>NC_138238.1:8060607-8539346 GCF_964197995.2 Scardinius erythrophthalmus
ATTTTTATAGCCTTAGAAATGAAAATTTTTTTACGGTCACTATTGTGACCGGTGGGATTAAATGGGTTAATGTATTGTTTATTATTTTATTAGTGATAAAGTATTTTTCCATTAGTTTTAGATTAAAAGCTAAATATTCTGAAGGCTATCTTCAAGTTCTCATAATAACAATAACTCTTGAACTATAAATTCAGTAGCAGTATTATCAAATAACACATGGATATTAGCCTGGACATAATTCTGCTTTATTTCCCAATCACAGGCAACATAATCCACAATATCTGCACATATTGCTTTTATTTTTAGCCATTGATGTGTTCGTGTCCAAGGCATATTGTTTTGCCTTTGGAAATGAATTTGGGAAATGTATCATGGCAGTTGCAGTCTAATCCAGTGTTACAGAAACATGCAAGAAGCCTCGTGCACACCACAGCTCCAGTAACAGACACTTGAGGGTTGGCAGTCTCAGCACAACTGGGCTGGTCTCCCATACAAACACACGAAACAGAAAGAAAGAGAGACTTCTGTGGTGTATATATAACTCACCTATGAATGCTGTATTCATCCTTATTCTTGTGGTTAAATCTCTCAGGTGGCCACCGTCTCTCTAAACATACAAGCACCATACAGATGTTAAAGTCTGCACACGGTGCAATAAACCATGTTTCGGTGTTTAAGGTGTTAGTCTGAATACCATATAATCCTTACCGCAATATCCGTGGATTTATGATGCATAATTAGCAGGTTGAGATGTTCCAACATTCTTTCCTTTGTTCTTACGTATTCTGCAGACATTTCAAGAGATGATCTCTGCTGTTATTTAAAGAGTCTCATAATTCCCAAAGAGACACTGCACACTTTTTACTGGACTCGTTTCAGGATCAATAGACGTTGTTCTGCATATAATTCAAAATCTAGACAAATAACATGAAACGTGTGCATATGTGTTTGTTGAATTCATTCATCCTCTTTATGAATATACATTCAGCGAGACGTAAGCTCACCCTACAAGTCAGTACGGCTGGCAGACAAATCAGTCATCAGGAGAGAGTGACCCACTCTGGCACCGGAGCACTGACGAATGAAGCCCGCTGGCAGAGCTTGGCTCTTTTGCATAAAGATAGAGTGTAGGCCTGTGATGGATACTGTAACCACAGACTCCTCAGACGAGGTCCAGTAATTTAATGAGTCCCAAACTGAACACTTCTAATTGCTAATGGAACCAGCCTTGACTCGCCATAAAATAGTCTGGAGGAACTTTGACAGAACGCCTTGTCTAAGTGATGGAGGAGAAGCACTTCTTTGCTTGTTTTGCTTTCTTGTTTGTGAAAAATGAAGCATTTATGGGACATCGATTATACTTGCAATAAAAAGGTGCTGTATTTGTTAAAAAACAGAGCAAGGGAGATAATACCAAAGGGAAGGATTAAACACTAAGACTGATTTCTACTTATTTTAGTTACAGGGTTTCCACATTTTCTGACCAATGAATTTCCATGACTTTTCCAGTCATTTCTTAGTCAGGGATTAAAAAAAAAAAAAAATTCAGAGATCATACTCACAAAAAGTCTATAAAGTGTATATAGACAATATTTCCATGACTTTTCCAGTATTTTTTATGATTTGTAAAAGCTTTTTAAAAAATAATTTTTTAGATTATCGCACTCACAAGGAGTAATTTCTTGCTTAAGAAATGATTCAGAGCAAGAAAAAATATATAAATATCCATGACTTTTCCATAACGTTTTATGATTTTATTAATTGCCATGACTTTTTCAGTCACACTTGAAATTCCCTAGTTTTTCAGGACACCAAACAAAATTGCAAAATTTTCTTTAAGTATCCCAACTTTGTGCAACATAACATGAGTCAGGATTACAGGTTTTCCTAAGCAATGTGAGACAAGGAAGTGTTCCTGCATTTCACTTTCAATTACTTGAATGGTAATAAACTAAACTACTTCTACAGTAGATGCTGAAAATAAATTTAATTAAAATAAATTTAAATCATCATTTTTAACTAGTTCCTCATTTGTCCAGTACTCAAAACAAAAATCAACCACTAGCTTGTATGACCCCTTCACGACCTGACCCTAATAACACTCAGGCCGCACACTAGTACTGTATCTATGTCATTCTTTTGAGAGTGAGTGTGACAGCATTTTTAAAGAGCTTGGACAGATGAGACAGGAAAAGATTGTTTTTTATGACATCCTCCTGAAACAGGACACCCTGAGAACTGCGATGCCTCTGAGGTCCTTCAAATCTCTCATTCCTTCATCCTTTTGAAAGACACACCCTTCAGCTACTGTCTCAAGTACTGACGTTTCCGCTGTCTCTGCTGAAATACAAGTAGTTATTACTTGTATTTGTTTGTACATTGACTGTTGACCACAATTCACTGTATATAGAGGTCACAGAAAGTATTTGGACACTTTAGACACATTTACAAATCTATTAATGTCATTAACAAAATATCAAAATAATCAAACCAATTTATTATAAAGATTTAAAATATAAAAACCAATGGGATTTATTATAAAAAAAATATATTTACTTAAAGCATCACAATATTTATATTTTATCTTCTGGTTGTCAGGTTCAATCAATGTGATGAACTCAATGCTATCATACCAATTAGTACGAGTGAGTACAAGGTGGCTAAATCGTATGAATTCGTACGATTTGTCTAAACCCTAGTGATGGGTAGGTTTCATTTCGTATGAATTCATATGAATTGGGCAAATCGTAAAATATGTACGATTTAGCAAAAATCATACAAATTGAGGTCGTATGAATTCGTATGAATTAGCCACCTTGTAAAATACGTACGAATTGCTGTGAGATCGGGTTGGATGAAAAACATCTGCGGTTAATTTGCTAGAACCAAAGAGGAAAAATGTTAGTTCTGAGAAAAGCTTGGGCTTAATTTGTCTTCAGGTGCCACTTTCTTAGATATTTTGTTATTGAAATACATTTTAAGTGTGGCATGCAAATACACACAGTCACAACAGCAAGTTTTACATTAGAAGAGGGTGAAATCAAAATGCAGTGCTTCGAATGATCAACTCAAGAGGAACTGGCCTTTTCTTATCCACATTAGTTTATCAAACTCACATAACTCAAGTTATATTTAGCCATAGTCTTCTGGAAGTATTTATTACTCCTCCTCATTTTATCTCTGAGGAAGTTTGAAATCCTCCTTTTTGTTCGGAGCAAGAGACCTTTGGGAAAATAGCTTGGGAAAATGCTGTAATAGAGATTTATGTCCTTTTTTTAAAAAAAAATCTCTCAGTCAGATCCCTTCCTGTTTCCTTCCGGTGTTTACTGTACACAGGCGGACCATTGTGGGTGATTCATTTTCATTTGCTTATCACCTTAATTGAGGTCCCTCAGAGTCTCCGCAACAACCATAATTCTATTACACAAACTCTTCTGAGACATTTTATTAACACAAACGAGGCATCAGGCCCTCCCACCACACATAATGATCCTCTAAGCACACGACAATCCCACACATCAATGTTCCGACATACAGCCAGATCAGACCATGAGGTCCTTAATCACTTCATCTGCCCAGAAAAGAGGGAAGAACGGACTCAGAAGTCCTAGAAAACCTAGAAAACCTTTGACCCTGCAAATAACTTGTCCCACATTGTTTGTGCTAAAATCACACAGCTTCTTGCCTTCTCATAAGATTGGGCTGAACACTGCACCATATTTGACGTAACAGATTTAAATATGTGGAAATGTGTTAATGATGTGGAGGATGTGTAAATGTCAATGTCATTTTTAAGTGCTCATTTACCTGTCATCACTTTCTCACACTGACACAAATACTGATGCGGAGCTTCTTTAAACTACAGCACTGAAAGATTTAGAGCTGGCAGAATGCTTTCCGCATAATTGCAAAAAAAAAAAAAAAAACACACACACACACACATTTGTTTTTAATCTACTCACCTCTGCTGCCTCAAACTGTGCGTAAATGACCAACTGCCTCCTCTGCAATTTTCATACATCGCACTGCTCGTGATAGCTAATGTATATGCAAATCAGATGCCATTATATATCAGATGTTAAATCACCGAGAATATGAATGCAGCTAATACGCATTTTACTCTCTATATTTTGGCAAATGTGTTTTCCTTAAGCGATGCTCGTACAGTGATCCAGGCCTCATTATAATCCATTTCAATCTCTAATCGTTCTTTTCACGCCCCGTTTTTATTCATAGACTTTGTTTGGTGTGTGCTGGGCATTTGTCTTTCAAGCATGGCCTCCTCGCTCAATCTCTCTCTCGATTCCCCAAAAATTCACACATTATCTTCCTTCAGCACTCTCCCATTATGCTAATGCGTTTTGAGGAGCGATTGCATCAGTATAAAATCTCTCTGATTGATTAGGCGAGTTATCATATCGGGACGGCCTACCCCAACACCCCTTTATGCCATTAAGCCCGACACAGACAACTCTTCATTTATAATCACTGCCATGAAGTGTTGCTTTGAATATAAGTGTGTTTAGCAAGAGTTGTTTTTGAAATAAGCACATTAGTTTTAAGACAGATAACTATGATTGTGTATAAATACACCACCGAAAGAAGCTTCATCGTTCACATAGATGTCAGATACTTTTCTGTCAGTTTGTGTTAAAATTACCAGTCCTTTGTTTTCCGGGACAGGCTCCATGACCCCTAAGCTTGCCAACATTCGAAATTTAAATTCTTCCATTGTTTTTCTTGTTTGCAGAAGTGGCATATTTTCCAAACAGTCACTCTATCAAAAACCAATCTTTCTGTTTTGTTTCAAGACAACGGGAAAGTTCTCAATAGGTCTTTTGTTAAAGTCCTACAACAGCATCCTTCTGTAATCCATTCCTCATCTTCTCCTCTTCATTTAAATAACAGTCCCGTCGGAAACCTAACCGTTGTTGACAGCTTTTCACAACACCCTCCGTCACACCTCCTATCAGCAAAAGGACCGTTTCTACCCAGCGGTATGGATTTTCCTTCTCTGTAGGAAAAAGGAAGAGGTATTTCTACATGTTTCTATTCTCCCAGGACAGATATTTCTTTTTATCAGGGTTCACCGCATATTTTTTGGTTCTGTTGAATCTGGGTTCAAGCCCAGTCCAACCACTGCTCAGTTCAGACACGTTACAAACCACAAAGGCTTTCTTCATTTCCCTACTCATCTCTTCCCCTCTATTTCAATCTCCCTGCATATTAAACATACTAATTCAACTGCCGCAGATAGCGCAGTTCTTTCATTTTACCGTCACGGTCACCTGTACCACATGATTCAGCCACTGCAGGATCTGAACGAGGTGCACGCAGCTCCATTTTTCCTTGAGCTATTTACTTAATGGCTAATGCAAAAAAAGGCCTCCAAAATGGAAATAGCACATTAGCCCTCCCCTTTTTTCCCCATTTTCTAGCCCTCCTGCCTTTCTTCACACTTCTCGTTCGGATAAATTACAGTGCTAACACATTATTACGAGGCACATTACTTGTTCCGCCCAATATGTAAGAGGAAAGGGGGACGAAATCCCATCAAATATTTAAAGCAACAGACTTATAATCGGCCTTGTGACAGGCAACCACACTGGGGTTTTTTTGTTTCTGAACATGCTAGTAAAATCCTTGTAGAATGTAGTATATGAGAGTATATGTAACTAGATTTGCATTTCCTGAAGGAAAGGCAGCAAAAAAAATAGGCGTTTTAGGTAGAAAGTTTAATGTAAGCTTAAGGCCTGTTCACACCGGGACGAATTTCCCGCGCGATATTCGCCGTCGTTTAACGCCTCGTGACTAAACAAAGGGCGCCAATGTGAGTGTGCACACCGACGCGAAAAACGCCACGCATAAAAGCGTCATTTTTAAAAAAAAACGCCTCGGGTTTGTTTTTTTGGTTTGACGCGCCGCGTCAAAAACTATCCGCTCAAACACAAAACGGTCTTGCCGAGCACACATACGTAACGGCGAAGAAGATATACACCAAGTAGCATCTAAACACTGCCGGGAAGAAATAAGACGAGGAAGATGCAAGGCAAGATGATTGTAGAGCTGCTGGTCTCGTTGGTGTCGGAACATAAAGAACTATGACAAACGCGACAGCGACTACAAAAAACTTGATAAAAGAGAACTGTTATGGAGTGGTATTAAGCGCCATCTAATGTCAGGGAATGAATTTGCATGTTCACTCGGCTCATCGTCAGCGAAAATCGCTTGGGTGTGAACACCAAAAACGCGTTGAAAAACGCTGGCGAATAACGCGCGCCGATATTCGTCCCGGTGTGTACGGGCCTTTAGGGTTAAACTTTGGTTTTAAATAGATGTAATAAAGAAAAGAAAGATCTTAATTCAGTATGCAAATACATGCAGGAAAGAAGACCAGTTGTGATTCAGTATGCAAATATTACCTATTGCGCAGGTTCAACATTATGACAGATGGTTACTATGCACTTGAGAACTAATGACGTTGTGAACCAATGCTATTGACATTTTTTGGCTTTTTTTGAATACTAAATGTTGTATGCGAAAATAAAATATTTATGCATGCATTTAAATAAATAAATAGTTAATTAAAAACTATGAATAAATAAAAAAAAAACTGAAAATGAAAAATAACATTTAAAATTTAAAACAAACCCCTAACCAGAATGTTTAAGCAATAATAATCTATGTGCTGCCTTGCAAGCACTGTAATGAGTTTATATGAAGCATGGGATAAAATGGCATTTTTAAACATGCTAATCTGAGCTGTGAAGTCTGTATGATGGCAGGCTGTAGCAGCGCAGGGAAGAGCTGTGAGTGAACTGGCAACATGACAGGCAGAGCAGGATGGGAGTCTTTTGTGTTAGCAGAGCTCAAAGTATAAGAGTATTATGGAAAGAGAGAGAGAGAGAACTGATGAGGAACAGAGACTGAGTGAAGAACAGACTCAAGTATAATCACATGGAAAGAGCTCAGGAAGAAGAGAGAGAGAGAGAGAGAGAGAGAGAGAGAGAGAGAGTGACAGCAAAGTGCAAGTAAGGCTGATGAAAGAGCAGAAATTAAACAAGGAAGAAATAAAGATTATAGCTTACAGTAAGAGAAGAAAAGTTTAAGACAACCAGCGAGGGACTTAGGGAGAGAGCAGACTCTGTATAATCAGCTTTGCTCCTCACTCTTCCATAAAGTGCTTGATGGTTCATCCCTAAGACTTCTTTTTTTTTATCATCTTCCCTTTTCCCTACTTTCATCCATTCCCAAACCGCACTAGTCGGCCTCTGCCTCCTTCTAGCTCATATTATTGGTCTAAATAGGTCAATAAAAATGGTGCAGACACCAAAACGTCTGTATTATAATATAAAAAGGAATTAAACCTCTGGCTTTTGTAGATATACCATTACCAGGTTGACCCTGCACAGCTTTAGATTGTTTAAACAGGTTTTTTCTGTATGATTTTTGTGTCCAAAATGGGCTAGACGTACATATCATATAATAGCTCAGGCCGACATCCCAATCGGCATACTATATCTAACATAGTATGCAAGCTTATAGATTAGTACATTTCAAATCACAGTATGTTGAAAATAGTATCAAAAGGTGCAGGGTTGGCATACTTTTTCTGGTGTTTTTTATTGAAGTTTTAGCAAACTACTATCATTATTGTTCATTCTTTTAGTTAGGCGCCAAACTATCCGAGATAGTATTCATAAAACAGGAGGAGAAAAATAACCAAATGACATCCACTGGGATTCTTAAATGCACATCCAATGCTTTTCCATCAATGGATGTTTTACTAAGTTATTGGAGAGGAGTATTCATATTTATAAATGACCATTTGAACATGAAAGAAATGTCCAGACTGTATTTCTACTACAAACATGCATACTTGTAGAATGTATTCAGAAAGTAGGTTATTTATTAAATGTAAGCACATGGACAGCAGTAAATTAAAAACAACCCAAAACACCATAGCAACATATAAGTTTTGCTGAGGCAAAGACCACGAGTTTTCGGTTAATATCGCCCACAACACAAATGCAAGGAGGTTGGTTTGTTTGCATCTATTTTATATGACGTTATACTATAATTATATCCCAATAATAATGCACTAGTTTACTATTATTATTTCTATATCATACTAAATCACATTTCAAACAAGGCACAATTATAAAACACTTTATAAT
Organism: Scardinius erythrophthalmus; assembly: GCF_964197995.2. NCBI lineage: Eukaryota > Metazoa > Chordata > Actinopteri > Cypriniformes > Leuciscidae > Scardinius > Scardinius erythrophthalmus. Next base: position 8,068,785 of record NC_138238.1, read on the forward strand.
CAGTAGTACAGTGGCTATAATTATTACAGTACCGTTCATTTGTTTGGTGCCAGAAATGTTTCTTGAGCACCAAATCAGCATATTAGAATGATTTCTGAAGAATCATGTGACACTGAAGACTGGAGTAATGATGCTGAAAATTCAGCTTTGCCATCACAGGAATAAAATTTAATTTATGATATTACTGTTTTTACTGTATTTTTGATCATGCAGACTTCTTTCAAAAAAAGAATCTTACTGTCCCCAAACTTTTGACCAACCATTGTCCACAGACAGGTTTTGGTGCCTTTAGAGCAGAACAATGGCTGCCTTTATTCAGCTGCTGTTCTACATGATCTTATATTGTGGGAGGACCAGGTGCCGGGAATTGAGTTGGGATTTCCCTTCTTTACAGCATTGGTGGTGTGTGAGTGTGCACTCATGTGCTGGCCCTATTTGCATTCACACAAGCATACCCCACACTATTAGTTATTAAGTCATATACTTACATTAACTTTTATTACTTCAGTTTTACTGAAGCAGCAAACACAGAGTGATCCGGGAGTGAACTCAGAAGCAAACGGTGACATCAGTCTCTATTTCAACAGATTAAAAAATCCCGATGATGAACGAGCCTCTTGGACTTATTTCACAGCCATAGGGCATTGGTTTCAGAACTGCTGGTCCATATTAGACAAGCAATGAGAGCACAGTGTCTAATTTATAGCTCTGTTACCAGAGCAACACACAAAAGAGGAGAGTTTGAGCACAGAGCAGCTTGTTCATGTCATCTTCACCCAGTTTGATTTATAGTGGCTCTGATGATTTTCTCTCCTTGGGAGAATGCTGAACCATCTCTTCTTGTCCTAATCTCAGAACGTGGACTAGACTCAATAATCTTTTTTGCAAGTTTCGTTCATGATGTTCGCGATACAAATGAGGCTCTCTGAGACCAACTTTCTACATGACTACTTTTTTTAATTGTCGACTACAGATTAAAGGAATAGTTCAACCAAAAATAACAGTTCTGTCATAATTTACTCACCCTAATGTCACACATATGAGTTACTTTCTTTCTTCTGAGGAATATAACAGGAGAAATTTAACAGTTTTTCCATGCAATTACAATGGGGTCCAAAGCTTTCAAGCTTCAAAAAGGACTCAAAAGCACCATAAAACGATCATATACACTTTTTAAAAAGTAGTCTATATGACTCACGCTAAATATACTACGTCTTTAGAAGCCATACAATTCTCGTGAGGAATAGGCCAAAACTGTAAGGAAAAAAGTAACAATGTGAAATTCACGACCAAACTATTCTTTTGAGTCATATTGTTCCAATGGTTGATTCTGTCACAAATACAGCCTGAATTATCTATTCATGAATGACTAAATGTCTGATCCAGTTTTCGAGTTGAACTCACTGACTCAATGTTCTGTTCGCAGTGGTAAATAGCTCACTGGAAGTGAATATTATCAATGAATAATGGCATAAATTTAAGTCTGTACTTCACAGAAAGCTATTGTATGGCTATTGTTTAAATTATTCACTGGTTGTTTATAACAGCAGATGTGTCGGTGCAAGCTCTTTCCACAAAGTGTCTGCTTCAGGGTACCTCTTTTATATCCAAAACCGTCAAGAATGAAACTTGCAAAAAGTCCACATTCTCAGAATTTACAACCGAATGGAGTAATGTTTTTCAACAGTACTGCAGGCTAATCAGAATTTAGAGTTGGAAGAACCTGATTCTTTACTCTGCATACTGCATCTGCAGACAGAGGGGTCAAAACCCACTGGCAATGATATTAGAGCCCTCATAGAGAACACAGAAGGGGTAAAATACCAAGCAAAACATCACAGTAATGCCTAGAGCACAACTTGAACTAGCAGTCAGTGCAGGTCTCTCACCCACAGCGTCACAACTAACAAGAAGAACTCTGACATGTGGAGCGAATCCTCTGAGCCTCTGTTATAATAGAGAGCATATGCAGACGTACTAGAGGTCTGAAAGTCATTTAGAAGAAGCAAGTACCTGCAGATTTCACTGTAGGAGTGCCAGACTAATGATACTGCGAGCATCACCGCAGCATGGCTGCCATATGTGTTGGGTTTGATCACCTCAGCTGTAGAAAACACAGAAGAACATAATGTGGTCACAGCATGTGTGTTTCTGGTTCAGCATGCCAGGCATAAAAAAGCGTGTATTTGTGAATACATTTTTGCTAATTAAGTCAAAGTTTATTTTCATGCATCCAAAAACTAACTAAAAACTAAAAGTGGCCAAAATACAGGTTTCAATAAAGGTTTACAATTTTAAATCAAACATGAAAATGCCACGAGATAACTTGCCCGAACCTGAGAAATTTACAGATGTTATTTGAATTATATCATTTAACAGTATCTTTGAAAGCACAAAAATACTAATATTAAAATAAATTATAAAATCCTGAAAATAAAAAATAAAAAAGAACTGACAATCGAAAACTGAAATAATAAATTAAACTGAGCTGAGCTTAAATTGAGCTGCACATACAAAACAATCACTCTCTGTATTGAGCCCGAATGTACAATCTGTATAGATTTTTCCAACTGACGACGTATTACAGCAAATCTAGTAAGATTCTGTGTAAATGTGCTAGTATCATCAAAAAGTGCCTGGAACTAGCAGTATAAAGTCACTTAGCAAAAATACACAAAGAGATATTTTCACTGTTCTGTAATCATATCTAATTATATATAGTTACTGTACATCTCTCTGTATACCTGGACCTTATCAATAAAGTTAAGGAGTTATAGATAAAATACTGTGAAATCAAACAGTCTGGAATGTGGATGAAGTGATTGTTGTTTTGCAGAGGTCAAGTTTTTTTGTTATTTTTTTCCTTATGTGGTTCTTACTGGGGGATTTTTAATAGGTCTGGTGTAACAGACGTCTAATCGTCCCCAGCTTCCTCTTGAGGGATCGTATCCACGCCTGGCAGAAAGACTGAACCTGGCAGAAAATCATTGCCTCTTAACGGAGGGCTTAAATGGAAGAGGATATACTAAAGAATAGGCCGTTTAAAGTTAACTAATCTCTGCACAGCTCAGCAATCAAACACACAGACATTTTTATTTTTTTTCATTCGGTGCTGACTCTTAATAAACATATGGTGTCCTGCACCCTAGTGAAACGATTAAGTTAAACACTTTCACTTGACCAGACATTTGACATGAATTTTCAGTACCTCAAATGCAGATTTACTGAAAAAGTTGTTACAATCATACTTCTACATGGACAAGTTGGAAGAACCAGCACCACTTGGGTATTAAGCTGATCTTCAGGGAATACAAAACCTCTAAAAATGAGGCTTGGCATTAAGTTTAGGCATCTTATCAGTCTTTTAAGTTCTTGATATCCTCTTGAATTTGCTGAAAAAGAAGAGTGAAAGTAAGACACTAACACCTTTAAGAATAATTTGGTCTGTAACTCCCATGACTGTGACTTTGCAACTCAGAAACAAGTGGGTCAGAAAAACATTAAAAAGTAATGCAGATGCTATGCTGAAGTGTAGTTTCAAACGTACACCAAAGCCTTTAGCTTGAGCCTACCACACAAACACACACATATATGCACATACCCGGACACACTTGGACACGCATATGCAAAGATTTATTTTGCATCTCAATTATTAAAGTGACCAGGGGTGTAGAATCCATTATAATACTCCAATATATCTTAGGCAGTCTGATCCCATGATAACTTAAAGATATGCTGAAAATCATAGTGGTAATTTCTTTGATCATTCAAGTCAAGGTCAAGTCAAGTCAGGTTAGGGGTTAGGGTTAGGGTTATTGTGGCATACAGTATTCCAAGCAGTAAACTGTGCTGTACTTCACATTTTGGAAAATTAAGGATATTCTATGCATACATAACTACAGTACAGGGTCAGGGTATGCATACTACACTATAGTATGTTATCCTGAACATAACTACATACACACACATACACACTCACACAGACAATCCTCCAGTTGCACACACTCACACTAATGCATGAAATGCCTCTCTAGTAACCCGTGCTGTTTGGTCTGTTTCTGCGACGGCAGCGGGGTGGGGGATCAGGACTATAAATCCACAAATGTCTTCAGCCACACTCGGCTCATTTCAAGCATTCACTTTTCAATCCACAGCCCAGTTTAGCTGCCAAGAGGATCAGAGGAGCGGTCAGGGTTTTCCCTCAAAGCAAATGCAACATTAAAGTTTCCCATCTCGTAACGGAAGGCCGTAAGGAGGAGAAGAGGTTTTTCATGTCTGTGTGTGAGTGTGTGTGTGTGTGTGTGTGTGTGTGTGGGTGTGGATTTTAACCGGTGGAACGTAAAAGCATGTTCATCCTCTGATGGCACAGAGTGTGGTTTCTCTCTTTCTTTCATTCCATCCCATCATTTTCTACAGTTAGAGAGGGTGAATTATTCAAAAGAAGGTTGCCACAGAGATACTGCTTATTTTTCCTCTCTTACACAATAAACTTGGGACTCACTCAAGGCACAGAGAGACGCAGACAGAGAGAGCGACAGAGAAAGCCACACTGTGCTTAAAATGCTGCTGATATATTTATAAGAACAGACTGCAAAGCTAACTCTATAAAAATTTTACGAAATTGTGCTAAGGTACTTGGTGTAGAAACGGGGGAAGAAAGAAAGAAAGAAAACACCTGCAACACACCAAACCAACACTTTACCACACATCCTGTGGACAGATTTATTTGTCCAAAATAAGGTTTAATAAATAGCGTTCAATATAGAATTTTTGTAGGCATATAAAGAATTCAGGCTACCCCATTATTCCTATTACAGTGAAAGTAGAGCAAAAAAAACTTTCTTTCAGTGTGCACTTGGACTGGCCCATTTTGACCGTGCTTTGAATAAAGTAAAGTGTGTGTGTGTGTGTGTGTGTGTGTGTGTGTGTGTGTGTGTGTGTGTGTGTGTGTGTGTGTGTGTGTGTGTGTGTGTGTGTGTGTGTGTGTGTGTGTGTGTGTGTGTGTGTGTGTGTGGTCTGGAAACTTTGCTCAAATGCCTAAATTAGATTTTATTGGATTATGACAGGAGTTTAAATCACTGACTGAATTAAGGTACCAGTAAAAAATCTTTGTGTGTGTACACATTCTTGAATATGTCATGAAATGAGCCATTTGTTTCAAATTTCATCTCCCATATTTAGTCTCCTTGAGAAATATGTCCCTACAGTTTTATCCAGTTTATTCGCTTTATGAAACGAAATATAGTAAACCTTTCTGCAGATTTCCCTGCAGCTATAAATCCAAGAGCATGAATTCCAGAGCTTTTTTTGCTAATTTTGCACTTTCCTAAACTCAAATTGAATTACCTTACCTTTGGATGGTCATGTTTGGTCAGTCTAATGTGATCTATCTATTATAATTAACTAAATAAAAAATATTTAAATAATTATTTTATTATTTATTTATTATTTTGTGATAAAGCAAATCATTAGTTCTGGCAGATCACGTCAGTCAAGCTCGCATCAGCTGATCCATATCTACCTATAGGAATACGATGCCTATCACAGCCTGTTTAACTATGTGATTTAGCAGTCATTGCAATATATACAAATATTTAACTGCAGAATGCTGTGATTGACCAATCAGAACCAAGTATTCCAGAGATCTGTGTAATGGTAATGATGCAATGACTTTCGCCACTCTAATACAATCTGTATTGCTTAAGCAAAATGCACAACCTCTCACACACACATCTCACTCTTTGCCTTAAGTGCAAGACACTTGAAAAGTGAAGTGAAAAAAACTACAATAGATGACAAATCTACACTTCTCTGCCACTAAACTGTGTGGATGGCAAATAACAAAATCTCACAGACATGTCAGACAATAACAGCTTGCAAAGCTTTTGCCTTTCACAACAGCCAGAGCCTTCTTGATGGTTGAGTGATCTCGGAGTGGAAACACATATCATTTCCAGCACTCACCTGCTCTGCTGTCTGTCAGAAGTGATTCGCTCTCGCATATACTCGCAAACTTCGGGCCGCTTCAGGACAGGTGAACCATCGCAGCTACATAAAGTACCGGCTGACAGGGTCACAAAGTCAGACAGTTGAAGTTAATTTGTGTTATTTCAAAACACATAGACTCGCACACGCTAAGACTGTGACGGTCGTTGTAAATCACAGACACACTCCATTGACCTCCACTAGAGTTCAGCTGTGAGAAAAAGAGAAAGAATGAGAGAAAGAGACTGTCTGGCCAGAGGCTAGAAATATTGAGCCAATTATCTGACAATTATCTGCCCTGGTTGCCAGCGTGGAGTTGTGGACGATATTTATGGGTGCTTTACCTCTCTATGGGGAGACATGAATCTACAGCGGTGTGGCCTCTGTACCCCCGTGCCTTTTGTGATTACCGCCCGTTTGACTCGCTGTGCCCTCGTCTGTCCCCGTGAGCCACACTTGCACTACAGCAGGAAGACGTAAATCTGGCCTGATATGGAGAGAGATGCTTGGCAGCAGTTCATTTGTATTAAACACAAATGGAGCAGAATGCTTTAAGAAAAGGTTAAATGAATTTGTGCAATATAGTGCCTTTTCAAGCCATTTTGTTCTAAATTTTTTCATGCAGCTTGTAATATTATGAAAATGTGGACATGTTTTGGACATGAATTCCAATATATATGTAACTTGCTTTTCTTAAAGGGATAGTACACTCAAAAATTAAAATTTTGTGATCATTTACTCACCCTCACGTTGTCCAAACTGGTGTGAATTTCTTCTTGCTGTGGAGCAGTTTAATTTTGTTTAATATTTTCAGTGAAATTGATGAACTTAAGCTTTCAGGCTTCAAAAAGGACACAGAAATCTAAATTTAAGTAAATTACAATGAATCTTCCCCTCCAATAAGTGGGTAATTCAACCAGATTATTTATTGAGTCTGTTTTGAACTCAAAAACCGAATGATTATTTAAAAATATGTGACTCAAACATGAAAACCGTGAATCAAATATCTCTACTTCTCTTAGATTGTATGTTGTAATAGTTGTAAGGTCCTTTTTGCATCGTTTTTAATTGTCATCCAGGTTGAAACATCAAATTATGACAATTTATATTGTTGGGTGAACCTGTCCCTTTAAAGCTCATTGTCTGCATATGAGACAAAACATTTGGCTGATATTCTTCAGTTGGATCGCTACGTGTCGGACCCTGCAATGAACCGGATGTGTTTAATGGCTGAAGCTTTCTGCCTGTATTAAATGGCTGAATGTGTGTTCAGGGAGCCATATTCATACAGCGTGAAGAAGACATCAAACACTGCTCTGAAAGGACTGTAAATCATTTGTGCTCGGAGGCAACGCTACTTCAAGTGTTACATCATTTGCGCCGCCAATAAACATCTGTTAGAGAAAGCCTCACTCTCCCTTGCCAGGGAATGGAGAAAAATATTCTTTCTCTAGCACCCTCCCTTTTATACTGTCCCTCAGAGAACGGTAAAGCTGTGAAAGCTGTCCATCTTTTCTCTTTCGCTATGTCTTCCCTGCTCTCCCTCCCCTCTCTCTCTCAATTATATCATTTGATACAAGAGTTTGTTTAACTTTTAAACTCTCTATGGGCTCTAATGTCTGAGAAATGGCCTTGTGCTGTGACAGAAAGAAGATTTATCCTGACTGCTGGTCTATTTCAAACAATCGCATCCCAAAAGATGATTCCCGTCTTACTAATTTCTTCATATTTTTAAGGGTTAGTGCACCCTAAAAGGAATATTTTGTCATGATTTATTAATGGTGTTCCCAAACCTCTATGATTTCCATTCATCCTTGGAACAGATAAGGAGAAAGTCTGCAAGCAGGTTTTTTTTGTTTGTTTTTTTTCAGTAAAATGAAAGAATGATATTGAAGCATATGGGCACTGTTGAGCTAGGGAGGGAAGCAATAAAATGAAAATCATATTTATAAAATATATATTTGTATTTAATTATATATGCTGACAATTCAGCTTTTTAACATGTTTAAATATATTAAAATAGAAAACTGTTATTTTTAAGTTTAATAATATATTCACACTATTACTGTTTTTACTATATTTTGAAGTAAGTTAATGCAGCCATGGTGAGCATAAGACCAAAAAAATCACTGACCCCAAACCTTTGAAACGCAGTAAGTAACAAAAAATGACACCTGTATAGAGTTTCCATACCCACTATTTTAAATTAATTGTGGTACCTGGACTTACTTTCAGCACAACTACTTTGCCTTGACAACAAGAAGGATGCAACTTATTAAATATAAATGCTACGTTTGGCCCAAGCTCATGTCTATTTCATAATAGAGGCAATGTTGTGCATTTTGCAATGGACAAAGTTTGTCCCTGATGCCCCTACAACCTGCAGGATATGATGCCACATCAGAAAGTTGGGCCCACCTGGCCATTAGGAATCTACCCATCAATAATTAGTCACAAATTCACATGTGGAGCTCATACGGCTTACTTAAATTGTGTTGAATTCTTAACAACACCACATGAATTATATATATATATATAGCACATTTGTCTTTTTGGCTTCATAGTGTACTGTAACTTTGCATCATATTTAGAAACATTTAGTAGTACATTTAGGTAGTTCAGTAAACCTGTCAAACAGAATATGTACATGCATGCTATAATGAATAAACAAACAAACAAACAAATTCATTAATGTCACATTTAAATGCAAAACAATATGATGAGACAATTACATTTACAGTACATTACACTTTGTCAGGTAATTTAGCATAAGAGCTGCACATTTTAATACACTATAAAAGAATAATAAATAACTAAAAGCAAATAAAAAAAAAACAAGCAATAATAGTACCTGGGATTTTGTATAGGTGGTGAGTTGTGTAGCTGGTGGTTAAAACCCCTAGCTGATGACCACTGAAAGTGAAAATGGAAAAACAAGTTATTAATATGCAAGCAAAAAGTTTTGCTGTGTGTTACATCACCACTTTAATTTGTGCTCCAGTAACAACTTCCGTCTGTGGGAGTGCTGCAAGCCCGACTCAATCAGCAACCTACGATGTTCACTTGAGCGAAGCAGCCCAGCTGCACAGCACATAAACACTCGCTGCTACATGCTGGATAGTCGCTGGGCTCTTGTTTTTACCAGGAGGCATGAATTTGTGGTGGCATGTGACAAGAAATACAATTGCCGATGAAAAATAAGGACCTTTTTCAGAGCGACCTAAAGGGCTATCTAAAGCTACTGACCCCGGACCACTAATGCCATTACAGCCCATAAACTGACATCGGGGTTGAGGGAGGCCATTTTGTCAGGGCCTAAACCCCCTAGTGGAGGGAGATAAATAATTGAGGGCTGCATTCTGCACTCGGGCTGAATTTGAAGCAAACGGGCCTTATGAGGCTCTAAATGGTGGAGTGCAGGGCTGTAAATCATTAATCCACTGCTTTTATCCTCTTTGGTTCAGGTCAGTGTCTTGAAGGCACTAGAGAGCAGAGGGCTTAGAGAGAGTGAGAGCGGCATGGACGAACAGATTAGACTCTTTTCTTCCTCTTCAAGATCTGAAAGGGCTAGAATGCAAAGCACAAGAGAAAAATCACATGCCCCTGCTTGGGTTGTAATGGAAACAAAACAAATGGTTGTTTTTCTTAAGAGAGGACTATCTTAAAAGCCAGCATGAGCAGAAAGATACACTGTCTTGCAGTTTGAGTGAATAATTTGTCTTGTTAGTAAATGTGCTACAAAGGGAAAGAAACCAATATGATAGAAGACGGGGTCTAGGGTCATGTGATGTTCAGGTCACTGCCTGATGGTCTAATGGAGTCTCAATTAGCACTAAGAGCCTCTGAGAAAAGCAGTCATTCTCTCCGAAATGAACAGAGGTCAACTTTGAGAACTCTGAGTGTTAGATGCTGTTTTAGAGAGAGAGAACAAAGCTTTAGATACAGTTTACCAATTGAACTACTGACAAAATATTGTAAAATGATGAAAAATATGCATCATGAGTCATGACAATATACAAATATATATATATATATATATATACACCGTTATCTTTTGACCAGTAGTGTACATATTGGCTGTTAGCATAACTGTTGCTATAATTTCATCAACTGATCTCTGTTTCTTTACAGAGACCTGATGCCTAAGACCCTGGAGGGCCAGATCACCATGGAGAAAACACCAAGCTACTTTGTGACCCGCGAGGCTCCGGCCCGGATCTACGCCCTGTCCCGCGACACCAAACTGATCGTGGTGGTCCGGGACCCCGTCACACGAGCCATCTCTGACTACACGCAGACACTGTCCAAGAAGCCTGACATTCCTACTTTTGAGAGCCTGACGTTCAAAAACAGGACTACAGGGTTGATCGACACCTCGTGGAGCGCCATTCAGATCGGCATCTACGCCAAACACCTGGACAACTGGCTGCAGTTCTTCCCCATGAGCCAGATCCTGTTCGTGAGCGGAGAACGGCTGATCAGCGACCCGGCCGGAGAGCTGGGCCGCGTGCAGGACTTCTTGGGGCTCAAGAGGATCATCACAGACAAACACTTCTACTTCAACCAGACCAAGGGCTTCCCTTGTCTCAAAAAGGCCGAGGGCAGCAGCAAGCCCCATTGCCTGGGTAAAACCAAAGGGCGGACCCACCCAAACATTGACCCTGAGGTCGTGCAGAGACTTCGAGACTTCTACAGGCCTTTCAACATGAAGTTCTACCAGATGACTGGCAGGAAATTTGGATGGGATGACTAACAGTAGACCGTGAGATAGACCCTGAATGTTGGAAAAAGGAAGAAACAACCTTACTGTGACCTCACCAGCAACATAACTATGATAATTTCTTTTCTCTGGAAAAAAAAAAAAAAAATAGCCCAAAATTGGCCCAATCTGGCAGAAATTAGAGCAAAACTGTAAAGGGAAGTCCACATCCAACTCAAGTTAGGTACAGAACTTTGAACAAATGTCAGAAACAAGAGTAAATGTCCTCACACTGCTATTCAGATTCCAGATTCAAATGTGACATTTTGACCTTTTACATCCTCATCAGACAAAAAGAGAGTTAAACATTGCCTTTGTTGATAAATAGTGTGGGCATTTATTTATTTATTTTTTTACCATTGGGTTTTTGCTATATTTGTCATTTCAACGGCCACATACTGTACCGTAAGAGAACCTAAGAGAGACAGCTGAAAGCTGAAGAGATCCCTCTAGAACTATGCATTTGGACATTGAAATGTGAATTATATGTTTTGAGTTGGAGATCAGATTAGTCCTTCTGCCATATTTAAAGTAGAAAAACAATAGCTGCTTATATAGCTTTGCAATTATTTGGAAGAAAATATCAAACCAATAAAAATGTGTATTTTTTTAAATGTATTTATTTTAAAAAATATATGTACACATATACAGTTTACATATTTTTAATCTTCACTAAACACCTCCCTTCACTTTTTTGCATGTGCAGGGGTGATTTCTTTTGTATTTTGAACCATATAACACAATGCCTTTTCAAAAAATGTAATGTGGTCTAAAAATGTGCACATTTAAATGTTTACCATCCAGTTCACTGAGATTTATGAAACATTGTTATTTAAAAAATATTCCTTGTGTCAACGGATCAAAAGACAACAATAGGGCTGCCAATGAAGTAAACATGTAGAATGCAACGGCATTTCCCCCGGGTTAGTTTTTTTGGTACAAACACATATTTGTCCAAATTGTGATTTGACTGGATGGCAAGCTTTTAAGAGTCCATTTAAAGCTATGTGAATGATGTGAGTGTGTGAGAGAGAAAGACACTGTTACAAAGCAGCAGTGCCTTTAAGACACTTAATAGTGTTTCAATGCCTCATATGATCCATCGCGGTCATATTTGAAATAATCTGGGGTGCGTTTCCCAAAAGCAACGTTAGCCAACTATGGTCGCAAGTTCCGTCGTTATCAGCATAGTTCAACGATTTGGTGTTTCCCGAAACCATCGTTCCAACGAACATTCGCAAACAGCATCGCAAACTTGTGTGGTTGGAACGACAGCTTTCGAGCTGTGGTTAGAAGCATAGTTTCTAGTTTGCATGAGATGTAGACTGAATAAATCCTTATCTTTAGCAAAATAAGCAAGCTGACATTCAGTACAACCCGTGTTATTTATTTAGAATACATACAAATGTAATTTACGTCTTTTAGTTTGTCAAGAGATTTAAAGCACCGTTTTTGAAGACTGCGCATGTGCGAACGTGCTCTACTATGTAAGAACGAGCCAAATATTGAGTCTGTTAATAAAGCAAAATAACTGAGAAAAATTTGAAATGGTCTTCAGATGCCATGTCTGTAACTTATATGACAAAATCTAGCGTTAATTCGATCTCAAACAGATTAATTAAAATAAGTTATTAGTCCACCACGTGCGAGACGTCATAAACCAACGTGGTTGAACGATACGGTTTCGGGAAACAGTCGTGACTAGCTAGTTGATTTCTCTAACGATGCATCGTACTATGGTAGTTAAGCAGCGAGTTATATAGTTGTACGGGAAACGCACCCCTGATTTCTTCTCACCGACCAGGGTGAGGCCAGGTGGGCTTTAGGCATCAGCTGTTAAGGCCCTGGAGCTCAGCGGCCCTTTTCCAACTGGTCACCCGAATTGACTTGGACTTAGGCCCGCCAAAACCTAAGTTCCTCCGGGGCTGACCAGTTGGGCCGTGAAGGTGACTGGGGTGACACTCAATTTAAAGGTGATTTGTGTAAGTTTTCAGTGTGAAAATGCTTTAAAACCCCACCTTTAAAAAAGCCATCCATAGGTTGGTTTCCTCAAAAACTTTGGGGTGGGTTTACCTGTTTAGAAACTTAAAAAGTCATTATTATTTGTTTCCTTTTGCTTTTGGTGGTGCAGAAATTACACACATCACCTTTAAGTTCAGAGGGAGTGAATACATTTTTTTCCTTTGCAATATTATCAATGACATTATTCTTTTATAATTATGTTTATTTAATTTGAATAATGGATTTTATAAAGCACAATTTTAATAAAAAAAATGACAAACATTTCCCAGACTGTGATTCTATTTGCAATCCTACATCAATAATAACCTAAATACAGAGCTTATTAGCTCACAATTATGACACTCGGTTCTTAGTCAATGCTACATAAATGAAATTATAAAAAAGAATCAAAATGCAGTGTTTTGTGGCTCCAGAAAGGCTCAAGACCATGGCAGCAGACAGCAGCCCTCATCCTCCACTGGCTTCTGTCCTATCTGTCCTGCTCCATCCAGCCTCATTGTCTTAGCTTATCTCTGTCCACGCCAGACAGTTCCAGGATGCTTCGAGGCCCCCAGAAGATGCTCCTCATTGTGGGTTTATTATTTTCTGGATTGTGCATAAGCCTGTCGGGAGTTTGCTTTTCTAATTTGGCTGGTTAACGACCATTTGTCGAGCACCGCTGGAAACGGAGACGGCAAGACATATTTGGATGGTCCACTTGCACTGGCAACCACATAAACCTCTTGAGGAGAAATTGGATTTTTAACCCAACCTTTATCTTTTGCTCGCTCTCTCAGTTTATCACTTGCAAATGTACCTCCGCTTTAAGGCTCTTGACAGCCACCAGCTCTCCACCAATCCCTCGTTCCTTGGCTTTCGTTTGTTTTCGTTTTCATCGCTGGCCTCAGTGCTCCCCCGAGTCCCGTCGATCCACTCCGTGCGTTTGTTTAAAAAGAGACCGTGCAGCCAGGCTGGAATCTGACAGTGTTCATTATGAACTTAAATCTGACAGCGTTTTTTATTAACTTAAACCGTGTGTTAACCTGACTCGCATCAAAATTAAATTCCACAGGTTGGGTTTCTTAGACTCCGTTCCAGCTGTTCAGCTCAACCACATCACAATCCTAATCAAGGACTATCTATATAAAGCTGTCGAATTTATGGACTGAGAACTTACTAATGAGCCCACAAGTGCTTAAACACATGCAATAATCCAAATGTCAAAATAATCATCCATCACTGTAAATCTACAATGCTTTGTATGATGTAAAAGTTTCTCAAATAACTGGGAATATATCATACTGATTTGCAAACAATTTTTCAAGTTCAGCCGACTTTTCTGTAATCAATTCAAAACCATTCACATATAGACTCCCATTCCCAGAATTTCTGCCTTAGTTCAGTTTGTGCAAACTTAATTTTTGCAAACTTGCATTTGAAAATCTTCTACTTAAAGGGTTAGTTCACCCAAAAATGAAAATTATGTCAATAATGACTCACCCTCATGTCGTTCCAAGCCCGTAAGACCTCCGTTCATCTTCGGAACACAGTTTAAGATATTTTAAATATCTTACAACACAGACGCGCTACGCAAAAACACTACGTGAACTCACTCGAGGCCCAGAGAGAAGGAAATGAATAGTGGAATAAAGTCGTTATTTTTGTTTACTTTTTGCGCACAAAAAGTATTCTCGTCGCTTGATAAACTTAAGATTGAGCCACTGATGTCACATGGACTACTTTGATGATGTCTGTATTGCCTTTCTGGACATGGACACTATGCCGTCCATTGACTTTCAATGGAGGAACAGAAAGCTCTTGGACTAAATCTAAAATATCTTAAACTGTGTTCCGAAGATGAACGGAGGTCTTACGGGCTTGGAACGAGGGTGAGTCATTAATGACATAATTTTCATTTTTGGGTGAACTAACCCTTTAAAGCTGGAATACACCTCACAACTGATTTTAAAATCTTAAAGGGGCCATGAAGTCATTTATGCGTTTATGTGTTTATTCGGAGCATTTGACTGCAGATTGTTTTGTAAATGAGGCACAATGTAACGGAGAGTTTGCAAAGACACTTTTGTTGACATATGAAGTAGTCAGCTGTATTGGATCAGACAGCAGTTGTGAATTATTTCATAATGCTTTGTCTGTAAATTGCGGTTTTATATGGATGATGTTTTCAAAACACTTACTCACGTGCAATAGCGTGGAGGTGTTGATACGTTTTCCTATGCAACGATGTCAGCCAATCATAACAGTGGCTGTTTACAGACACGCCATAAAGGAGCCACCACTTAAAAACAGATCATTTTAGACAGAAGTTCAAAATGAGGGTTACAAATAATAATTTCTTCCAAAAATCTATCAACTCTGACTGCCAGAAATCTGCAGACTTTCCGTAACTAGCGTCAACAAGGCCAGACTGAAAATTGGGGCAAAATCTGGGCAAAAGTTTTGTAGTGCATTCCAGCCTTTGCATTGCTGTTGATCAGATTTGAAATGCTGAACATTCTAACAATGATGTCATATTTGAATTTCAATGATGTCATATTTGAATTTCAATGATGTCATATTTGATTTTCTTTAATCTATTTAACCATCTAAGCTGCATTTGCATAGTAACGACAGTGGCACAGTGAGGCTCTGAAAATGAAGGCCACAAACACACACACACACACACACACACACAAAACACTATACCTGTCCTCAGCTGTCAGCGAGGGCCTGTGTCAGCTCAACACTGGGAGGGTGAAGACACCTGTGTGTAGTGACTTGTGCACAATTACCCCCTTTCAGTCTCTTGTTAGCCCTGATAACACACTCATCCTGCCTCAGCAAGACCATGTGTTCTGCAATAAGACAGACAGAGAAAATTGGACACAGATAGCAATATTAAAAGTTTATCTTTTACCAAGGGGCAATATTTGCTGTGAGGGGAATTTTCTAACTTGTCTAGGAGAATTTTTCTTAAACATATAAATGAATAATAATAAAAAAACAAACAAAAAAACACGTCACTCATTTAATAATTCAGCTATTTAAATAAACTGCAAAATAAACTCTAATATAATTCAGGCTGTTTCTTAAAATATCCAAATCAACACAAACACAACACACACATACACACACACACACGCACACACGCATATATTAAAATTACTAAAACTTCAACTAAAATTAAAATGAAAACAAAATATTAAAAATAGTAATAGTGTCTCAATGATACTAAAATAACACTGACTATTCTAAGACAATTACACCTTCATCTACCCAGGAAAGAAGCTCTGCATTAAATGGTCTGTAATGTATTTGACATTATATGCTCTATATTATCCATACATTTTGATATAACTTCTGTTTCAAGTTTTGCAGTTGTTGTAGGTGGTTTCTGATTTAGGAGCTGATTTAGTTTTGTTTTCATCAAATAGCTCCACATTCACCGGCTCACCTCTGAGACAGTGAATAAAGATAGCCTATCAGTCGCATGCGGCATGTGAAGAGGTGAAGAGATAAAGTGCCAAAAGGCAAATCTACTTTTACAAAGTCCACAACGTTTAGGACAGGAAAATAAGGAAGAGGTATTTGAGACCGGTAAAGGTATCCAGTACAGATGTTGCGTGCACGGTTCATTAAAAAGGTCATGCAATGTAAATGAGAATGTGGAGGGGATCAGTATTCACCTTTGATGCTCTAAAGTGATGGTGGTCTCTACAACGCGCACATGCAACTTTTCTGACATTATATCGTGCGTATACACACACACACGGAGCAGTCGGCCTGTGGTTGGCGATCAGGGGGATCTGCACTTTGTTTTCCCTGGATCTCAGAAACAGCGCTTAATCTTCATAATCATCTGAGCAAACACGATTCAAAAGCACAGCCTAAAGCCTGTATTAATAAAAGAGCTTTTCAGCCCCGCGCCTGGGATGGGTTTTTAAACGGTTTTGTTTCATCTTCGTGTGAATGTACAGTCCACACAAAAGAGCAAGTGATTTTCAAATTAAGCAAAGCTCAAGGCCAAACGCCCTGGGTAAACATATCAAAATCTGCGTTTAATAGAGTCATTTGTCGTTGTCATGAAACAGACCGTTTCTTTTAAGATCTGATTAAGAGGTATTTTATGAACAGATGTCACTCTTACTGGAAATATGTTGTTTACAGAGCGATTTCTTTTCAAGTGCCAGTCTGGAAATAAAATGGACAAAATTGGCCAATTTGAGAGCATGCGACCGTCCCATTTAACACTTGAAATATTAACACACCTGTTCTGAAGGAAAACAGCAGAACCTCTTTAAAAGACTTCATATTGCTCTGAACTCTCAAAGAAATTTGCAGCTTTTTTGGAAATATTAATGAGGATTTCCACCCAATGCTCAGAAAAACAAGGTAACAGCAGTCTCAAAGAGAGACAGGGAGCAGGACGAAAACTTTCAAAAGGCGTCTGGGAGCTGCTTCTGGCTTACAGAGGTTTCTTTTTGTTCTGCAGGTCCATCAATCTCATTTGATTTCCATAATCCGATATATATATATTTAGAAAAAAATTAATAATTATGGAACTTCCATTTTATCCTTCAGGAATTAACTGCATTAAAAAAAAAGTAGGTCGAGTAGGACCGGTAACGTTTGGTGCCGTGACCCGGATGGGAGTGAGGTTTGGGTTGAGTGTAACGGACGTAGGCCAGTAAGAGCTATGCGTGTAAGCTTGTGAACACGATGACACCGTATCAGCCTATTGAAACACGAAACACTCAGTCAGATACTCCATCAAAAATACATGCTGATAAATGGCTCGTCCTTGTGATAGGGACAGTAAGGAAGCGCAGCATGAGACGAGTGGGACCTTCTTGTTTCTTGGTGGCCCGCAACAAACGCCTCTAAATAAGTAATAAACGAGTTTGTCCATTCAGTAAGTTTATAAATTAATGAAAAGCTCAGTGTTTACCCTGTCCTCATTATAAAGGGCAGAACCTAAAAACACTACAACACATAGAGCACACTGTATTCACACACACAGAAGAAACCGCACATTAAAACACACGTGCACACTTAAAAATGCACACTCACACACACTTGAACAACACAGCTCAGTCAAGCAAAGCAAGCGATGATGAACGTTATAAATAATTAACGCCGTCCGAGTGCCAAAGTGCCATGCTAAGAGATGACATGCAAACATACGGGGGGCAAAGTCAGCGACTTGAGCGGGAATTATTCATGACCCCAGCACACCATGCGGGCCGCCAGATCAAGAAGCACCCGCAGTGATGGACAGGGTGCCACCTAAATAGTGCGCTTGTTTGCCATCCCGGTCAACATCACAAAGGACCACACTCACTGAAGAGCTTAAGAACGGTTTAGAAATGCAGTCTGCTCTGGATTTATTGGGTTCTGTGTGCCGACACATTCTGCCTGGGTGCTGCTGGATAAATCAAGCTGTGCTCAGGAAGGTTGTATGTGGTTAAAATGGAAATTGTGGAGAGTACATAAATTCTGCTCGGGCACGAAGAGGCCAAAGGGCAGCAATTAACCTTCTTAGAGAAGGTGAAACAGACCAGTGGAAAATTTCGGAGAGTGTCAGAGTGAATGAAATAGAGTAGGAGAGAACAATGTCTAATGAGCCCAATGGGAATCAGGATGTCCAACAATCTATATTTACTTGTCACCCTACTCTTATCACAGCATGAGTTTCCTACTCCTGTTCCATTAGGAAAAAAAAAAATATATACAATAAAAGCACAGACCTTTCAAATGAATATAATTGCATGTCCCAACTCCCAACCAAAGAAAACACAATGACCTAATTTTAAACAATAGGAAAAAAATAGAAAGTAGCCAACAACAAAGTTGTTCTGAATTCTTCGATATGCGTTGTAACGTCAGCATGATGTATAGTACCAAGGGATACTATATACAAAGTGAATATCTATAAAATAACGCAGTCTTATTTATATTAATGTCAGCATGTAAATATATAGGCTCAATTATTGATTTCATCGTGTAATGTACTGTACTGACATACAATATACTAAATTAATTTCATTGTTGATTGTATATATATATATATATATATTTTATCTGAAGCCCAAATTATCTCAGCTATGCTATTCATATTAATTTTTAGATTTTTTAGAATCCTGCCGGAAGTAATAAGTCATCCGGGTACTTTTTGCCTACTCTTTTATGAGCACTGTGAATTCAGACATACTTCTTTTGTCATACTGTTTTTTACCAATTATATAGTTGGGAAGTATGCAATTTCTGAAACAGCCAAACAATCAAGATGGCGAAAGCATCGAGCTCGCATGCTCATTACATCACTGTTTTCACAAATTCGCATTTTTGTATTTTAAACAAAGACGATAACGGTCTCGTTTTTAAAAACTTTAAACTCTTTGACACCCGTTTTCAAATGTTTGCATTTTCAGGTCACCAAAACGTAGTTGTCGTGTAACGGTGTGAACAGCCCCTAGATAATTGAAAAAAGTATTCTGAGCAATCTCGCTTTTCTCTATAATGCGTCATGCAATAACTTCCTCATTTATTTTTTGTTTCTCCAGCTGTGACAAATGTGCTGCTATGAAGTGCAGTCTATAAAACCCAGTTACAGCCTTAGAAATATGGAAGTTTGTTATTTCTCCACAGGAGTGGGTTTTCTCAAGGTCTCGCTGTATGATTAATGCATCTTAAACCGTGACGACATTGTAAACAGGTTATATTACGTCTGAGCCAATGGTTGAGCCAGACAAGTTCACACAGACATTCCATGTTTGGCTTTAGAATGACGTGAAATGTGCCATTGTTTTGCTTTAGGCACCTTCTCCTGAGACTTATACATAAGTTACATGAAATACTGTACTTATTTATGGAATTTATTATGGAATAAGGCCTACAAATACAGACGAACTGGCTGGCAATTTGAAAAATCCAAGAAAGACATCAATTACAAGGCTGTATTTGCTCAGGTGACTAACCTCTTGGTAAACAAAGTCTATGTTGTAGTAGCGCTTAACTAATGCACTGTATATATAATAGCATGTTAAGCTAATTTTCACAGGTCTGCTTCTTCCTAGAACATTGCACACAGCACTGCATGATTAATTATGTGCAGATGAAATCAAACAAAACAAACATTTACTGTAGCCCTTCTTTGGTTGAGGGTGATATGGGGAATATGATCCAGGTAAGTGTAGTGGCATCTATGTGTGTCTACTAGGGTCAGATAACAGAGTCCAGGTGGCAAACCAGGAGCACTCTGAGGACATGCTAGAGAGCTTTGTTTTGAATTGCTAATCCCTCGTTCATTTTCTCCCTTGTTGGCGTCACCTGATCCAAGGTGAGGTGAAAAGGGGTTCGGATCAACACAATGAAGCCCTTTTAATTAGCAGCAATGCTGGGATTCGCTCGAGAGAAGTCGATGAATGGCGAGCATTACCAACACAGGCTGTACAGTAATTGCTCTGTGCTTCACGTTTGCCGATATCATTTGAGAATTTGGATTTGAGCCACCAGTATCGATTTCTACAGTGGACATGAAATCAAAACTGACCTTAATTACTTAAATGCACGTTCCTGGTGTACAATTTACCTGTGCATATTGTTCCAAGTTAATAATAATAATTATAATAATAGCAATATTTTCCTCAGCTTGCTTTGTAACGGACGTCACAAAACAGAAAAAAGTCAAAATGTCAAGGGGGTGTAACTACATACTGTAGATATTTTTAATAAAAAGAATTCTAAAAATGTAGTCTGGTAAAATGCAATAATATTAATTAATCTTAAACAATAATATTACGACTAAAAGATACAAATCTTAATACAATTCAGTCAGGCAGTCAGCAATGTTGGTTGGGTGTGTTCTTTCTCATGAAGAGAAATGTTTTGAATCAATTACTTTGACGTTTAGCACGGAGCAGGCACGCCGTCACTTCTAACCTCCAGGTTACAGAAAGCCTGTATTTGTTTAGGCCTCTCTCTAGCCCACATTACTGAAATACGGCTTCTCATAATGAGCAACACACCATGGCTTCTTTCAGCAGCGGAAGTCTGACACGCCCGCTGGGCCTTTGGCTCTCCATCTTCCAAGTTTAGCAGTCTGACCACACTTACATCCCAAATCCTGCCCCCAATACAGTACACCACAGCACACGGGACCACCATGATAAATGAGTCACTAGAGCAGAAACAAATGCCAACAAAGTACAAATGAGGCCCCTCTTGAGATTTAGAGGTGAGGTGAGCTTACCTATCATCACAAGGATACAGTAGTCTAGGGTGATTTACTCTTGGCATTAGGTCACCAGACAGACGCACAGGTTCTCACAGAAGAAACAGAGGTGAGAGGTCAAGTTTGTGTTTTGATGAAGCCCTCTCTCTGGACTTTCTCAGGCAGTGGTTCAGAATGGGAGTTTGACTTCGCCTCAGGGCTGTCTGGGGAACGGCAATCCAGGATGAAGGCCAAAGAGAGACTGATAAGAGAAACAGGGTTGTGTTAAGTCACTCAGCAAGTTGTTGGAGTAGATTTTAAAGATGAATAATGACAAAGAACGAGCAATGCATCAACACATTTCTTAATTTAAAAAAAAAAAGTTAAGCCAGCAATGTCAGTTGGACAAAAAACGGAAAAAAAAATACGAAAAAAAAAACTGGACCTTCCTTGGTTCTCGTGGAGCCTGTGGGATGTCTGAAACGATGACTATTTCAGCCGCTTCAATCACAGTTATATCTCTTCATGCCAGAGCAGGTTATATGGCCCACATTAATAGATCTTTATTTCCTGGTTTCAAATGGTGTCCTCTCCAGTACACCATGAAAATCGAGTTTCAGGCCAAAAAAAAAAAGCAGCAGCAGCAAGCCGTTAAAATCTCTACCCAGCCTCCACTGACATACAGACTTCCCTTTGAGGACTAACCAGGCAAAACGAGGGAGGATTGGCTCTTCGTAAGAGTTATGGAAACCCTGATCCCATTACTCGCCCCTTGAAGAATGCATCTGTGTGGCTCGGGCGCTTTTAACCTTTTGCTGCTCCTGGCTCTGGATCACCAGGGCAGTCCAGACGCTTTTTAAAGAGTTGCTTTTTGTCAACCTGATGGGCCTTGCTCCTAAAGAGCATATGTGATTCAAGGGGCTTCAATTGGGAAGTAGTATATCCTCATTTCAAGAGCACTTGCCTCTGGACACATGGAGCAATCTTCAAGCAGAAGAGCACTGGAAATGGTATAAGTGCTGTCAGTTTAAGTAATGCAAAGATGTCAGAAATCATCAGATGTGGGAGGGAAGTTAAAGTAAGAGCAGAGGAAAAGACGCAGGGTTAATCAGTCATTGACAGCTGTCTTCTTAGACAAGAAGACTGGCTTGTGGGAAAAGATGAGCTGAAATAGTCTTGAGTTACATAAAAGGTTGCATTTGGTTTCAGTGTGCAAAGAATTTTTTACTTGCAAATGGGCTTGTATGCAAAATGAACAAGGTGAGGAAGAATGGAAAGTGGACACTCCCAGGCTGGTTTATGCTGGTTAGTGCTAGTTAAGAAGTCTGATAGAAACAGGATCTACAGCACAAAAACAACAACACATGCTGGTCTTTTCAACAGGATAACTGATAGCACAGGTTGTGAAACCAGGTGCATTTATCTCATTCTCTCAACCACAAGCATGCAAAACTCAAATGTGACTTCTTGGTTAGAGCCAAACAAGACTACAACATTGACTCTTTCCCCACCTTTTTGAAAAAATTTGCCAGTCACCGCCAGCATTTTTATCATTTTCACATAAGTTACATGGCCCCCAGAATATTTTGTTGTATGAATATTATGCAATATATCAAAAGAAAGAACAAATCCTCTACTTTTAAACAAAAACAACAACAAAAAAAATAAAAAAAATCTAGCTTCATGCACTCCTTTTTTATCAAAACCTGAATGTTTCATAAAAAAGCAACATTTTGAGCAAAAATCTGAGAAAATCGTGTTTTTGTCAAAGACTACCTCTGGATCGGATTCAGAAAGATGATCAAAACATATAGATGGAGATCGACTCCATCAACACCCCAAAGCTTGCACAGTCATTCATTTCATTCAGTAACATTAGGCAGTTTTGATTTACATGCTTAATGTTGATGGTCGCATTATTTTATGCATCTGCTTACATATGATATCACTTGTTTCTGCTTCTTCGCCTGTGTTTTGATCAGAAGATTCAGCAGTCTTACAGAAGATGCATAATAGCACCCTCTACCGTATAAGAGTGAAAACACGGAAAGCCGGAAATTTCCATCAATGGCAGGGAAAGAGTTAAGATAAATAGGTCTTCCAGTTGTTACATCCAATTGAAGTCAAGGACCTGATGTGACATTCTGTTGTAAAAGTTAAAGCTATTAAAGCTTTGAAGCTATGAACTAGCACCAAATTTGGACTTACTCTTCATAATGTATCTTTATCCTACTTTTGATGAGACAGGTGCAAGAGTGATGTGAATGCAAAATACGTTCTTAAAACTATGTGCATATGCCAAAGTACTCGACAGATGCCAAGGAACGGATTCTTGCTGCATGTGAACAACATATGCTGGATGAGTGCTTCCATGAGGTGTGTGTGTTTTCAGATAGCCACTAAATGATTAACAGGTGTGGAGCTAAACTGTACAAAAAAGGAATAAATGACTTGGAAGCCCTGAGTGACAAGAGAGAATTTCTAAGGAAATTTTACAAATGAAAATGGAAAATGTGACAATTTTAGAGAGTAGAGTGTATCATTGGCCGCTATACTTTGGTGTTGCAAAATATAAAATATCAATTTTCCCAAAGCTTGGGGGGAAAGATGTCTAGTCATGGTTTAATGTGTTAAATTTGGTCTGTTTTTCCATCAGTACAGTGATAAACACTAGTGGTTCTGCCTCACAGACATCATTCAGTCCCCTGGTTCACAAAAAAATTGGCCAGTTATTTCCCAGTTGTTCTGGGATTTTCCAGTCCTGAAATATAACAAAGTCATCCGATCCATAATTTCAGCAGGTGAGTGTGACCAATTCCTGACCAATGCCTGGAGAGCTTTCATTGATCACAGACAGGATTTAGTGAACTGACAGTTTATGGATTGCCACACAAAATGGTTAATGCGTCACAAAATTATAGTTTCTCTAGATTAAAAAATTATTAAATTGGCCAGATAGCAAATAAAGAGCTGTATATCAGTAGCAAACCACAAAATGCATCTTTTTAAAATATAGCTCCAAACTTAATGACTTCCAGGAAAACAGAAGGCAAAAAAATCATGGAACATTATATTCAGAGGCACACACATTCTCGTAATGCTGTGGTAACGTACGGAAACCCGTCGTAAATTTGTCTCTATAGTTCATGCTCTTGGGGTTCCAGGGCTCAGAACATTTCATGCAGTTCTAGATTGTTAATTTTAATACAGGGAGGTAAAAGTCTAAGGGTAAAGTGTGGAACACTATCAAATCTTGGTCAATGAAGCATCAGAATTGAATTTTTAAGGAGGCCATTCTACTCCAAAGCCCTGGTTGTATTACAGAAAAGCTTGTATAAAACGGCTGCAAAAATAAGAGTAAATGTACCAAAATCTGTTAAACCTATAATGATAAAGCTTGCAGCTCCGATTAAAAAAATGTACATTGAGTTCCAAAGGAATTTCCAGTTGTATCACTTTCAATTTACCAGTGGTACAGAAAATCAGAGCCGTCATGACGTCGCCCGAGTGCCATTGTTGTGATACATTTCAATCCTTGCATTCTCAGCTCGTAAATTGCAAAGTGTTGACTGGTTTACTGGTAAGGTTTCTGTGGTGACAAGTTCCTAGGTGACGGTTTGGTGCTCTTGGGGTATACAGTGTGTTTTATGAATGACCGTGGCTGTTGAGAGTTGATCCAGTGGCTTAGAAAAAGGTTCAGCGCACACTAACAGCACAGCTTGGGAACAGCTGTAGAAACATTTTCTCAGCCTGTTTTTTCAGCCAATGATTCAAAGAGTTATTAGCAGCTCCACGAAGAACCTTCAACAGGCATGGTGGACAAGCATTCCTCTGACGGAGACAAAAAGAAATATTTGGAACATAAAGAATATGACTCACAGTAAGGAGAACGTATCCAGTCTGCACCAGGAGTTCTTCAGATCTCCTCTCCAAAACCATTCCCCAGTCTCATCATAATGGATTTATGATCGATAATCTCATCATTCTGCTATCGATTGCAGTCATGTCTTTATTCTAAATGTCTAAGATACCAGGTCAGCTGAAAGGCACTGTCAAATATACTCAGGACATACTGTTAAAAGAATGCAGATGTTACTAGTGGGAGCGTGTTTAACTTAGGCGAATGTACACCTCACATGGACAAATGAAAAAAACTTTTAGTTTGACTTTTAGCAGACAACTTACAGTTATTTGCTACAAGCTTTGTAGCCAATACCACAGACGGTATAGGAGGAGACAGACCATTTGCAGAAACAAGAATGAGTTGGGGTGTAATGGTACATGTATTCGTACCGCAAGTTTTCAAATATCCGGTTGCAGCAGTATTGACTTTTTTCTATTTAAAGAGAGAGCCATAGTTTTAGGAAGTCACTGTTTAAGAAAAATAGAAGCAATTGTATGCTTTTTCTTGTGTAATTTTATGTTTTTTTACTCTTTTTCCCTTGTATGTACCTATCCCTAAGCAAAAATAAAAAATAAATTAAAATCACAATGCTCAAGGAATGCAGGAATGAAAGTCCCTATTTTTTTATTTCTCCAATTAATCTGGACTATTTAACACGTAAAAAAAATGCTGCATCCAAATGCATGTATTTTATGAATAATCTGAAGACCTCCGATGCAAAAGCCTCTAAAAGCCACCTCTGTCAAAAATGAGATTATATTGAGTGAATGCTCTCCGCACATAGTATACGTTCATCAAATACTTTCATTTCAAACTCACTAAATCCAAGCCTCAGCCCATTCAGAAATGCCGGTACTTGGGTAGAAACCTATACCTATAAAGTCCTTTTATATAAATTGTCTCTGCCTATACATAGGAGCCTGATAAAAATGTTAATATTACACAAAAACTTTAGACGGACTTAGAGGCTTTTACATCAGAAGTCTTCATCAGTATTTATTAATTTAAAAAAAGATTGTATTAAACACATATTATTTATAAATTATTTTTATTTATCATTTTGAAACATTTATTATACTATACTTATGTTGATTCTTCATTAAATTGATGCACTTAACATGATTAAAACTGTGATTAATTACATTTTAATAAATTCTTATTAAATAATTTTACAAGCAACATAAAATGAACACAAAATTATATTATAGTATAAAGGATTGAAAACTGAAATGATTGTAAATATTTTTTTTCATCGATTCTCATCCCTAATTCTTTTTGCAAACAACATATGCTATTACATTCTCTATTGTATATGCTTACTTGTGCACATATTAGCAAAAATGACATTTATCACTGACTGGCGACTGGCTCAAAAATGCGGTGTGACCATGAACAAGAATTGTGGTGCTAACATGTGCTACATGAGTACTCTCTCAAGGTCTCTATCCATATGAAAAAGCCATGAATCCTCACAATTACAGTACACATGCACTCTCTTTCTCTGCTTCTGGAAGCTTCGGGTGCAGCCGTGATTTCTTTTTGCCAGCGCTCAACTCCTCAGCAGCAACGCTACAACAGATGTGTTAATGCTGATGCTTTCTCTCATTCTCAGTCGTTCTTGCTTTTTCATTCCTCTTTCTTCATAGACTGAAACAAACCCCTCTAGAACAATCTAAACGACAGGGGGTCTGTGTGCAAATATGATAAGAGCAAACAGAGATTGCCAAACAACAAACAAAGACGGAGCGAGACAGAAAGAGACATTTAGAAAGAGAAGGAAAACAAAAGCCTGGAAAATGAGTTAAATGAAAAGGCGGATTAAGGGACTGAGAGAGAAGAGGACGAATATTGCAACGGATAAAAGGGCAAGCAGCAGCAGAAGTGATGGATGAATGAGTCGGGTTGTGTGGATGAGTGGAAAGAGGTCTGGATGTGGGATGGCACGGGAGCGAGTAGCGGATTTCCGAGCAGGTTGTGGGGCTAGTCCTGGCAGCCGAATACAAGCCATTTGTTAACAGCGGAGCATTTACAACCTCCACGGTCTGCGCCAAAATACATGAACGAGCTTTAATCAAACCGTGCCTGCATGTGTTACAGCTGTGGGAGCTCTCCAGAAGAGGAGGAGGAAGTGGGGAGCCGGGCGCAGGTTTGGGCCCGGCCAGTTGTGGTTCCTGGGATGCAGAGGTGGGAAGCTGCGAAAACAATTTGGGCATCTGTGTGCGAAGCATATGTGGAGGAAATGGGAGAACATGCAGATTTTTTGAAGCGTGGGGAGAGATGAAGAGAGCATGAAGAACAAACACATGGCCTGGAATGAATTTTTTTGGCTGGTACGGAGCGGATAGCTAACGTTAGTAAAGTCGTGACATATTGGGCGGAATTTTAGAGAGATTATCTGATCAACTGTGTAATGCCAGAAATCAGTCAACACTTCTTTGTTTTAAGGTAGGAGCATTTCTCACCTGATTTTTAGTTTAAAATTATTTACCAGTATTGAGCCAGTAAAAGAAGTGTAAATACAAAATGAATAGAAGTTATTAAGATTGATGTGGTTTGGAATTGGTCAAATGTACTTGGGGAAAAAATATGATCAGAATATAATTATACACGCACTGTAAACCATCTCTTACTATAAAATTAAAGGGATAGTTCACTTTGAAATTAAATGTTTTAGCTTACCTCAAGGGCATCCAAGATGTAGGTGTCTTTTTTTCCGCAGTAGTTTCAATTTTGATATTTTTAGGTCAAACCGTTCTTGTCTGTCAGTCATTTAATGAACAGAGTCCAAATTAAAACAATTCCCCATCGTCCAAATTAAACAATTCCCCATCGTAAGTACACATTGATGGCCTAAGACACGAAACGCGTGTGAGAAAACGAACAGTATTTATATCGTTTTTACCTCTTATACACAGCTACGTCCAAGTGATCTGAGGGCGCGCGCGCATCCTGTTGTGTGACATGTACGCAGACTGGTGCATAGATATATACACTAGATGTCGCCTTGTCTACGGCATTCGTTAAGAACTGCCGTAGCCAAGGCGACGTCTAGTGTATATATCTATGCACCAGTCTGCACCAGATCACTTGGACGTGGCTGTGTATAAGAGGTAAAAACGATATAAATACTGTTCGGTTTCTCACACAAACCGCTCGTTTCGTGTCTTAGGCCATCAATGTGTACTTACGATGGGGAATTGTTTAATTTGGACGATGGGGAATTGTTTTAATTTGGACTCTGTGCATGCTCTTTGAGACCATGACCACAGACCTGCATTAAATGACTGACAGACAAGATCGGTTTGACCTAAAAATATCAAAATTGAAACTACTGCGGAAAAAAAGACACCTACATCTTGGATGCCCTTGAGGTAAGCTAAAACATACCAAAATTTAATTTCAAAGTGAACTATCCCTTTAACGCTTTTCGGAGCTTGGAAAGGAAAGGAAACTTTCAGTTCAAAAATGTATTATCAAATCAAATAAATGTTTTTTAAAAATGTGTTCTTGCCTTACCTTCAATACGGTAATCAATACGGTAATCAATACGCAAGTCAATACGCTAAGCCTAACATAAATAGATAGATTGATAGTATATTTTATATTCGGTTTAATATTCCTAGTTTCAGCACAGAAAATGAATGCTGTTTCAAAACACTAAGTCCAATATAGGATCAGGGATACATGATGAGAAAACTACACTGGTGAAAAGAAAAATCTAGTCGCTTCAGTAACTTCCTGGTTGTACCCACAAAACTGAATGTAATGACTAAACTCTGAGTGACACCACTGCATTACATACTGTGTCACCTCCCACACTGGTGCAGAGATAGGTCTGCAGTGGTTTTAATCATCGATTAATGAGGCCTGTCTGCCGGCTACATCTGTGTCTGCTCGCCTGTTTGCTGAATCATACCGGTTCCTGTTTATAGTGACTTGTCTAAATAAACCAGGCAGTGTAGCTAATGAAATCACTGCTCTTCTGCTCCAGTGGGAACAAGCCTTTGTGGCATCAGCACAGCTGTTCCCAACACACTACAGATATCTCTGCGCCACACCTGTTAGTTTAACCTGGATAAAAGTTTCTGGGGCAGAGAGATAGTTTAGTTATTTTGTAAGAGGCCCAAAATGGTCTCACAAAGTAAGCATGATGACTCTGGTTGATTCAAAGTTTGGAAATGTTCAGCATGAGAACATTATTAGCAAAGTAAACGTTACTATAAATCTATATGAGCGATTCCGTTTACTTAAAAGGGGATATGCTGCTGCACCTCTCAGCATTCAAGGATATGTATTTTAACCAAACAAAAATCCCTCGACTTTCTCTGTTTGAATTATAGGTTGTGCATCTCTAACTTTATGAAATGCATACTTGGCATCTGCTCACCATGGCAGTCTCACGCATGAAAAACAAAAAGCCATTGTGACCCTTTTTACAGAGATGAGCAGGGAGTACTCAAGCACTTTATGTCCAGGGTTAAGATTGGTATTGTGGTCACTCACCAAGTGAATATAATTCACATAAATATAAAGAAACCGAAAGAACTCAACAGTCGGCTCTGAAAGGTGTCATGGCACCCACTACAGAGGAAAATTAAACTCAAAGAAAAAATAAATACAAAAGCAGAAATAAGGGTGAAATTAAATTACCGCATTTACCGCAGGCAGGAAAAAACAGCAGCAAATAAGAAAGACATCAAGAGGACATGAGAGAAAAACGTGTGCGGAGCTGCCTGCTATTTATTCAGCTATTTCAACAACACTCTCTGGTTCTCAACACAGAACGATGAACTTTATGCTATACCTCCAAACCAATGCAGCTTCTTACAATAATTGGGTTGATCAGGGTCACTCAAATACCAGCCCGTTCTCATCCCAAGGCGTCATATACTGACGCTTTTGACATTTCGTCTACATCGAACGCACATGGCACCCTTTAGCGTCAATATGAGACGCAGATAGATATGGGCCAGAAGGCGCCTCCTAGCAGTCTAACCCTAACCCTACCCCAGACCTAAACCTACCCATAACCGAACAAAGCTCTGTGCGTGTCATATTGACGCTAAAGGGTGCCATGTGCGTTCGATGTAGACGAAATGTCAAACGCTGCGTCAGTATATGACGCCCTAGGATGAGAATGCGTTGCAAATACTCACATTGATCCAGATCCAGGTCAGGTTATAATATTGGCCCAGACCAGACTTCTTACTTTGACCAGCAGGGAAATCAGGTCACTGACTGGTCAAACCAGTTTACCTTCAGGAGCTCCTTGAGGGAGTATGTCAAGTTTAGTGTTCAGAGGAACATGTTTTCCATTCCCGACAAGCTGTTTTGTGACTGACCGCAACATCTTTCTTCTTCTCGCTATCTCTTCCCCTCTCCCTATCCGTCTCTCATCCCCCAACTGTTCCTTCTCTCCCAGCGAGGGGAATCTGCTCCAAGTCTTTGGCTCATGAAGAAAGGGAAGCCCCTCGGTTTAATTGGCAAGCTCCCTGTGAAGCAGATCTTTTTCACTACAAGCTTTCACAACAAGCTGTTAGACAGATTTCATCCATTATAGAGCCCGCAAAACAGCAAGGCCAGACGAGGAGCAGGGCATGAGGGGACGTAGCTCACAAAAACACTGACCGTAATTTTGTTCGGGAACGGCTGTACTTTAGAGGTTATCGCTGAAAGTTACAGTGCAGACCCCAAGGCCCAAGAAAGTTGGTATGACAGGGTGTTTTCTGATGGAAAGATGAGAAAATAAGGGAAAATGGAAACAGTCAGGGGTTCAAGGTGCTGGCGAAGTGCTGGCTAGCCTCTACTTCACATTATACGGTTTCCTTTGTGGTGGCGGGACTGTCACTCCTAGTGATTGAAAGGTCTAATACTGTGCTCCCAATGCAAACAGTAATAGCAGTCCATGTTCCCATGAGCTTTAAAATAAAGAATGATTTCATTCTATTCTTTAAATATGATAATAATATGATAAAAATATGATAATACACAGAGCAGGATAATAATCTTTAGCCTTCATTTACCCTTGATATAGTGTCACACTAATATAAACACAGTTAACAACTGTGTTCGACTGTATTTAGTAAAACAAACCTCAAATATCTACTCAATCAAATTAGGAAATCAGAAAATGTTGACAGTGTCATAAGAGTTATTATGCAAAAGTGTAAATTATCAATTACACAGAAGCTTGTACAAAAGGCGTAATTAAGCATGAATATGACTAAAGGAAACATCTATTTATTAAACAAATTAAGCCACCTAATAGGAATCATATTCTTTTGGTTTCTTTACCAAATATTTTTAAAACAAAAAATACAGGTATCAGTAATTGATATCGGCAAGGTCCAATTACCAAAAATCATGAAGTTGTTATTGTCCAGTCTTAATTAAGACTGACAATAAAACACATTTAATTTAATGCAATTAATTAAAAAATGTGATAAAAATGTAATAAATAATTATTATTTTTTAAATCATATCCCCAAACACATACGTAAGTGCTACAGGAATGTCTCATATGATACGAGCATTCTTGAACTAAAACCTAAATACAAAGTATAATTTTTAGGGATGCAGCTATATTAACATTTAGAAAATTTTGATTATTTTTATGCTAAATGGCTGATATTATAATTCTAGTCTAAATTGAATTTAGACTTCACAACATTATATTGTACATGAAGGGGTTTTCATCTTAAAAATTTGCTAAAGATTAAATTTAACAGTGTTAGTTATTAAAAAGTTATTAGTAAAAATGTTAGTGTTTTAAAGATTAACTGAGCATGAGATGAAAGCAAAGGTATAAATGAAAAAAAATCAAAGAAATTCACATGCAAGTCTGCTGATAAATCCAATTTGACCAATACCAATTTAAAAATGCATGAGAGCCACAACATCCCTCATAAGTAAACACACAGTTTTCCTAAAAAAAATATTTTTTAACCTGGAGCGGAGGACTGTTTTTAACAGACAGTTGGAGACTTTCAGGTTCATTAGCTGAACAAAGCTATGTCAATAACACTGAAAGCTCTATTGATTTGTAAAGCAGGGAGCAGGTTTCACAGATACAGTGTTTATAGTTTTAGGAGGCTTTTCTAAGAACTGGCCAGCAAATCTGATGAGTTGTAAGTGCTCTTCACTGAGCATAAGTGGTTGCTGCCATTACCTGTAAAAAAAAGTGCTCCTGTTGGGAGCTGAAGTGGAAACGGCCTCTGTTTTGGAAACTTCACAGTGGTAGAATACATGGTTCCATTAAAGCAACCCCATGTGACTCCATTGAGATATATAACCTGCAAACACCTGCATGCAAAAAACATACATTCTTTACACACAGGACAGTTGCCATAATGACCCAGATTTTTTACGTTTGGATGTTTAACTATGAATTCTGATTTCTGAGAAAATATATTTTGTGCTTCACAGAAGAAAGAAATGTCAAGACGAGGGTGAGAACATAACAACAGACGTTCAGTTTTAGCTGAACCCTTTAAACTCATTACTTCCTAGAAATAATGATAAACCAGAAGAAACAATTGAAAATAATGTCTCTCATTTTTGTAGACTCACAGAATAACTGGAATAAATACACATATTTCGTATTTTTTTCTTTTGTTGTTGATGCATGACTGAATAAAGTGTTTTGCAGTCTGCTAAATTGAAATTGCAGTTGTCCGTCTAGCCTCTCTGTCTTTAGCCAAACGCTGTGGTTTGTTTATGAGACAGGGGGAGGAATGGAGGGACACAGGAAGACATGGAGATTTGGAATCGTTTGGATGATGAGACTCTCAATCTCAGACTCTGAGCAGAGCTTGAAAGCACACCATTCCCATGCACAGCAGGATCCATGTTCTGCGGTTGCGACAGGAAAAGTGTACAGTCTAGGAAAGCCAGACTTTAAAATTTTGGCATAAAGTTTGGTTCATACTGTATCTTATTCCATCCAAGATACTGCAAATTAGGAAAGAAGGGGCCATCTAACAGACATATTAATCAACTTACTAGTCTTCAACCCAGTTTGCCTTTTTATATGAATGTGTATAATATACTAATTGAATATGATCAAGGATATCTTGTTTACTTGCTGCTTTCTCGAGTAGAACTCTGAATCTTTCAAAGATTTAATGTCATGAACCTTGCAAACTTTGTCAATAATAGCAACAAGTTCCTGCTCATTGTAGCAGCCTAAATCACCCCAAAAAAAAATTCATAAAACAACAACACAACAACATTAATCCACCCTAACCCGATTTTTTGGAAATAAGCCAGTCAATAAAATTTGGACTAATAACCCCTATACCCTTAAATAGGGCACTATTTGAGGGGACAGCCATTTGTAGTGGTGTCCAAAACCTTTCTTTCTTTGATTTCTACTCCAAGAAACTGGTACCGTCCAATAATTCGCATTTGGAGTGGCATTCTGCTACTTTTCTTCTACTATTCTACTTTCTACTATTCTTCTAAAGGCACACTTCCTCTTCTACTCTCAGAAAATAAAGTACATAATTGTACCTTTAGGGGTACAATGGCTTGTCACTGGGGCTGTACCCTCAAGGGTACAATATTGTACCTTAACCTTTAAAAGAAACGGTACATGTATGTGCCTTTTAATGCTTTTTGACCAATATATACCTTGAGGTCCAATAATAAGCCCTATGGGGTACGTTAGTGTAGATTGTACCTTGGGGGACAGAAATGGACTCCTACTGTACCCCTATTTTTGACAGTGATATGTGATTGCTGAAATATCACTAGATTATTGGTCCAGATCCAGAAAAGTCTTGTTCTTCTGTAAGGTAGTATAACTTATCTTGTGTGCCATTATTGCTACTGAAACCGATATCAAAAGATATCAAGTTGAGCTCAACAGTTCCAGAAAGTTCTTAAAGGTGGTATCAGTGATTTCAGGCCCAAAATATTTTTATCACATTCATCTAATCTTTCCTAACGATCCGCTAGCTACCCGCCCCATAAGCATGCCGTCAAAAACCGCGTCTCTGTAGGCAGCCTAGGCTCTGAGATCTGCACACAAAAACAAATGGTTTAGCCAAACACTCAAAACCAAAACAAATAGTGTTCCAACCAATCACCAACAGGGGGAGGGTGTTGTGAGGTTTTGTGCTCGTGCACGGCTGCACGCAAAGTCAGAGCTGAAGAAAAAGCTGGCTCAAAACCTCACAACACCCTCCCCCTGTCGGTGATTGGTTGGAACACTATTTGTTTTGGTTTTGAGTGTTTGGCTAAACCATTTGTTTTTGTGTGCAGATCTCAGAGCCTAGGCTGCCTACAGAGACGCGTTTTTTTTGACGGCATGCTTATGGGGCGGGCAGCTAGCGGATCGTTAGGAAAGATAAGATGAATGTGATAAAAATATTTTTGGGCCTGAAATCACTGATACCACCTTTAACAGTTCTAGGAAGTGCTACTTACTTATAAGCAGTAACATTTGTTATATGTTTGTTCCAATTTTATTTTATTTTTTTATCTGGGGTGACCTTTTTTTAAGCTTAGAGGAATTAGGGACACACACATACGCGCACACACACACATCCAAAGCTGGTGATTCATACACCAACACAGGAAGCCCCACAATAAGGGTTGATTTAGTTAAGACTATTAGAGCGTTTATGAAAATGCCTCACATTAATGGAGGTCTTTGGCATCTAACTAACAGGTATCTACAACATAAAACATTATTTTTAGTATTTTGACATTTTGTGGGTTTTGACATTCAAACTGCTTTCAAAAGAACAAGACCCTCAAGCCATTCACATGCAGTGGTGGCTTTCAAAGGCTAAGCTACAATAACCGAGAAACATTCATAAAGTCCGCAAAGTACTTGAAGATCTCTGTAAAGCTCGAGAGAAGCTCCCGATTGTGTCTTATTCACCGCCTGAGTCCTCTGAAAACACCTGAAAAACATTAATGCACCGTTCTCTCTCCCACTCTGTGCATAGAGAGCGTTACATAATGCTTCTGTGCTTCTGCTGACAGTAACTGGAGCTGTCATGTTGATGTTTTCAGGATGGTTAGAGGCTGTATTACCTGAATGTGTGATCATGCAGAGCAAATACACAGTTTTGGCATTACAGCAGCAGAGAATAGCGTTTCCGTGTTCTGCATCTGTTCTGTTTGTTTAATTAACTATTTGCTGTGATGTTAAACTTTTACACATGCTGCAGCTTCGCAGATATAGTAGAAACCCCTCAATGACTGATGTATTAGGTACAGTGCGTTGCTATAAATCTAAAAAAGAGCAATAAGAAACTCATAAAAATACAGAAAGGAAAACCTGTAAAAGTCAAAATGGAATACATAAATCTAAATGAAAAAGCAGCGGAGGAGCATGCACTTCTTTGTAAATCAAACACCCAAATGTGGCGTTTGGAATACATTATATAGGGAACACTAGCCATGAAAAGGGACATTAAAACACATCAGACTAAGCTGTTTTACTTTCAAATGAGTGAAAATGTTTGTGTGTGTGTATAAGAGAGAGATTTTCTTTTGGTTTACAAACCACTAAGCAGACCAGTAGTTTTAATTAAGACAAACTGTAGACTTTTGTTTATGTGACAGAAAGCAATACATTGTAAGCCAATTAAGCACCACAACATTACAGAATCAAAACTGTCTGTGACTAATTACTGGTTATCCCAAAGCACTTTCCTTACAAGAACACAAGAACAAAAAAAAAAAAAGTGCATGAATATGTTGTCACATTCTGGCTTCTGTTTTTAATAAATCAAATCACAAATAGAAAAAGATAATGCATGCAAAATGTAGTGTTGTGATGTCTTAAGTGCTTTTTGATTATAACAAAAGTAGGAAAAGGAATTACATAAAAAAATAACAGACTTAAAATTTAGTGTTTGAAATGATGGTAAAGGTATGATAAATACATATACCTATTGTGATGGATGAAGGGGAATGATTACCTGGTGTGTTTTGGTTGATCAATCAAAAGTGGACGATGCTAAATCGGTGTAAACAGGATCTAAAGCGTCTTGAGCTTGTCAAAAACAAATTCAACGGGACTGATTTTGCAGTGTAAACACTCGTGTTGTCGAATGTGTTCGAACAGCCACTAAAGATCGCCTACTCTCCGCCTATTGACCTAAACATTACAGGAAGCACACTAGCCAGACGGGATTTAAACTTACCAAGCACAATGTTCCTGCTTTCTAAAGCCTGGTTCACAACGGACGATTTTAAAATTGTCGGCCGATTTTCCAAACCTGAGAGACCCCACACACGGCGATAAAAAATCACGGGTCTAACAGTTTTGGTCGTACAGTGTGTGGTGCGCAGCCACACGGCAAAATCAACACATCACACAAGAACCGATTTGACTCCCGAGCATTCCCAGGACAGACGGGAAATCTCGCAAAATCCCTCGAGATCAAACGTGACTTCAGAGTAAACAATCATGGCGGACAAAGAGGATGCAGTGGCGATAGTTTGTTTTTAACCGGAAAAAAAAAACGTTATCAAAAGAAAATCTCCGACGTCCACCGGACTTTCTGGTGTGCCATGCCGCCGGCTGTTTTGATTTTGTTTCCCGGTGCTTCCTCGACGCCTCGTCACCTCGCTTTCTGATTGGCTACACGCCACAGTCCACAGGCTGCGTGCTCGTT
Organism: Scardinius erythrophthalmus; assembly: GCF_964197995.2. Lineage (NCBI taxonomy): Eukaryota > Metazoa > Chordata > Actinopteri > Cypriniformes > Leuciscidae > Scardinius > Scardinius erythrophthalmus. The sequence continues at coordinate 8,105,282 of NC_138238.1, forward strand.
TGTCCCCGGGGGACACCACACACAAGGAGAAATCGGGCCAACAAAATCCAACATGTTGGATATCCCCAATTTGAGATCGGAGCGGTCCCGACGTCCTTCCGAGCAGACGAGAGCAGTCTTAACACACCACACACGGCAGGAATATCCAGGCTTAACACGCACTCGCCGCGTCCGCCATGTTCTTGCGGCCATCAGAGCAGAAACTAAAGATGCTGCTCTCCGTGTGTTTTTCAGTTGTCTCCCGGTGCGTTCATTTGTAAATTATGTGAAGTTATTTTGTTTTTACATTACATCACATCATTACATGAAAGATCTGAAAAAAAACATACATTTACCTGCCCATAGACCCTACACTGGAATAAATTAGGACAGAAGTGGTTGAAAGTGGACAAAAGAGACAGATTAAAACATCAGGTGTAAACTCGTCTACTTGTGATCCGATTGACCAAAATGCTTCTTAATACCAACAGGGCCTTACTTTAATGAGAGGTTAGATTTTTGTGATTTTTTTTTTTGATTTTTTTTATGAAAGATCAAAAGGATAAACAAAGCAGATTTCACAGCCTTCATATTTACCAAAGTTGCCAGTAATTAAACCAGTAATATGGTACTGATACGGTACTGACAGAGTGAAGGCAACTTTAGCTACTCTTTTATGCAAATAGGACTTTTAAAAAGGAAACTTCCCAGTATATACAATCCAGACAATGTCATAATGACAAGCATGTATAAACGGTCCCTTTCCAATCAACACAAACTAAAAACCACAGATCAGTTCACTATGAGATTAAAAGATAATCATCATCTCTCTCAATGCCAAAAATGACTTGAATTACAGAACTGCAGGTGATGAATGGACACATTTAGCTTCAGCGTTGTTTCGAACATATTTTGCTCTCCACTCCGCTGCACGGTCATTTGTATAGAGCAGGGGGTCTCCACATAGCTGTGGTCTTGCTGAAAAATACAGGGTGGTGCAGTTCTAAAGCCTCTGGGTTAAAGGTGGCCAAAGGCCAAGTTCAGGGTGGACCTCACGCTGGCACAATGCCTGCAGTATAGCAGAGCCAGAGCATGTGGAAGTGCTTTAGGCCTGGGGAAGGAGCAGTCAGCCTCGCACAGAATCCCTCACCGCAAAGACAGAGAAGCTGAAAGCAAATTACTCTTCATTACAGCCACACAGCCAGTTGCCAGGGACCCGAGCGTGGAAAAACAACAGGCCTCAGAATTTATGATGAACGCATCATAAAGGAAGGAGGTTGACATGCAACATGCCACCTGCTGATCGAACTTCAATTTTGCTTCGGATGAGAGAACGGTGGCTCTCATCGCCGAAGATGAAGTACTTTTGCATCTGTGTGCGAATTGCACATTCTTCTACTTTATGGTTCTGTCTGTTACATCAAGAAGTGCCAGTCGTAATACTGCCGATCCGAATTCATGTATTTCCAGCTCCCTGTGGAGTACTTTTATTATTTTTTTTTTTTTTTTTGCATTCTCTGTTCCTACGCATTGGTATAAGAGCAAGCGAATTTTAATGTGCATATTGAAAGTATTACTCCTTAAACAGAACATCTTGTCCTTCTAGATCAAGTGACAAGACCGAGCCAAAACTGCATAAAAATCCGCTAAGTCCAATTGAAAAGATTTGCAGAAGCTTTCGCAGATGTTCTGAGGAATATTTTTTTTTTTAGGGCTGCAATGCTGTGGTAAATTGAATTGCTATAGATATGGTTTCGTAGAGGCCATTACCCTCTGAAATGTTCCAGTCTCGTCCGCGCCAGAGAGCAGAGACCCATTACGCACGCAGGCAGCACCCCTGGCCCTGATGACAGGCCTCAGCCACCCATGGATATCATCAGCTCTAGTCCAGCGTCTCTGCTGTCGTAATATCATCGTCTCGAAGGTGTCATGATAACCATCATTTTCTCCAGCGCAAAAGCCTCCACCCGGCCTCTAATGAAAACAGCCGTCTCTGAAATCTGTTTTCGCTCTGGTCTGCGTTGTCGTCGAAACATTTCATTATATCGCACCCCGCAGAGTCATAATGACTCCCACATAGACAAAACAGGACACAGAGCTACGATTTCGTCTGGAATCGGTTGTTATGGTGCTCTAGAAACCTGGTCCAAGGTGAGGCTGATGGGGCAACTGGCTACCAGCAAAAGCGAGCAGTGGACTCAAGCACTCCTGAGGGATTGCTGAAATCTTTTCATGTGTTTCACTCGTTTACTCCAATAAGAAAAATCCCTCAACTGACCGAGTCGCTCTAATACCTTAAAGATGTCTCCGTTTACGATGTAGTAAAAGACCGAATATATGAGATTGTAGTCTGAGCCAATGCTGATGTATCTGGAAGACCTCCAGGTACCCAACTGGAACACTGCAGAGCCAAATCACAAAGACTTCCATTCCAACAACCTGGAAAGAGAGAAGGTGAAAGGCACAGAGAATAAAAAGTGCTGTGAAATGCATAGAAAATACAAACCATAATTTCTTAATTACTTAATGCAACTTATCTTGTTTTGTAATCTGAACCTGTATGGCCAAAACTACTGAGAAGATTTGAAGTATTTTTAACCAAAATATGTATCCGGGAAATGTAATGAATTTCAGTAATTGAATATTTCAAGTGCAATCAACACAAAATATGCATTTAAAAGAACATTCGAAAATAATTTTCCAAAAATAATCCATTTTGTTGAGGTGTGTGTCTATAACAAGGGTTTGAAAATCAGTGAGGTCTGGGGTGGGGTGTTGAGAATTGTGCTATAGTGTCAGCAATAACATGCCCAGGCTGTTTAAGTGCCAGCGATGAAGTGTTGCGAGATATGGCTAAGAAAAACAAACAAAAGACCAAAGACGCTTAAAATAATTGGATCTGGCAACACGACAGAGTTACATACTCCCTCTCTCACAACTCTCTCAAGCCCCATTCACTCTGCCATCGTCTCACGGCGGTATGAATCGTTCTCCATCATTTTTACACCACAGCAATCTAGCAAACTGTCTAAACTGAATTATATAGGGCTGTCACGATTCCTCGATTTAAGAAAAAAAAAAAAACCTTGCAATTTACCCGTGTAGATTAACTGGCAAAATACAGTAAGTGGAGCATTCCACGGACGAGAATCCATGAACCGAATTATAAGACCATTTTCTAAGGCGGCTCGTCTCGATATATATATATATATATAAAAAACATTTTAAAAACATAATATAGTGATATTGACACATAAACAGTATGAACAACAAACTCCATCTCTGCAAATGCTATGAGTTTGGGTTGCTTATAACATTCATCTGGGAACCTAACATGCATAATTTCACCAGATTTGTAACAAATCATTTATAGACCTATACCAACACAAGACAATACATCAATATGTTTTGATATCCACATGTTCTTGTTCAAGAAATTACAGTGGCTGTAGCTTTTTTATCATAAAGAAGTGGCCAAATATAAAAAATTAAGAGGATATTTGAATTTTATGTTTTTTGGACAATATTAAACAAGGATTTGATCATGCTGTAAAGTATAACAACAACAATTATGAGGCTGTTGGCGCCCTTTGCAGACATTTATTATAATACATCATGTACATAAGTTGATTATGTTTAGATTAAAGTACATTATGTATTTTAACAGTGTTCTTCAATAAAACCATATGATTACTTGCTTTTGATCATTTATTTGAACCAATTATTATTGCCTCTGTTATGTAATTTTAAAGGCGATTGTTCACTTGGGTCTACTTTTTTAGCACATAAATATCTGATTACTCGATTTATCTTAAAAAATAATTGCCAAAATAACCGTTAGTGACAACCCTAGAATTATACATGCAAACACTCAATGGTTTTCAATGGCTAATTAGTCATTCAGAGAGCTTTAAATTTAATTTTTTAACATGAAAAATGTACAGAGGTCAAGTGACCTCATGACTAAGGCCATGTGTGTGTTACCATTCAAAAGATTGGGGTAAAAAATTAATAAAAATGTCATTTCAATTATATTCAATTCAATTATTTTGTCATTGGCATTTCTTTTGCAATTTCACAAATACTTTATGGTTCAAACCCAAATCCCAATGCACTGATAAATCACAGAGCTTCTGTAGAGATTTTCTCATGCAAGTGCAAAATAAGTTTAGGATTTTCCAGGGCCAAAAGTGTAAACAAAGGCACAACATGTCTGGCTGTCACAGCTGGTAGCAGTCCCTTGCCGTCATACTATGGGATTCAAAGCAAATGTGAAACGAAGTTGCCGCCACCTCTATCAGCAACTGAAATCTCCCATTCTGAGTTAGTCAGTCGGGCCAAGATTCCCATGCTGGGTGTGATTGTCTGTCTGCATTTCTGCTTGGTGTTCCCCCAGATCTATAATGGAATGAATGATCACTGAGTTTTGGGACAGGGAATGGGCTTTTGTCCCAACCACAGTCTCTTGAGTTTGATATACTTGTTTACAGGCAAAAAAAAAAAAAAAAAAAAAAATTGACCTGTCCATTCCCCTTGCATTGTACATCATCTGTGGTCACTAACTAGATGATTTTAACTCAATCTACCATGCTTTCTGGTAGCAGCTGTAGGTTGCCACTGTTTTGTGGCAGCTGAAGTGACAGCGTACTTGTTCACAACGTGCCTCTCCCTGCAATTATGTCCGCTCATCACCCCACCCTCTCGCCTCTGCCTTCCACATAATTTCCAAATCAAATGAAATCTGCAACATGAAGCCAGAGACAGAGTGAAAGCTTGTTCTGATGTCGACAGTAAACAGCTCCACTGACTATATTCAGCTTGAGTCGTGAGGTGTTACTACAGTCCCTTCGACATGTAGAGGCTGTCATTGTGAATTTGTCAGAGAGAAGTATCTTAACACTGCTTTTAAGATCTTCCCCTTCAGTCTGTTACGGATGCTGAGTCATTCACTGCTTCTGATTTGCAAATCAAATATTATTAAAAGAGACCTAAGAGATTGTTAAACTCTCTGACACCTCCTAACACAAACAGACACACAACCAAAGTACGAATAGCCTCACAATCGCTTCAACCCGCGACAACAGTGTAAAAGTAGCCCAATTTCGCAAGAATTAGCAACACCAGCTTCCTCCTTATAGAGTATGCATTGATGTCACTTTCCCGCTGGAACACACCCCCTCAGCCGGACTGAGTGGCAAAAGAGCCTGCTGCATGACTGGATTTTATCAGTTTCAAGTTTCAACTAAAGGTTGGACTTGATATAAGTGTTCCTTACAACTTACCAAAGATCCAGTGATCCATGGATATAGACATGCAGCCAGGAATCATGTTTCCTGACATTCATATGTGCCTGATTTCGACCCCGGGAAATAGCCTACATAAAGAAAATTTGTCAGTGAACGCTTTATGTAAATACAATATAGGTAGGTCTAAATCCGGGTGATCACTTACATCAATGTTGTATATATCATCATATCGTCCAGCCCTAAGACTTGTATAGTTTTTGTCAGTGTTTATTTAAAAAAAAAATCCAATTATGCAGAATATAAGATGGTAAATATTAATTGATGAGTTTGTCAATTCAATATACAACAATACAATATGCAGGGTATGATTTTACCCCAAAATTCAACATATTGACACAAAATGATATCTGCAAATCGACGTTTCGCTGCCTGGAGATCAGTTGTTTCTGTTTCTGTGCAGTGATTTGCTTCTCTTTTCTGTTGCTTTCGGCAGTCTGTATGATGTTATTTAAGCCAGCGCAAATACCTGTGTTTACATCCTGTTTTCGGTTGAAGTCCAAAGTAGTCGATTGCCGAGTTCACACGCATAGGTTTAGTTACCTATGATCACGCGCGTGAACTCGACAATCGACTACTTTGGACTTCAACCGAAAACAGGATGTAAACACATGTATTTGCGCTGGCTTAAATAACATAATTTTTATACATATCTTTCACATCTACTGCAGTCAGATTCACTCGTGTTCACTCAGAAGGAATCACTCACATGACCTGTGCACTTGTAATGACACATCAAGGATGTTAAGAGGCTAAAAGCAGGTTTAGTACTTGCCCCATTGAAGTCAACAGGGTGCAAATTTTAAAAATAGAATAACTCGGTGTAGGCAACACCGATTTTTGTCGTTGTTCTCTGTATTGACAGCACTCCAAATGTACAAAAAAATGAGCTCAATGTTAAAATTGACCGGAGTTCTCCTTTAAGATTGTAGTTATTTCTAGACATGAAATAACACGTCAAGTACAGTTTTACCAATGTCAAAAACAAAATCATTAAATATCTGTTGTGATTAAAAAGCATCACGTCTTTTTCCACACTAGTATAAAAGGCTCGCGTTTCAAAATCGCGCGGGGGCGCCAACAATAAACATCATCACACAGCTCGTTACTCTGAACATTCATGACGCTATCGCCAATAAAACACGGGAATATTAATTTCCCAGCAGTGAAACGCCTCCACTACTATTTTCTTTCACTCTTTCGTGATCAACGCAGTAAACGCCACACATACCTAACACTCAGCAGGCCATAGTCGATGCATGGTAAGTGATGATGACGTCACATATGCTAAACCAAAGCGTCTAAAATAGCCTACATCTATTAGCATATTTATTAAAAGGGGGTGTGAAAAATAAATAATAAACTACATTTATGAATAATAGCAACAAACAAACAAAAAAATAGATATAAAGCAGTCTTACAATCAACAAGAAATAGAGCTTTGCTGGAATGTAGCCTACAGTTTGCAAACAATATTAGCATGTTCCCTGGTCTGTTACTCTGAGCTGTGTGTGAGGCACAGCTGTCTCACTCCTGAGTGCACTAGTTGGGCTGCACACCGGGACAGCAGATGCTACACTGGACTACTCATGCACACATTCCTGATCCTACATGATTGTCTGTAATTACCAGCTGTAAGCTGATAGCAGGGGGAATAAGGAGTCTATTGAGCTGTCAGTGCAGGTAGGTCGATGACAAGGACAGGTAGCCTACAGGCTGAGCAGCAGTGCTGGGAGGAGAGAGCGCTACAACTATACACTCACTTTCTATTGGTAAGGCAGTGGATGTGTCTTATAGTCTCATTCTGAACATGACTAGTCCAGCTTACCATAGACTCGACAGAGTGTATGCATTTAGATTAGATAGACATACAGTACAGATAGATAGATCGGTTGACTGACATGAACGATAGATATAACGACAGACAGACAGATGGTAGCCAGTTCTGAAGGAGAGATAGAACAGGATTCTTGAGCAGGAAGTCGTAGAGCTTGTTGGGGAGGCACCTAATTGTCTACTGCGGCATGTAATTACAAGCTTACTCAACATAAATCTTTCATTATTAAGCACTATTTCTGTCCTGGAACACTGATGCTGTGCATCCCTCAGTGAGAGAAACCTCTGCTTTTTGCTTAATTCAGAGAGAGAGAGAGGACTGAAAAAAACAGTGCTGTTTAAATGCTATTAATCTAATATTGTTTGCATGTCAGTGTGCAAAGAAAAGAACTGGATTGGGTTAAATCTGTGTCAAAAAGCAGAAGCTTCTTTAAAAAAAGAAAAGAAAGATGAACACAATTACAGTGCAATTACATTCTCAGGCGGATTTTCACCACATGAAGATGGACAGAAATACACTTATACGCTTGTTCAGCTTCTGAGTTCCGTGTCCTATGATTTTGTAGGATAAGTAAAAAAGGCTATTTTACATGCTTGAGACTATTTAGCAGTTCCTTTACCATCAAAACTGATCTTAAAATACATTCCTGGACTTAATGTAATATCATTGACATATCAGTGCACATTATTCCAAAGAAAAGCAATATTTGTCTTCATAATCTTTCATCAAAATGTAATCATTTGCTTCACCTCTGACATTATTTTTCGCCTGACCTCACCAAGCCCTCTAATTTTTCAACCCTTCCTCTCCAAGCACCTGCCATATAGAGACCGCTTTTCATCATCCAATCCATTCCCAGTAGGCAAAACCAAGTCCCACCATGCCATTTTTCACTTGGAATTGCACCACATTATGAAATAAAATATTATTTTTCATGCAGACTATAAATATCAAATGACACTGGTGTTGAAAAACTATGTCTATCTGCATTACTTTTCAGGTATTAATAAAAAGTGCATTGTTCTGTGACACATAAAACTTTTGAATGTGAAATATGCACTATGCAAATGATTTATGAAAAGTGAAATTTTGTAATACATCCACATTGTTTTATGTTTATATACTTATTTTACACTAAGTTAGATGCAAAGATACTGCTATTAGATGCCCCAGTATCATGTCAATCACTGTAGTCATGCAACCAGGATCTCCAAGAACTTATATGGACTCATAAGTCTCCTATCCGCCTTATGTTTGTGAATACTGCCCCCTATGCTTCAAAAGTGTAATAGCATTCTCCGTTTTCCACTATGAAAAGAAACATTGAAAATGTTTCACTGGCAGTCCTCATTGATTTTCCCATACATTTTTGTGAATAATTTAAGATTTTTTTTTTTTTTTGTATAAAGAATCCTTTTTTTATTCTAAAAGGGGAAACGGTTTTGGTAATGAACAGACGATATCCATGAGCTCTGTGGAAGTCATTGCAAACCATTCAAAGAACAGAATAAGTGATGCATTAAGCACTTCTCTCTTAAATCCTGTTTTCACTGGCTGATGTTTTCTGCACTTCATTACTCAGTTCATGTGCTGAATCAACAGTAACAGTCAATCCATTCTTAATGCCACTGGGCCAAACGCCAGCCATGAGGGGTTGAGCTAAAGTTCTATAAAACAGCTTCTCTAATCTCATCTGTCTTCTCATTGTCACCTGATTGATCACGTACGTCGTTTTAAAGACACAGTTCACCCAAAAATTAACATTCTCTCATTAGACTCTTTTTTGTTGTTGTTGTGGAATTCAGAGAAGTGGAGAATCATGTACAGTATTTTGCAACGTTGTATGTGCATATATGGTATTTTTACCAGCTGAGAACTCATGAAGAGCTTATAAAATATGTAAAGGAGTCAAAACAGCGCCAGGAATTTCTTTATTTCACACAAACAAAGATCTGCTGCAAAGCAGACGGCATTTCTGATGCCTGTATCGACCTGTAACTGGCATTGTAGCTCTTATGTGTGCTTGAGCATTCTGTCCTTTTTAGGGTCGCGTCTTGTGACGTCCTGTTTTTGGTTAATTTAGATCAGGGGTGTCCAATCCTGCTCTTGGAGGGCCACTGTCCTGCAAAGTTGAGCTCCAATTAAACACATCTGAACATCCTAGCTAATCAAGGTCTTATAGGCATACTAGAAGCTTCCAGGCAGGTGTGTTGAGTTGCCAAACTCTGAGGACCGAGACACCCCTGATTTAGATGTTTTGCTTCATTTAGATGTGTTTAGATGTGATGATTAGATGTGTGTTGTTCATTTAGATGTCCATGGCGAATTCACAGAGAACTAGTTCTTTTCAATGTACCCTTTTCTACAACACCGTGTTTTCCTCTGTGCCTGTCTCTTGTTTGGTATCCAAGTAAGCATTAGTTAATGTGATCACAGTTTGGAGCTACACCATAGGACAGAGTTCATATGAAGATAAAATAAAAACTTTTATCATTTTTAATAAGAAAACGTTTTATACTTCACTAAATCTGGTTAGATGAATTCTTGTAAGATCAAAACAAAATGGAGTAAGAATAATAATAAGATCTGAAAAAGTATTATCTTACACAATTTTACTTAAGTATCTTTTTTAAAGATAGTTTAGATATTCTCACTGGAAAACCAGACAGAATCGTTTAAAACCAGATACACTGATTCACTTTAAAAACTAAAATTACTGATTAAGAACTTCTATTCATCAAAATAACACTACATTACTATAAACCTCTGTATGGACAAGGAGAGTGTTTAACTCCCCCATAGTCTGCGGATCTTAAATTCCGAACTGCTTTCCCAGCTGTTGAAAGCACGGCAGGCATGAGCGAGATCCACAGAGGAGTAACGGATGTCTGTCCTGTGGGATTATCATGCTGAACAGATCCTGGTGCTGAGCAGCAGCGGATTTAAAAGCACTTTACCGATAATAACGGCACTCCTGAATGGAGAACAAGACCGCTTTCAACAGTAAAAGAGAGAAAAGGGACTCTGAAAGAAAAGCAGAGTGCCATGCATGGTAAAGAAAACACAGTCTCATCTCTGCACTCTTTGAACTCCTCAACCACCTGCTCTCCTCCAGAATAATCCCTTGTTCTTTGATTTCCTCCCTTTTCTCTTCATAGCACTATAACATATGTCGTAGAACAATGTAAGTTTGTTTCTTCTGCATTTTAAAGGGTGGGATCTCCAACCAGAAGGGTTATTACAGAGGAGGAAAGGAATTTTTTGAAGTCTTGCATGTTATGGGGCTGGCTGTGGGGTGATTGACTTGTCTCTATCAAGTTTTCCTCCCATTTGAGGATGACTTCAGGCACAGATATGTAAACTTGCATTTACGGGCATTTCGGAGCAAAATTCATCTATTCAAATTCATTTACATTCTGACAAATTTCTGATGGCTAGCTTATAAAATCTACCTGGCGGTGCTAAGGTAGCTTTGCTAAACTGTAAAAAAAATCTTTTTAATGTATATTTTATTTACATTAATCAGATGTTTTCTGACCTATCCAGACAGTTTTCATGACTGAACTTTGAATAAACAGCTCGATTCAAAAGGATTTATTTTATTACGCCGTTCTGACCTTTTTGGATCTTGTAAGTTTTGCTTGCTTGGACTTTCAATGGAGGGACAGAAACCAGGTCTCATAGAAAATACATTTCTTAATTTGTGTTTCAAAGATTAACTGTCTTGGGTTTGGATGACATGAGGGTGAGTAAACGATGAACTAACCATTTAAGATGCATGCACACATCTGAAACAAAGAGTACAGAGTCTGAAATAAATATAAAAACACCTATAAACATTCACAAACGCAGAATCAAAGTGTGAAAGACACGTACATGAATACTAAAAGAAAACATGCTGACTTTTGTTTTCACATGTTCAGCTATTGTGCACAAACGCAGCGGTGTATTCGAAGAAAACCAGGGTTCGAATCAAAGACGTCGCAGGAGCCCTGTTCATCTTAACTGACTCTTCACGCAAACTCTTTCATCTTTCTCAGCTGCCATCTTGAAAGGTCACAGGGTTTTGGGCACCATGGGGCAGTGCATGCTGGGATACATAGGCAGTGGAGAGACCACCCTCCAGTGGCCCTGACCTTCACACGCTTCCGTGCCACTTGTTGCCAGGGTGAGCTGCCAGCTGTCTGGCAACAGAAGACATTGCCATTTGTTCTGGTTCTTTCAGTTTGAAATGACAAAAGCATGTTACTACATCACCTATATTCAAATTGAACATTTGAATCTTTCTGTCAGGCCTGTTCAACTTTTACTCTTTTGAAATTGCACTCAAAACTGACAATAAAGGTGATAATCAACAAATGCTTTGTGAACAATTAAATATATACACTGTAAAAAAAAAAAAGTTGGGTCAACTTAAAAAAATAAGGCAACTTGTGCAACTTTTTTGAGTAAACTCCACAAACAGGGACTGAAGTCCACGCAACTCAAAAGATTACGTTAAAATCATAAGTTGCTTCAACATAAATAGTCATGTTTAGCTAATGAATAAGTATTTTTAGTTGGCTGAACACAAATGGGCCTATTGTCTTATAGGCCTATACTGATTTATTATATATTATTTAAATATTTTAATTAAATAAGAGACAGACCATAACACGAGTCAGATAACTTTTTTTATTTTTATTTAAACAGTTTGTGTCCGATGCACAACAATGACTTTATCGTAGCAAGTCTTGAATTTAACTCAATGCATGGTACTTACCAATGCATGTTAAAGAACATTAGCCTGAAGGTTCAGTTCACCCAAAAATGAAAAGTCAGTCATCATTGATTTACCCTTAAATTGAAATTGAAATTAAAAAGAAGATATTCTGAAGAATGCTGGTAACTAAACAGTTGACGGTGGCTACTATCAAATATTTGGTAGTAACATTCTTCACAATATCATCTTTTGTGTTCAGCAGAAGAAATAAACTCATTCATGTTTCGAACAACATGAGGGTGAGTAAATGATGACAGAATTTTCATCTTTGGATGAACTATCCCTTTAAAGCTAAGGTTGAAAACAATTAATACTTAACAATAATCAATACATTGACAGAGCAGTATTGTTTTTGTTTTTTTTTAGTCATTAACTATATAAAAGAACCAGTGTCCAGTGGAGGAATGTCACACAAATTTTCCCATGACATTTGCAAAATGGCTTTGTCTTGCAGAGAAGGTACCTTTGAAAGTATACTTCAGTTCTTTTGGATAATCCATATTCAGTGCATTCATGAGTCCGAACAAGCGTATACTGCTGGTAGATCTGTAATGTCCTCAAGAACAATGGCCTCTTCCAGTATTAGTTGGTCAGAGTTGGTAGTAACAGCGGCATCTTCGGCCACAGTAAGGATTCCGATCTCTACATCTTTGGTGCCGTGGTCTAAAGGATCTGTATCCTGGGAGAATAATTCATGAGATAGGGGTATTAATTGAAGTGTAAATTTAAAAATAATAACAACATTATTATTATTGATGTTGTTGTGTAAATAACCTGAATACATGTAAAACATAAATAGTTCAAAAAATGACCAAGAAATGAAAATGGTATTTTACCAGACTCATCCTGAGTAAACTTGTAGAGTATTCATGCTGGAAAAGTGGCAATCCCTCAAGATCGGTTGTTTTCTGACGTGTGGTAATATCACACACCTAAAAAGAAAGGAAAAAAATATCTATATTTTTTTTTAAATCTGCAGATGCACTCTGACCTTAACTCTTAATAATTTAACATAGGGATCTCTACTGCTTTGGGAGTTAAAGGTACAGCACACCCAAAAATGATAATTCTGTCATCTTTTACTCTTCCTCATGTAATTCCGAATCCATATGACTTGGTCCATAACAAAGATTTTTTTAAAGAATGTACAGATTGCTCTTTTACATACAGTGGCATTAAAAAAAGTTTGTCAACAAAACATGCACTGTTTCCCAATTGACAACTGAATGAAAAACAGACTGATGTCATAATTAAGTTCATGATATTGATAACTGATATTATAAAGTTATTTACTGACTATTTTCCTCTATATATGTGTTCATTCAAAGTAGATTCTCATGGTCGACGTTACAGATACACGAAAACTCCATGGAGATCTGTAAAGAAACAAGTCGATTGGAATCACCACAAAGTTTTACTACCATAAGTATTCCTAAAATGTTCTAAAGAAATAATAATTAATCATAATCTTTCGAAATAATAATTAAAATAATAATTAATATTGACAGTTGCTATTAAATGGTTTACCTCATCCTCTATCTCTCTCTGAACTACTCAACTAGAGTAAATACATAATGGGCAAACATCTCATTTGATATGACAAAACATACAGTTGATTATAAAAAAGATAAATACCAGACATGTTCAAGTCCCTAAAGGCCAAGTCAAGTCTTAGTTTGTACCTTTTTTTAACAATATTTCTTTCAGCTAACCTAGTAATTGTAATTAACAGTGTTTTAAACTTTCAAAACGGATTTCTACTTCAAAAATGTCTAATATAGCACATTGATTATTACTTAAACCATTAATGAATTAATTTAAAATAAAAATTATATTCACAATAAAAAAATATTATTTTTAAAATACATTATGCCATTTGGAATCCAGGGAGAGTCACCACGAGAAAAAAAAACTAAACGTGCTGTGTATTTTGAGCTATTTGAGCTGCCGTAGTTTGCTGTAGTTCTAGGCAGTGATGGCAAAGAGTATAGAAGTAACTCTTTGACCTAACCGCCGAAGTCTCAAACTGCGCATGCGTTCAGGGTTCAAACTGCGCACGCGCTAACAAAAAACGCGGACTTCAATGAAAACTAAAACGATTTAGTTTGAACAACAAAACATTGTACGTTTTCATCATTTAAGTAACGAATTTGTTGAATCAACTTAGTATGATGCATGAATCAAAATATCTCAGTTCATTTGACTGTTTTATGTTTATTTGGAGAACTTTCAGTAAGTTGGCTTTTTTACATTTAACTTGAAAATATTTAATTATTAAGTTGATAATGACATGCAGCACTTGCAGTTTAAATAAGCTTTTTAAATCAATTTTTAAAAGAAAACTCAAAAACTTGCCAAAATTTAAATATGAAACATGTAACATGAAATCTTTAAGGCATATATTTATTTTTGTCAAGTGTCGCAGACAAAATCTATTTTAAAAAATATTTATATTTTCCGTTTTCATGTTAGTTTTAGTAATTTTGTGTTTTTGTCATTTTTATTAGTTTCTTTTATATTTTATTTTATTACATATAATGTTTCATTATGATGTTTTCATATTTGTAGTTTTTGTAACTATAATAACCCTGCAGTGCAGTCTAATTTAAAAAAGATAAAAAAGATATAGAAAATAAAGTAAATACAAATAGTAGGTATACGAGTAACATGCAAAAACAGAAAAATGTAAAGAAAAAAGTTAAACAGTTTAAATGTCAAGTCAATCTGTAAAAAACTATCTAAAAGCTTACAGCTTGGATCAGTATCATTTGTGTGTGTGTGTGTGTGTGTGTGTGTTGTGTGTAACATGGAATTATCTGTGTCTGACAGTTCCTCTCTCTATACTAACCCGACAAACCAGCATCATTAGCTATAAATGTGCTTGATCCCTGTCCTAATCCCTCTGACTAGACATGTTAATGCAGGCTAACACCTTAAATTCTCCAATTAAAGTGATCAGACAAACAATGTTCTCATTCATTTTCCTTAATCTGCTCATGCAGAGGGCACAACAGTGAGGGAACGTGACACCCTGCCTATACATGAAAGTGCTGAAAGACTTAAAGAGCTTTGCAAATGTTTTAGTAATTAAATGAAATTTCAGTTTTATGTTTAGCACCAACATAATATAGTTTAGACAAACATGCCTATGCTTTTGCAGAAAAAAAACAGCTCCATAAATTTGAATCAGTTCTAGGAAGCAGTCACTCAGAAGAGACTGTGATTCTTTTCTAAGTCACTGATGCTATTTGGAGATAGAGACAAATGTTTCTGAATTTTTTAGCATGGTTTTATGTGCATACATGCATACATTCGTATTGTGGATCTGCGGCCCCCAGTTTCCCATGGAAACAATGCAGGATGGGCTCCTGTAACTGGAGAGGGCTGAATGGTCCACAATGGCACCGCTGAGAGATAAAATGAAATCAAAACAAGCTGATGACAGTGATGGCACTGGTGTCAAAATTTGAGACGAGGGCCACCACCACCCCCGCTGAGATATTTCAGAATGTCCTTTCCAGACACACACACACACACACACACACACACACAAACTTATGTCCATTTCTTATTTGTAGCCAGTGATCTCTGATAGCTGTATCTTTTCATTCGCTTTAAATAACCTACATTTCATCACTGAGGTGAAGGTCAGAACGAGTGAATTATGTAATCATATCTAGGATTAAAAAGTAAAAGCATTTATGTCAAAAGCAAGGGGAACCTGATTGGTCGGGGCCCCCGATCACTCAGTAATGTGTATGGTCTGTCCTTTGAGCTTTTCTCTGAGGGGGTCTATGTCATTCTCGTCCACTATAGAGATCTGTCACACATCTGCCAGCATCCTTTGGAGGCCTACAGAGACACGTTCATACTCTGGGATTTCTCTGATGAGATGTGCCATTAATTCTCCTTTCCTTGACGGTTATAATGACAACAGTGTCAGGTTCCTTTAAGCGTTGCTCAGGGACAAGTGAGCACACAGAGGCCAGTGTTAAGCTAAGAAATGATTAAACCACACTTTAAACAACAACTGCAGTCCAACTGTGACAGATTACTGTAGTTTATACAGAAGATGCATGCAGTTAATGCAGGTTGGATTCCTATTCAGAACTGGTTCCAATAAAAAAGGAGAAAAAAAGCAGAACCAAATTGACATTTGTTTCAATTAAATCTTGTTCATGCCACAGAACAAAAAAACAAAAAACAAAAAAAAAAGTGATTTTTTTTTTTTTAAATCTTGATTCTGACTTTTTTCCTCAGAATTGCAAGTTTATATCTCATAATTCAGAGTGGCGAGTTTATATCCTAAAATTTTGACTCAGAATTGTGAGATTTATAATTATATACTATAGACGTTTTTAATTGTGAGTTTATATCCGACAATTCTGCAAATGCGGTTGGAACATAGATAACATCAAAAATATTGACACCGACACCTGAATGAATGACTCTTATGATCCTGTTCTTATAATGAATCTAAAAGTGACTTCTTAAACAAGTATACTTTTTAGCTAAAATGGCTTGCCATACAAGCAGTAGACTACGATATACAGTGCATAAGCAAGTGTGATTGCATTCTTGGTTGCATTTGAAACACTGCAGCTTTTACATAAAGATTTAATGTACAAGTAATCCAATATACTGTAAATTCAACCAAAATCTTTATCTTTTACATATATTTTTAGTTTAATAAATACTGTTCATGCAGCTCAAACAGTACAACAAGGCCATGAATGCAATGTAAGCTGCATTGGATAAAAGCATCTGCCAATACCTACATTTTAAATGTAAAATGTAGGCTAATAAAGACATGTGTTCTGTAATATGATTAAAATCAGGAATGGTCAGAAATCAGAGCCGTTAAATACTGTACTTATGATTCCCATCCATATCAATTTGGAACACACAACACCAGTCAAAAGTTTGGACACTATCCATATTTTAGACTAATACTATAATAAGATACATTGTATTAGTATAGTTATTTAGAATTGTAATGTCATCCAAATGGAAGTATGGGAAATTATGCAGTCATCATAATATCATTTCTTTTTCTTTTTCGAAGTGTCATGGAGCACTTTTGTTTGACTCAGGTTCTCCTAACGTCTTGCTCTCCACCAGGCTTCATAAATTCACCAGTTCTGATTGATTACAGGAGTTTTGCCCATTTTCCTAGTCAGCCTTTACTTAAAAAAAAAAAAAATTGTTCAAGGAAGTTCAGGCTTTACCCCAATTAGACCTGTTCTCGAAACATTACACCATAATGGCAGATCTTAAGCAGCACATGTTTTTGATTTGAGACAGTTTTGCAGTCTTGAGTCCTGGCAAAGCGTAATTTCAAAACAATTTCAACAATTGGATGGTTTACATTTTTAGTATTTTGTTGGAGCTCTCTGAAACTGAGCTCTGTTGTTCATTAAATGTAAACAAGAGCTCATATTATCACCTGCTTCAATACAGAGGAGTACGACTCAAAGAGTCGACATACATTTTGCATTCATCTGACTTTTTTGGGGGATTTGGAATGACTTGGTTTTCCAACAAATCCAACGTAAATGCTGCTACTAGTCAGTGTTGCTTTTGGAGCTATCCAAGTCTAATTTTGCATTGCAAAGGCAGCATAACAACATGCCGTCACTATCAGACTAACTGTATGTGACTGGCATGTTGCATGAAAGGATAACCCTGTGGTTTCCATCCATTCCCCATTTACATTTTTTTTTTTAACTGGCAAGTTTCACGCTCCGTGTAGGCCTTTAAACACCTCTTAGCTTCCATACCTGACCCACCACAGACGCTGGCGCATCTCATCGCGACTGCAGCAGACAGGTATGAATTGGAGCCCACACTTTTTCAATCCAGCTGGGTCATTAAGAACCACATCCTGGGCCAAATCAAACACAGCCCCTGCCCACAGACAGACAGACATCAGTCCACTTCCTCCAGCGTTCTGTTGGAAGCTATTAAACTGAGCACGGATACATTTTGGAGAAAGATGTTAGAAAATGTGTTCATTAAAGGAGAACTCCGGTCAATTTTAACATTGAGCTCATTTTTTTGTAGGATTTGATTGCCGAGTTCACGCGCATAGGTTTAGTTACCTATGATCACGCGCGTGAACTCGGCAATCGACTACTATGGACTTCAACCGAAAACAGGATGTAAACACAGGCATTTGCGCTGGCTTAAATAACATCATTTTTATACATATCTTTCACATCTACTGGAGTCAGATTCACTCGTGTTCACTCAGAAGGAATCACTCACATTTTCTGTGCACTTGTAATGACACATCAAGGATGTTAAGAGGCTAAAAGCAGGTTTAGTACTTGCCCCATTGAAGTCAACAGGGTGCAAATTTTAAAAATAGAATAACTCGGTGTAGGCAACACCGATTTTTGTCGTTGTTCTCTGTATTGACAGCACTCCAAATCCTACAAAAAAATGAGCTCAATGTTAAAATTGACCGGAGTTCTCCTTTAATCTGCAGATGCCAAACATATAAACATTGTCTGCTGTTCAGGGTAGAGATGTGTGTCCTTTCTGGATTTGATATTCAAATATCTTCCAGGTATAAGCATTCACTAGAGCCATAGTAAAATGTGTAAAGCAGATTATGTGTGATATATTAAAATAAAGTCTCATGTGGGGCTGTAAATCACATCAGGAAACTGCATAAGAGATTAACTCTCGCTTACGCAGAATTAACTTGTAATGAGGTGACATTTAAATATTAGTGTTTACATTTATGCCATCTTACTCTGTTATTGTTTCCCTACTAGACATAACCCTGTTGATTTTGGATCTGAGCGAGGCCTTTACCACAGAACAGTGCAATTTATACAACTCCACTATGCTCAGACAGACGACACCGTTTGGAAATGAAAAAAATATTACTTTTTAGCATTGGCTGTCATTATTAGTAAGAATGGGAATCGTAAATAATTTAATGGTGCAGATTCTGCTGAGTCCTCAAACAAGTTGGGCTCCTTAACTGCTAGAATAACAAGTCTTTTAGTAGGCCTAATTAGAAGGGATAAATATTTTTTGGGGAAAAGAAATGCAATTTCACTTCCAAAGGATTATATAATAATGTTAATCAATTTAAAACAGTTCTTGTCAAACTTGTTTCAACAGACTTTTAATGACTTTTTTACAGTGTGTTTAGATGTGGCATTGATGCTAACTAGTCATAACTACCCTACTTATTACAGTAAAAAAAAACAAGAGCCAGCACACAAGAAAAAGTCCATAGTAAACAGAGTTTAAAGAGTCTGTCAGAGTAATAGAGTATTTTAGTATGGCTCTCTGTCTGTCCGCCCACATCAGCGGAAGAACGAACGTTCGAGAACCGTTAAAACAACCGAACGCCATTCACATGAATAAATTATTCCTCTCTTTTCTTGGACCTGCTTTTAGTGGTCTTTCCCAAGTAGACAAGTAGAAATGAACCTTTAGTAGGACATGGCCTTCTTTGCATTAGATGTGCCAGATGTATTTCATAAGTCATTCGCAGCCTGTCTCATAACATTAAATTTTCCCCTGGATTTATAGTACAGCCACCTCTTACAGGGCATTTTCCCTCCTGTCTTGCATTACTAATCAACCTGTAAAACTCACACTGCCTCACCAGAGTGGCGAAGCAAAAATAAACGCTGATCAGCCGGGCGTCTATAAACTTTGGGCACAATGCCCATGATCATAATTGCCACGCTGGTTTGTGTAACTAAAGAGTGACAGAAGCAACTTGGCTGATGGATGAATGACTTTTTAGTACAGAGGAGATCTTTAGTTTTTGACTTACTTGCTAACAAGGCGTCAAGGTTTGTTAGTTAGCATGGTCTATTTAGCCCCTGCTGGCAGAATACAGCAGTTTGCAGGTATACGCATCTTTATTTTTTGCCATACAAAACTGACAAAATATATTTTTAATTTTTTTTGGCAAACGAATTATTTTGTTATATTTTTGTATTTTTTACTCTGCAGTGAGGGTTAGAGTTAGTTTTTTTGTTGTACATTTAAAATACATTACATTAATAGTTTTTATAGTCCCAAATGTGTATTTTATGTATTTTTTATTTATATTTTTTATATTCTTATAGCAAATGAACACTATGACCTTCTTAAAAAAATGGTGGCGGTCAGTGGTGTCTTGTGGGAAATTTCCGAAATTGACAGCTGACAATTTGATGAATGAAAAATCATTCCTGTGTGTCACATTAATCTCATCTCTTCTCCGGTCTGTATTATATGTGACAAAATAAAACAAACAGAAGAACAAAAGCAGATCTGTGTCTTTAAACGTGGATCAGCATCCTGCACGCACATTTCAAATACCACATTGAGGATTCAGGGAATCTGCACAGGGGCTCTTCTTGCCTGTTTGATTTCTTTTGCGTGACATGCGTCTCACATGACCAGATAACGTTCTTGTCCTCCAGCAGCTGGGTCAGACAGGTGGGAGCCCTCCCTCTTATTGGACAAATTCAGTGGCCAATACAGATCTCTGGTGGCAAGGGAGTCTAATTGGTTTAAGCTAAGGGGTAGTCGAAGGAAAATACGTTCCAGAATTAACTTGAGACGGCCAAGGCTCAGGCCTAACGTTTACCCAAGGGGCCGACAGACAAGTGGAGGACGGCTGGCACTTGTAACACTCAACTCATTTGACAAGCTGTGGAAGGCATGAAGGAAAAACATCTCATGGGATCCATTGGAAATTCAAAAACAGCTTTTTAAAATGGCAACTAATTAGCCACTATTGTGTCTCACAGCTGGTCTGTTTGGTCTTTTAGTGAAGACCACTTCTTCAGTTTTATTATTTTCATACTTTGTTCAGCAGGTCAGTTAAAGGTGAACTAAGTAACTGTTTTACCTTAACTGAACAGCTTCGGAGTCATTGGAATGGTTATATTACTTATTTCGGGTTGAATGGTGGTCGTTTCGCACCCCCCTGGTGCCCGTGAGCGGAAAATTCGCACTTGCAACTTTGAGACGGCGGGCCGCCGGCAGCCGCGGCAGGAAGTATCGCATGATATCAGGTCTCGCGATGTAAACAATTGCTTTACGGCCAAAAGAAATCTGCTCAAATACTGTCATTATTGCGCTCCCTCACGCTGTCCGAACCCAAAGGAAGAAGACGTTTTAAAGAATGTCCCATCTGCTTTGATGTCGTTGATCTGCTAGCCTCTGGTGTCTGAGAATCACCAAAGAGTTTTTACAACAGTGTTGTCAAATATCTATTCCGAAGCTGTAGGGGGAGCTCTAGAGAGAAACCTGCGAGCAAAATCGAGAATACAGCGAAGAAATCCCGAAGCTACTGAGTGCTGCTTTAAACTGAAAGGTTTACAATTTGGGGAAAGAGTAAGCATTAAGAGTTTATTAGACACAATTAAATAATTGAATCCATTTCTGTTCTTACATACTCTCAACAATAGAGTTCCTGAATTAATCACTGCTTTTAAACAAATCGGTTGAGTAAATTATTCAATGACTTGCTCAATAGTTTATTTGTTCTTGTTTGAACAGATCTGTTGAATTAATGATTCAACTCACTCAGAGCCACTTGTTGCCACCTATTGGACTCAAGCAATCTTACTTACTCCCCACTTCACACACACATATATTTAATGACCAGATAATGACACAAATACTTTGTATTGGCTGTAGTTAATAAAGTTTCCCTTCACGTATCACTGGTGATGGTAACAAGACCAATAGAAAGAGACAAATTGTCCATGAGCTGGGCTAATATATCTCACAGAGGAACAACAGTTTTGATGTCATATTCCTGAACGGAGAAGGAGCCAGAACCACTAATATGTCTTTGATGTGTGGTTTTCCATAACCAGATCTGGGGACAGAGTCTAGTGACAGCGGGGCTTCTCATTATTATGCAATTTTCTCCGGCAATATAACTTACTCAAATAGAGTGTCTGTAAAAATTAGGGCTCTAGTATTGTCTGGTTTTGGAGAGCCAGATTGTCTGCCAGGAGATGCTTAAAAAATTATGGGAAGCTGGAATTTAATGGAACAATTTAGGGACAGTGACAAAAAGCACAAACAGTTTGTAAGTATAATGTGGCCAAAACCAAAGACTCTTTACAGAATTAGAAAGCGGTTACTCCAGCAAACTTGAGTGGCATCACTGTAAATCTTTAGTGTCTATTCAAAATCTCAGTACAAAACTTTCCAGTGTCGTTCGAAAGGCCGCAAAAATTCACATTATTTTTTGTTAAGACTAAAAAGAATTTTGAAATAACCTATGCAGCGGTATCTCACACATCCTCTTAAGTCACTTCATGTATCTACATAGCACTTCATACAATAGATTGCTTTAAAACAACCAGCTTTACATGTCAGTGTCGCTTTCACTTAGAATTAAAACTTCAATTTCTACTAAAGTACTCTTCAGTGTCTATTGAAGCTTGTTTCCGCCACAGAATAAAACATTTTAAAAGATAATTGCGACTTTTTATCTCACAATTGCGAGTTTATGTCTTGCAATTCAGACTTTATATCTCTCAATTGCGTGTTATAAAGTCAGAATTGCGAAATATAAACATGCAATTCTGAGAAAAAGTCAGAATTGCGAGTTTATTTCACGCAATTCTGACTTTATAAATTGCAATTGCGACTTTATATCACGCAATTCTGAGATCAAAAGTCCGAATTGTGAGATAAAAAGTGGCAATACCTATTTTATTTTTTATTCTGTGGCGGAAACAAGCTTCCATAACTGTTTGTCCTCGATGGTCCGAACAGAAGAAATTAACTGGAGAAAATGTCCACGTCAAAGAAGGCCGACTCTCAGAACACACCTATTCCTTTTATATAATCACCACTGACAAATGGTAGTTCAAAGTTCTTTGGCAAGCTGTTTTGAACCCCCCAAACAAACTCCAAACGAACTTCATTTTGTTCTGAATGACGCCGCACCAGTTCCTTCATTGATTTTGCTTGAAGTATATCATGGCCTTAAGGTCTTCCTACGACCATCATTGCCAAGCCCAGCGGCTAAGTCAGAGGTCAGAGGAGGCCATGACCTTGAGGTCAAGCCCTCATTAGGCCCCCGCTGATCTGCCATGCCTGATTACCTGACAGCTAATCAGTGAACAGAGCAGGATGATGTATGTATTAGAGCCCGTGGAGTCATGCATAGATGTATGAGCCGAACGCTGACGGCAGCACACCATCAGGACATCAACGCTAGCAGCGGGCGGCTAGACAGATGACTTTAGCACCTACTAGCTCACACACACCACTCTAGCCCGACTAAAAAAGCTCTGCTCGTTTATTTCTGGCAGCCACGAGAGCGTTTTTCATCCTGGACTCGATGACAGGTCTAAACTAAGAATGCACTCTTCAGAAAGTCTCCTTAGGAATCTTCTCCTCTGATGTGGTTACAAGAGAGTGCGGTTTATTCGTCCTATCAGCGGGTCGGGTCGGGTTTGCTCGGACCAGTTGGGACTTTTCATGGATCAGGGTGAACCAGCAGACGGTAGAAATCCCGAAGGCTCTAAATCCCCTGGCTGTACTCCATTTCTATGTTCCAAAGACTTACACAGAGGTCATCAATCTTGTCTTCAGTCTTTGTCCTTGGGCTGTTAGTATACAATATATATATATTTAACTAAAAACACAATTCCTTGTATTTGTTGAATGATATATGATGTTTGAGAACTTCTACAATCAGTCTCTATCTATCTATCTATCTATCTATCTATCTATCTATCTATCTATCTATCTATCTATCTATCTATCTATCTATCTATCTATCTATCTATCTATCTATCTGTCTATCTGTCTATCTGTGTCTGTCTATCTATCTATCTATCTATCTATCTATCTATCTATCTATCTATCTATCTATCTGTCTATCTGTCTATCTGTGTCTGTCTATCTATCTATCTATCTATCTATCTGTCTGTCTGTCTGTCTGTCCGTCCGTCCGTCCGTCCGTCTATTGTTCAGGACAGTCTGTCCGTCATTCTATCTATCTTTGTAGTTCTCTGTGGCTAATGCTAACAGGAAAACAAAACCGTTCAGATTAAAACACAGCTGCCTAGTCTAAACACAGAAGGCAGGCTGTGGATTTGGGCCAAGTACACATCTAAACCTCCAACACAAACTATTTTTACCCAGCTGACAACTGGAAAAGCACTTATCTTTGTAAAAATCGAGCGGTATCGTTTTCCATCATTTAGAGGTGTTTTATGACTACTGTGAGGCTCAAGGGTGCTAATTAAAATGGAATTTGGTGCCTTTTACTATATTTTGCGACAAGGTTCTGCTGTGCGTTTGTCAAATGGTGGTCACCGTGTTTTCTCAATTAGATAGTATAAAGCTGTCATTAGCTTTTCACTGAAGGAACACTGTGTCAAACGCCAAATTCCCTCTCTGGGACACGTGCAGCTCTGAAACTCAGTGAGGTTTTTGCTGCATGGGTTCCTTGGGTGAGAACGACATGGAGGATGTTGAGCTGGCTAATATCTCACACCCCAATAATGCTGCTCTGTTTTCAGGTATTTTCTCAGAATGAATAGACACTCCTGTCTCTGTGAGAGTTATGTTTAGATTGAGGAAACATATAATGGCAAGCAATTGGTCTGGAAGAGATCAAGTGATCACCTGAAGAAGTATCTACTTAAAATAAAATGTCTCCACGCCGGAACACCGGATGTCTTGGTTAATGGCCTGTAGACAGGAGGGACATTTGTGTCTGAACACCTCAGTATAATGACTCACATTCAAATGGAGTTTAATCCTACCATTTTTCCAAATTATTTGAAAAAAGTATTTTGATTTAAAAAAGTCAAGACATGATGATTAATATAATAATTTAACTAGGAATTTTACTACATGTCTGTAGGACATTATGTAGTGGTTATTGAAAGATAAGTTAAAATTAGTGACTAGGTTAAAAAAAAAAACTCCAAAGACAAGCAAACACAATGTAAAATGACAGAACAAAGTAAAGTGAGAAATCACTGAGAAAATGTATATATAATAAAAAAAAATTCCATATATATATTTCAACTTTCAGCCACACATCTGTATTTTCATTTAAATATTATGCTAAATATTTATATACTTATTGGATTATATAACATTTAATATTATAATTTATTTATTCATATTTGTATTATGCATTAAAATAATCTTTAAGAATTTAAATGAATATTTTATAATATTTATTGTCATTTTAAATTATTATATGTATTTATTACTTATTTTTATTACTATGGTAAACCGACAAGAAACCTTTTTACTTGCATTTGGTGCTTGATTTTGGACCCTAGTTACACTTCATTTGCAGCACATGTTACATACCTTTGCAACAACCATTAAAAATTTATATTCAGGCAATATTTCATTTCCAAGTGTCCATGCTGAGATCACAACTGTGAAGAACATTGCGGAACATTGCCATTGGCACATCCTATTTTTTTCCCCCTTCAAGCCCGCCATCCGCTCCTGCAGGGTACAAAGCTGCCCTGCTATGAGGAGCATTTCCTGTTTCCCCGACAGCCGTGATCTCAGGTAAGAGCCTATTACTGGACTGCTGAGTTTGCTGAGACAGAAAGGAAGACGGTGGTTGTTCTTCAGGTAGCCTTCACAATCTGCAGGTGGTATTGTTAAAGAACAAAACCTAGACAAAGCAAATTCATGAATGTCGTCTACATTTCCAGGAAGACACTTATGTTTTCCAGGCCAGCTGAGCAGGGGGTGAGTAAATCTAATGGTTAAAAGAGGAAGCTACAGAATGAGATCTTTTGTTCATCGACTTCATACTAATAAGTCTGTAATTAACCATCAGGCATCATCCGTTCTAGTAATTGCTGGTAGGGCAGACATCAATAATAGCATATGGCTGTGATTATTGAAATATTATGAGCGGAATACCTTTCAGTTGCAGAACAAAGCCAGACTAAAAATATCAAAAGGGTTTGTGATATTTATGCAGAGCAGAAAAAAAAGGAAACCGTCTAGCTCAAATCGGACTCAGATGACCAATGACGGCGGAAAAACAAAAAAACAAAACATCTGGGCCATGTTTGTTGGATACAAACATATCAGTGTTTGTCTATTTCTTGGCTTTCTGGAAGGTGATGTATCTTTTTAATAGCACATTGTATCTATATCAGACTGCGAGCTGCCAGAGATGGTTTGAGGGCCATATGTGTAAACTCAAACCAGCAGTTAAGCTTTCATATGTGCTTTTCTATTTTTCTTCATTTTCTTATACACACCCTTATATTTCTCTTCTCCAAGATTTGAATTATTCATCCTTAATGCAAAAGTGCAACATAAGAAAACTCAATGCAATGATTTATTTGTGCTTTTCAATACGTTGCTTATCAGACTAAACAAAAACAAAACAAAAAGTGTGTGTGGTCTTTTATTTCTTCAATGTTTCACCCTTTACTGATGTGCTTGACCGCTGATTTGAAATGTTCCATGCATCAGAAAAAAAAGAGGATGAGCCATTACAATAAAACATTTAAGATGTACTGTCTGCTGTCTTTACTGGTCTGTTTTATACCTCTTGTCTGTTCCAGGTCTCATGAGCATCAACAGAGAAGAGTCTAAAGGCAGATGTGAATCATCAATAAAGATTAAGTCTACGCCCTTAAAGGGACAGTTCACCCAAAAATGAAAACGCTGTCATAATTTACTCGCCCTCAAGTTGTTCCAAACCTGTATCAATGTCTTTCTTCCACTAAACATAAAAGAATGGGTAACTAAAGATGCTGGGCCCCATTGACTTCTATATGGAAGCTTCATTCTACTCTAAATTCTATGGAAGCTTGTTTCCGCCACTGAATAATAAATAAATAATAATAATTGCGACTTTTAATCTCACAATTCTGACTTTTTTTTCTCACAATTGCGATATTTCAAGTCAGAATTGTGACTTTTTTTCTCACAATTGCGAGATATGAAGTCGCAATTCTGAGAAATAAAGACGCAATTGCGAGATATAAAGTCGCAATTCTGAGAAATAAAGTCGCAATTGCGAGATATAAAGTCGCAATTCTGAGAAATAAAGTCGCAATTGCGAGATATAAAGTCGCAATTCTGAGAAATAAAGTCGCAATTGCGAGATACTGTATAAAGTCGCAATTCTGAGAAATAAAGTCGCAATTGGGAGATATAAAGTCAGAATTGCATGATATAAAGTCGCAATTGCGTGTTATAAAGTCAGAATTGTGAGATATAAACTATTCTGTGGTAAAAAAAAAAAAAGTCTATTTTTTTCCCCTTAGAATTGGACCTTAGAAAATATGTCAGAATTGCGAGATATAAACTCGCAATTGCGTGTTATAAAGTCAGAATTGCGTGATATAAAGTTGCAATTGCGAGAAAAAAAGTCAGAATTCTGACTTTATAACACGCAATTCTGACTTTATATCTCGCAATTCTGACTTTATAACACGCAATTGCGACTTTATTTCACGCAATTCTGACTTTATATCTCGCAATACTGAGAAATAAAGTCAGAATTGCGAGATGTAAACTCGCAATTGTGAGATGAAAAGTCGCAATTATCTTTTAAAATGTTTTACTCTGTGGCGGAAACAAGCTTCCATAAAATTCTGCACTTTTTCACATTAAATATGTTTAGTAAATAAAGTAGTAAGAAGAAAAATGTTCTCCCCTAATGCAGAAAAAAAAAATCCAATAATGATTAATTTGTCCTTAATTTTTTTATTACTATAATAATAAAAAGTTTTAAATAGGCTTATAAAATACACATTTTATGTATCTTTTATTTGGGAGTAAAATAATAAAATGTATTACATTGAAATGGAGGATGGTTCATCTGTGGCAATATGCATGCCACTCTCATTTACTCTCGAATTGTCTATGCTAACATTTATGACCAGTTCTAATAGCAATGCTTTCGTTGGTTATCCTTCAGCACCTTCAGATCGATTTCTGACAGACATGGCAGCAAGACTCCACCAGTGATTCGAATAAAGCCTGTGCTTTTCAGTAGAGTATACACATGAAGCTATTCCCTCGACTGCAAAAAGCCCGTAAACTTGTGACTGGATGGGTGTTCTTTGGGCAGCTCATGATATTTCTGTTAATCAGTTGACGTGTATTTGTTTTTAGGGCCAATAACTCAAGTGTAACAATCTTGGCTACTTCCTTGGCTTGTAGCTTGGAACACATAAAAAATGTGAATGTTAAAAGAAACACTTGAAAAATGGAGACCTACAATGGCAATAATTAATGCAGAGAGACCGAGACAGTGTATCAAACCCAGATCGGACAGCACACAGAGAGAGTTGTTAGTGAGCATGAGATGAAAGCTTATTTGGATTGGCCTGAGTGTCCATAAAACTGTTTTTATTTCCTTTATTCCTCTTCAATGCTGTAATGAAAGGCACAGATCATGTGGCTCTGGTCAAAATCATTCTGAGTGATTGAATACTTTGGCTGTTCTTCACTTAACTTTTCTTTACGTCTGTATGTCTCTTTCACCAATATACATGACTGGTCTCAGACGTCACACCCACGGACCACCCACAGTCCGGTTGCTGACCATTTGATGGATCCAGCACACAGCATTGGAAAGCAGTTGCAATAATCACAAGATCCAGTCAGTTTGCCTGAGTTGTGCGTCATTCAGAATTCACTGAGAATGCCTTTAAATTCTGAAGAAAAAAAAAAATCATTGATTTAGTCAAGACTTAACTTTGTTAAGACTTTGAAATGTTGGCTTAATTTTTTTTTTTTTTTTTTAAGAATTGCTTGTCTTTTCATTTACATATTTATTTAAACAAGTTTTTGGACCAGAACAACATTTCCTAGAATGCATTACCAGTATCTTCCTCTACCTGTCTACCTCTTCCAATTCAACTTCCTGTTGGGCATAGCCAATTGAATTTAAATTCACACTCATGTATTGAAAAGCCAGTTCTTCAATTCTGAATGAATTTCAAACATTACAAAATATATCAACTATGCAATGATTCTAAAACAAATGTGCATAAGATCAAAATATTTGATTTAGCATTCACTTTAATTGACTCTTGATTCCCATCCTTGACCTGATGGCAAACAATCCAGTGCTCCTCTTCATCCTTCATCATCCACGTTCAATTGCTTTACAGCTGCCGTGCTGTACAAATGGACTGTCTGAAGGGACTGCTCAGGACGTGGACTAACAGCTCTGGTCTGTTTGAACAGTGCGATAAAAGAAGAGAGGTTAAATGTGCAGGAAAGTAATTCTCATCCGAGTCATTAAGGATTCCAATGGAGAGAGTAGATCCAAAGGGACCATTCTTTAGAATCACTTAGCCCTAGGGCAACATTATATGAGGGCTTCAGTCCAGATACTGTCAGGGGTGAAGATTCGAAAGTGATCTTTCCACTTGTGTGATGAGAAAGAGATGAGCTGCTCTACAGAGGATTGATGCTACAGAAGCAGCCAAACCAACAACGACTGATCTGAGCCGAGTGGCTGCTTAACGTAATGTGGAAGTTTTCTTGCAAAGTGAACCTCCCCCTAAATGGGTGATATACATTATAGAGTATTCTTAATACAAACTCATTAGGTTCTTTTCACATCAAAGTTAAATTTTCTTATTTGTTTAAAGGGGTACTTCACCGCTGACAAAATGGGCTTTCCTAAAAACTAGGCTGCCTATGCAGTAGAAAGGCAAAAAAACAAAAAAAAAATTGCTGACTGACTAGAGAAAACTGAGAAAAGAGGCTGTTGTCTTCCTTTTTGCCAAATAGGTAGGAAAACTTCAACACCCATAATGCACTGGGCTTGTTGCCATCCAAGGCCACTCCCACCAGTCTGCTGTGGATACGCTTACCAGTCAAATACCGCCTTGCTTTAGCAAGTAATACTTCTTAGCAAACCTTTAGTCCTAATGGTGTCAACTTGTATTGTACCTGGGTGTAAGAATTTAAAGAGTAAATATTTATCGGGAGATCAGTTCCGTCAGTTCCCCCTGAAGCCAAACCCAGTCGTGTACAGGTAAGAAAGCTGTTGCCATATGCTCCATCCGAAATTAAACACTCCCCTACAATTTAGTATGCAATAAACACCACGCCAAAAGAGTAGTATGTTCGAATATATAGTATTTCGAAACAATAGGTGAAAAGTCCCCGGATGATACTACTTCCGCCAAGATTCTGAAGTGCGCATTTGATGGACACTTTACTATCCCAAGTGAATCGACGCAACTGACGCCGGTAGGTCACATGACAGTAGCAAAATGGTGAATGTTGTACGTCTGAATTTTATTCATAGGCCTACTTATATTTATACTATATAGAGCATATTTTTTTAACGATTGCAAAGTAAATCCAAACTCAAATGTACCACCTATTCAGTACACGATTTCAGACACAGAGATAGTGTTACATTTTTTACCATAATGCTGTTTAAAGAGCAAAGTACGATACAATTTTCAGTGATAAACCTATACGCTTACATTAACTGTTCTGTTAATAACCCTCTGTCGATCCGGCTTTCTGTGGACGGGGATTTTCAGTGAAATTGTCATACTTTTCACAACATTCTTTCATTATGTGAGCCATCACATAAAAATAATCCATTCAGTCTTCAATCAAAATCTGTCATATATATTATACAAGTATATTCCATAAACATCTATGACATGGAATATGTTTACATGTAACACATTGCAACAAAAATGTACTGCAAACATACAAATGTGTATTTTACAGGGTTGACTGATTTTTGACCAGTATAACTTACACAAAACTGTTAGTTATATCTCAATGAGTGAATGTTTTATAAGCAGTAGGATCTCTCTCTCTCTCTCTTTAGTTATGAGAATTAACCATAATCAGTCGTGCAGAGCCGAAGCAAAACTAAAACATTCTTCCGCAAGTTTCATTTTTTTAACCACAACAAATGTTTATTTTTTTTTTTATTTTTTTTTTTATTAGTTTATTTGTCAGGGACAATGTACAAAATACATTAATCTTACGAAAAGATGTTTTGTACCAGAGTTAGCAAAAGCTATTTTCCATCTGCAGTCCCCGGGCAGGTGCACAACATTAAAACATAGTTACATAGTGTACCTTTAAATAATACAAATTTTAAGATGACCAACACAATATAAAAGGATCATAAATGCAATGAATTGTTTATGCATAATATTCCAAGTAGTCAGAAGCCATATAATAGCTCTGTGTGAGGAAAAGACCATAATTGGTGACCATAATAACAATCAAACGTTACATTTATAAAATAAACTAAAATTAAACATTCGAATGTTTAGATTTAATAATGATATAACTGTTTTGCTACTAAAATGTATTGTTGCTGTACATTTATCTCTCTGTTATTTTTGTCATATTGTTAATGACCTTAATGCATTAATGAGATTGGACTGGAATTATAATTTTCTTTATAATGGAGCTGATGACAAGTTCTCTTTTTTTCTTGGGGTATAACAGAGAGAATAAAATCGTTCTCCAGAAGCATCTGGACTTATGAAGGAGAGATGGGGGGGTCGTTGAGATATCTGCTGAAGTGATGGCTTTTTTTCACAGGCAAAAAGATCACAGCTCATTTGTCAACCTTGTATTCCCGTGACAATGCATGAAAGGAAAATGGAGGTCTGTTATTCCGTTCTGACATGCCAAACGTCGTGATATATTGTTGCATGATAAAATCCCTCACACAGATCTCACTTCAGAGTTGTGTCCATTGAAAAGCTTCTCAAGAATTCGAACAGAAAATGCTAGTCGATTTAGACAATCTGGGTTTATTTCTTGAAATGTCATTACTACTGTTTTTTTTTTTTTTTTTTTAGAAATTAATGCTTTTATTCAGCACAAAATGCATTAAATTGATCAAGAGTGACAGTTAAGACATTCGCGCAGTTACAAAAAGTCAATTGCGAGTGTATTCATCAAAGAATCCTGAAAGAAGTAAAAAGTAGCACAACTGTTTTCAACATTGATAATATGTTGTCTAATATGTATAATATATATATATATATATATCATAATGATTTCTGAAGGATCATCTGACACTGACGACTGGAGTAATGATGCTGAAAATTCAGCTTTGCCTTCATGAGAATAAATTACATTTTAAAATGTATTAAAATGGCAAACAGTTATTTTGAATTGTAATAATATTTCACAATATTACTGATTTTTACTGTATCTTTGATCAAATAAATGCAGCCTCGGTGAGCATACGTTTTGAACTTAATTTCTTTTTTCTTTTTTTTTTTGAAAAATGATGGTCAGACCCAAACGTCATGATCAAAAGTTGCAAGTCTGGTCTTTTGTCTGCGTCAAGCATTTCACATCAAAAACTGTGGAAATCTTTAAGTATGTTGTGTGTTAGCTTGTGTGAGCATGCAATGTTAATGCAATGGGATAAACATTCAACTTTGGAAGAGTTTGCAGGGGTCTGCGAATGACATTACGCCACAAACAGGAAGAGGGTGGAATGATGATGACTTTTAAGAGAGTTGGACGTGTTAAAACATCTGGCTATCTTACTATTTAAGAAACATAACCAACACGCTCTGCCTTTTGCATGTTCATAAAGACATTTGCAGTTGGAATTCATCTTATTCAAGCCATTGGAATAAACATTGAATTAAAAAGTTCTGCCAAAACTGCCATCGGGGGAAAATGAGATGTCATAATTCATGTGAATTTATAACAAAGCCATGTCAGGCGTGAATGAATGATGCTGAATTTATTCATACACATCATTTGTGGATTAGTAACTGGTCTTAATTGAAACCATCTCATGCAAGTCGGCCCATCGGTATAGTGAAAAAGGGCCTGATGCGTTCCAGTCCCATAATGTTCAGTGAAATATGAAGAGCACTGGCACTTTCAAAGGGGGAATTATGGGTCTTTATTTTTCCTTGAGGAACCTGGTTGGTAGGTTTTGCGGTATGAGGCAGAGCAGGAGGTTTTGATGGAGATTGAGCCTGCTGGTTTTGCACCTCCTTTGCATTTTGGCGGTTTTGCTGCATCTGTGCTTGTGGAGACTAGTTTCTTGCTGGACCTTATTACACATTACAGCTCTTTAACATCGCAATTGTTTCTCCTAAAACTCAATTAGATTAAAAAGAATGCAAATGGAGTCTGTTGATAAAGTCTCCTGCTTCTGTTTCCCCCCTAGTTCTCAGCAATGTCTCACAATGTGTTCAGATGGTTTGCAATCAAAACTAAGCACATGACATTAATTAAGACATTATTAATTAAGAGATTATTAATGACCCATTTGCTGCTGGTAATTTATTGCACTAGGAAAATAAAATGATATTGTTGTAAACGTACAGCCACAAATCGATTTTTTACTCAACTCATATAATGTAATGAAATAAAAAAAAATAATGAAATAAAATTAGATTTCAATATGAACCACTTGTATATTTTTCTCTTTAGGATAACTTTAGGAGAAACATCTGAGACAAAGTTGTTACTTTAAAGAGCTGTTTTTTTGTTGTTGTTTTTTTTTAAATTGATTTCACCCATTAAAAGTTATTTTGTTGGTATAAATGAATGTGTTTTGATTGATTCAGTGACATTAAATAATATTTTTGACTTGAATAAAACCAGTTAACTTAGATTTTTATCATTTTTAGGTTACCATTTTTTTTTCCAGTGTAGGTCAATGAAACCTAACTGAGAAGTATAAAAATTAACTGTAGAAAACCATTACTGAGAACTGTCTCCTAAGAAAAAAAAAATCAATAAATACATTTTAAAAATCAATTATAATAAAACAAAATTATAATATATCATTATTAATTATTAATTGTTACCCATGTGTTGCTGCTGGTAATTTATTATATAGGCAAATAAAATAGAATATTATATATATTTTTATGCCACAAATTGATTTTTGACAACTCAAAAACGCAAGAGTCGTGCATCAACTTCTTCCAGCTGTCTCTCTCTCTCTCTCTCTCTCTCTCAACACATACACACATGGGACATCCATGTCTGCTTTTCGACCCAGTGTACATGCCTATCAATCTCTATCATATATTCAAGCAGGAGACAAATTGCCCCGTGCCTCGTCTGCACCCAGTCGGCCTGTCTGGTGCGAGCTCATTGGTGGCCTGCTCTCTCGTTTGTCTTTGACAGCCGCCTGTTGTTCGCCACCAGCGCTATTCATCTCGGTGTCAGTCACTAAATAGGAAGTCCCACAGTGAAGACCTGCTCATTAATATAGATCTGATCACGGCCAGACAAAAGACGGAGTGTGTGGATGCCTTTTCCACTCGTGGCCCAGGTGAGGAACTGTCTCGCATCACAGAATTGTCTAACAGACAAAACACAGCTGACTGGATTTGAAAAATGAAATGGATGAGGAAATAATATGTAAATCTGTCAGTGTGCCATTTAGAATTAACAAACCCACAGATGGGACAAACCTTTAAGGACTAAACCAAGTACAACCTAGTAGTCGCCTGTTAATATGCTTGGAAATAGTAGATAAAAATGTACATATATATATTCAATTCTATGAAATTTTCCTACAACAAATACTTTTCAGGCCAAGACATAATAGACTTAAAGGTACAGTATGTAATTTTTTTCGCCGCTAGGGGTTTTCACCTCTTACAATAACAAAGGCGTAGTTTGATGACGCAACATTTGCTAAGAATTATGGATCTTGTCGTCAACGTCAAGCCGACCGATCTAATAATGTTTATGGATGAGTAAATACATCGATGTTTTTATCATGACTGTGATATGAAGCAGTTCGGGATTGCTAAGAGACAGCTATCAGCTCCACACGCGACGCGAGGAAAAAGGAATATGGACATTTCATTCTACCGAACTACACGCAAGTGCAGAATTACTTCTCACAGGTCAGTTTATTAGACAAATTAAACTTGTGAGGTAACGCAGCGCTGTTTCACTTGGTCTAACATTACACTATCACACTAAACTGCATTTGAATGTGTTGAAAAGTATGTGTTAGTTTGTCTGTATGAGACTAGCAGTAAGCTAGATCAACATTAGAATAACATACAGATCATATTCTAACATTTTATCATTGTTGAACTATATAACATTGATTTGTTTTATGTAAATGTGCTCACCTGTTTAATAAAGTACATGTAGGAGCGGTCGAAGTCTCGGATGTGGAGCTCTCGTTTATATACCGTCTATGGGAGCTCTCGGCATCTCGAAAACACTGCGCTGATATTGATTCTCGTTTTAGTTCTCCTTTTTTATCCAAAGTCTGCTTGCCATGGTCCATAATGTTTGAACGAAACAACAACAGCGTGCAGATAGACATTTCGAACTACACAGTTGTCCACGTCTGTCGCCTTGGTTACTATCAGAGGGCTCTGGTTACTATGGCAATAAGAGCGGAAACCAGGGACAACGCGGATATGACGCCATTGACGGTGACAAAACGGAAATAAAGAAACGTGACGTGTCTTCGAATTAAATTACAAATTTCTCCTGGTTTGAAAGTTGTTGGAAACAATCGGGATAATGATTGTTTCACAACAAAAAAAAATATATAACATAGATATAGTGATTTTTGCTATTTTTAAAGCAAAAAAGTTACATATTGTACCTTTAACAACGTAACTTTTGAAATATCACCTTAACATCCATTTTATATAAATGCATCTTTCATAAAAAAATGTTTTTTAATGATGACCTTAAAGGAAAATAAATACTTTTAATAATTCTAATAATTCTGATACATTATCCTATATATATATATATATAAGGAAGATTTACTTGATATAAATAAAATGTTATATAGTACATTTGCATATTATACATTTTATATTTATATTATAATTTAATATTTTTAATATTTTATAATTTAACAGTAAATTACTGTAGTGAACTAAGTTAATTTATTAATATATTATGCAAAAAAACATTATTATATATTTTAATATATTATTTACATTATACAAATAAAAATGATACACACACAGGCAGTAACTTTTAGTGAATGAACACCATAAATGATTGACTGCTTCAAACGGTAACAAGATTTCAATTTTGAGATGTTGTCCCACCAACATGGGATTTTTATGGAATCATAGCTTTCAGACCTAAAATAAAATCTGGTTCATTTGAGGTACAGTTGAGAGCTGAAATGACCATTCATAAGTCACTTGTGGTTTGATAATGTTTGGTTTTCAAATTGATTTTTGATGGATGTACATTTAAATACCCTTAAGAGACCTGCTTATTACATTCACTATGCAAGTCCACCACCAAAGGGCCAAGACATACAACAGGCCTGCAATTGGCCTGTTGGTTGGAAGCCTACATAGTAATTTACACCTTTATTAAAAACATGCCTTCACTTTTCCACCAGTGATCCCCTCTCCATCTCTTTTTCTCTATACCGAACATATCAACACAACCATCTCCGACACTTTTCCTATCTATTGCTCTATGCATCAGGCAATGTGATGTGTATTCATTATAACTCACTGTTTGGCTCCTCTGTGCTTATCAAAGCTGTGTTATCCGTCCTCACTCTCTGTCTCTGTTCACCCTGTGATCACAGCACCTCTTTTCTGGATCGCGGCCAAACAGGCAAGCCTTAAAAGGTTTCCTGCTTACACTGAAAAAAAGGGTCAAGTTTGAAGCACTCATCTTGTTATCTCTTTTAAGCCAGCAGCAGTCTGGTGGCTTCAACACTATTATCACTTGTCTGACCATGTATGAGTTTGCTGCATGGGGAAATATTGCGCTTGGCAGTGGAGGAGGTATTTTACTGTAGCCAGAAAAAGCGCCTCATGTGGCCATGCCTGTTTTCTTTCTTTTTAAAAGGCTGTATGAGTGAGTGAGAGTGATAGTGAAAGAGAGGGGGGAGGGGGGAGAGAAGAGTCAGACAAACAAGACAGTTTTTTTTTTGTATAGTGTAAGGTTTTTAGGGCCAAATTTACAAAACCGGGCAAATTAGCGTGAGAGCGCAATCCCATTAAAGAGCAGATGGGAGTGGAAAGTTCTGCGCGTAAAGAACAGACACAGACGGATCATTTCCATAATGACCAATGCAATCTACCAAGAGCAGAGCAAATTAGCATCTGGTTTAAGACCATGATGTTGCAATAATGGTGCAAATACCAGTAAATTAACTAGTGCAAACCTTAGCAAATCGAGTTGCGTTATTCATTTAAATACTCTCCTCCCATAAATTCTGAAAGGGAAACTCCTACAAGTGCATGTGCAATAAGGTCAGCCACAACTGACTGTGTCCACACCTTTTCAGCGCAAATTTTTCACTGCGTGTCTTTAGTAAATAGTGTCTTTTTTTTTTGGCTCTGGCGCAAGCTGTTAGTAAGTCTGGTCCATAATGATTTTGAAAAGGAATGGCTTTCACCAAGGATGCATTTATTTGATCAAAAATACAGGCATATCTCTAATCACAGTTAAAAACAGTCGTGTTGCATTATATTTTGTGGAAATGTGATCGATTTTTGTCCGGGAAAATTCAAAAGAATAGAAATTGAAATTTCAAATTGAAATAGAAATCTTTCGAAACAGTGTAATTGTCCTTTTGTGTGGCTGTAATGAGCGCACAATGACGAAGGAGTCTTTTAATATTATTTCCAAGAGGTAACACGCAGGAGATTCACAAGGAGCAATAGCTAACCACATACACTGTAAAGTATAAACGACCCTGAACAAGGAACTGAGGAAACTAAGGGCTTAAATACAGAGGGAGTAATCAACAGAAACTGAAACAGGTGTGGAACTATGGAAACAAACTAGCAGACAGAACTCAGGCAAACCAGAACATGGCAATAGGCATGTTTCCATTACAGATTTGCGCAAAACTCTTGCGATTTTCTTTTTTAAATGTCGACAAAAAACTATTGCGAAATGACGCGTTTCCATTACCGATGTTATGCGACTAAAACTTCATTTTTTCCTCTCGCGATAAGTCATTCCAAAAAATCATAGCAACGTTAGTAGGTTTATGTATCTCAGCCACCGCACTGGCCATTATTTTTAATCAAAGGAGACGTATGTGTGTTATCCAATCATTAATGGCAAGGAAAGACCCTTAGCCTATACTTGAGAGCGGTGTTTCTCACTCATTTCTGCTTCGAGGTCTTGATTGTGGCATTTCTTTGAGGTTTAGAATCCAGTATTCCTGCAATTCCTCTGGCTTTTATGAATTTAATAAAGAACTCTTGTCCCGTATTCTGTCCAAACACACCGCGTCATCTACGTCAGGTGACCTTGCAGTTTTTCCATTGCAGTTTTGCGAAATATTTCTTTTTCGAATTGCCTGGAAAACCACCTCATGCGAGCGTAAAAACTTTTTTGCGATAAATGGGAGTTTTTGCGAAATTGACGTGTTTCCATTGGCCGTATTTTCAATTCGCAATTTCAATTTGCGCAATTTGAAGGGTAATGGAAACGCGGCTAATGAATGAAAACAAAACCAAAACAGAACTAGACATTGATTCATCCAATTTGCTCAAAAACAATGATTTACTCAGGAATGAAACATGGCAAGTGACTGTCCTTATAAGTGACCCATTGAGTTATTCCCTCCCATGATCTGATTAAAAACACTGATTCATTTAGGAAAGAATGCTGTGAGTTTATATATATGTGTGTGTGTGTGTGTGTGTGTGTGTGTGTGTGTGTGTGTGTGTGTGTGTGTGTGTGTGTGTGTGTGTGTGTGTGTGTGTGTGTGTGTGTTAATTAGGGACCGAACAACAGTACACCACCTCACTCCTTCAGCAAATAGCTGTGTAAGAGGCTGAAAAGGTTCATGAAAACCACACATATGAATACAAGTATTAATTAGCTTTCCTTTTCTATTCAGTGTGATTCTACCTCCTCAGGGACTCACAAAAGTACCCAGTATCACCTGAATAATGGGCTGCTCAGTGAAAGAGCACAACAGAACAAAAGGCTTTTGGATATTAATGACACCATCATCATCCCAAAGCAGAACCAAAAAAAAACAGACACCTTGAAATGTCCATGTCGGCATGAGGATGTGGATAAGTGTGAGTTATTTCACACTCTCCCACTAATCACATCACAATCTAATATGAAGGACTCCTTCATGGTCATCTGAGCGCTGCAACTGACGGAAGGAGGATGGCACGCTACTCTAAACCGCATCTGCACAGAATTCAGGAATATCTCGATGGGACACAGTGCACCAAAAATTCCTTTTGGAAATCTGTGGGTAATTAGCCATTTCAGACAGACCTATGGCGGGTTTAAGTTAAGCCTAAGGTTTATGGGTTATACCTGTTATTCAGAATTCCTCGAAATCTGCCAGAATTCTCTCCTCATTATTTAGGATAGGCATTATTCTATTGCCAAGATTCCCAGATGTTGCACATGCACAGCTGGAAAAAATGAGCTCATGGTTCTGTCTGGGAGAGACTCATCCACCGGAAAATGTCTTACTCTATGAATGAATGACTTACAGTGCTGTCATTCAGCTCAAATACAAGGCAAATGCACCCTCACATAATTTAAACAGTGTAGTTTTTAGATCATGGGTTTTCAGACTTTTTTATGCTATACGGACCCTTAAATAAGTCATTTGCGAAGGACTCCCTTCCAAAAATACAGGTTGCTACACTATATAATGTTCAAAACTTAAAGACTTTAATACTTTTATTAAGCAAGGACGCATTAAACTGATCAACAGTAAAGACATTTATAATGTGACAAAATATTTCTATTTCAAAAGCTCTTCTTTTAAACTTTCTATTCATCAAAGAATCCTGAAAATGTGTCATGATTTCCACAAAAATATTAAGCAGCACAACTGTTTCAACATTAATAATCATAATAATAAGAAGAAATGTTTCTTGATAACTAAATCAGCATATTAGAATGCTTTCTGAATGAGCATGTGACACTGAAGACTGGAGTATTAATGATGAAAATTCAGCTTTGCCATCACATGAATAAATTTAAATAAAACATCACAATATTACAGTTTTTACTAGATTTTTGATCAAATAAATGCAGCCTTGGTGAGCATAAGAGACTTCTTTAAAAAAAATGGAATAGTATATTTTATGTATACTTCAAAAAATAAAAATATCATAAATATGTGTAAAATATTACCTGGAAAATGGTTTATATTTGCTATTAGTTTTTTTATGTATCTAATAGAATAGGCCTACATTTTTTTTCTGATAATCATTTTTTCAATTCTCTGATAATAATTAAGTGCTTTATTTATTTACCCTCTGCAGTCCCCAAGCCTGTGTTTGAAAACCCTTTAGATGTAACGTTGTAACTGCTAGTCAATCTGATCTTATTGCACATCACTGCACACAAAAGCAGCGCATATTAATTTCAGAGGAGCTAATAACAACTTACAGTTTTCACACTGCGGTCATAAGCAAGAGTATAGGTGCAAGTAGAGCTAAATGAATGAAAAAAGTTTGACTGAATTAATTATGAATGCAAAGAATGGAAACAAAGAAAAACATGATGAAAGAAAATTATAGACAGACACAATTTCAAGACCCCCCCTAACTCTGGCAGAAAGATAAATCACCTGAACCGGTCCTGAACCTTATCACTGTATGAAGTGAAAGAGAATCACTTCATTAAGATTCCCAGCTCGTCTATCCCACTCTTCTCCTGCTGTTTATTAAGTCTAGCTCTATCGGCATGGCACTTATCTCTGTTTTCATGTCTGCAGAATGTTTATTGTCATTTCAAGCTTGTTTTCTGTGACTACAGGGAGATTGTATTCCTCTTGCTGTCATTATTAATCATGAGAAAGGGAATGCCTGTGGAATTAGATCCACCAACACAATCACAGCAGCCATCCGTTCACAGGTCTTTCCAAAAGTGTATTTTAGAGTGTACTTTTGCTTTTGTAATCAGACTGGCTCATGAAACGCTTGACTTGCATGTGATTATTAACATGCTGTTCAGAAAAACTATGATGTAGCACCTTTGATAGGAATTTCACACACGAGTGAACCTGGCTCCAAACAATCAAATTTTTCGAGCTTTCTCACTGTTTATCCGTGTCTGGTTTATTTTCCAGATCCATACGCTGTGTGAAACCAATAATGAACTGACAAAACTGATGTCAACAGTTACACAACGCTGAACGCCTCACCTGTAGCTTACACTATATGAGTATGAGACCTCATGCTAAACCCAAATATTAGGGTTGAATATTTCTCCCCCATTTTCCCATGATGAAGCCAGTGCTAACACCCTTTCCATCATTCTAGGCATGTTTGCAAGCGCTATAGCAACAAGATCATCCAAAATCAGTTTGTGCCTGTCAAAAATGAAAGCTTAAATCTCACTTGCTTTAAATCTTGTTTTTTTTTTTTTTATGTTAAAATTTATAAACCTTTTTAGAAAGACCTATCATGAGCCCTAAGATTAAACGGTGATACATACATCAGTAGAACACAAGTGAGTATTAAACATTGTTTAATATCCAATAATTCTTTTGGGGAAAAAGTCCAGTCAGCAGCCCCGTCCACTCCCATGAAGCAAAATCTAATATATATATATTTATATATTTTAATTTTTTTGGGTGGCGGGAGACTGGCTAGATTAGATTTTGCTTCATGGGAGTGGACGGGGCTGCTGATATATATATATATATATATATATATATATATATATATATATATATATATATATATATATATATATATATATATATATATATATATATATATATATATATATATATATATATATATATATATATATATATATATATATATATATATATATATATATACGGTACCAGTCAAAAGTTTGGAAACGTTACTATTTTTAATGTTTTTGAAAGAAGTCTCTTATGCTCATCAAGCCTGCAGTTAAAAAAAAAAACAGTAATATTATGAAATATTATTACAATTTAAAATAATGGTTCTCTTTTTTAATATATTTTAAAATGTAATTTATTTTTGTGATGCAAAGCTGAATTTTCATCAACAAGTACTCCAGTCTTTGGTGTCTTATGATCCTTCAGAAATCATTCTAATATGATGATTTGATACTCAGTTATTATCAATGATGGAAACAGTTGTGCTGTTTAATATATTTTTTTGGAATACTTTTTTCAGGATTCATTGAGTAAAACGTTAACAGCATTTATTCATAAAAACAGCATTTATTCAAAATAAAAACATTTCTAACAATATAAATCGTTACCATCACCTTTTATCAATTTAACGCATCCTTGTTGAATTAAAGTATATATATATATATATATAGTAAAACTATATATATTTACATTGTTAAATTTAAACTACACACATAAAATAATATTATTAATTTATATCCTGAATGAAATTATCTTTAAGCAGACAAATTGAGAAGAGCATTTTGGGTTTTAAACAACGGGATCATTTCCACAGCACAACTTTCTTCTGTCCATGAAACATTTTGATAAAGCCGTAATCACCAGTGTGTCGGTATGGCTCTCTGCAGGTGAATGTCAATAAAATGTCTGCTATGTTGATCGTGGAATGGATAGAGGATATTGGCAGCCACTACAATTCCATCCCAAAAGCTGTACAAATAAATGCAGACCTCTAGCTAATGTCAGCAGATATGAGAGGAAGTAGGCCTGGCAGGACATTCTGACACTTGTGGGGCATAAACAGAGAAAGAGCCTGAAAGGGGACTTCAGACATGCTAACCGCTAGCCCATGGTATGTTATTTTTGCCGTGGGAGAAAAGGGCGTTAAAAAGGTATGCAGAGAAATTTTACTTTCCTGACCAAGAAAAACAAGCATGGTTAGACCTTTACAGCTCCTGAGCGTTGGGGTATTGTTATACTTTAACAGTACTGCAGCGGGCCAGATACGTTAAAGCTACCATTGCCAAGAAACATGGATTTTGATAGATATTCTCTAGCCTGGCTTCATTTACCCAACCGGAACCACTGAAATATGAATATGGAGCATTAAAGGAAAGACGAGCGGATGGAGGAACAGCTCTTGTGAGTTCAGTTCAAATGTATCAGCTTAAATCTCTCTGGCAGTGCCAGATGAGCCAGTCATGCCTGCTGCTCACATGTGGAAATATCTCTTTTTGAAAGGCTCTGGATTCATTCAAACAGCGTTTGCAGCTCTCTTACTGGAAAAGACCATTATTTAGAGCCCACTGACACGGCACAATATCATCTGAGAAGGATCGGGTGAGAGTTTCCTTTTAAAGCTCACTGCTTGCCCTTGATGATGACAGATTTAATACGGGCACGAGGTAGATCTGATATCAAACGCATCTCGCTATTTTATTTGTCTCTTTTGGAGTTATTTTCAGACACACAGGTCGCAAAATATCGTTTAAATAGGCTGAAAGCAGACCTCGAAAGGCCTGGGCGGGCAAAACCACATTGTTTTTAAGTTTTCGCTACCAGAGGAGACCTGAATAGGGATGGCGAGTTGGAGCTGATTAGCCATGGAGATTATTCCCAGTTGGTTTTCATTTTCCCACCTTGTTTATAAAACATTACATTCCCCTAGAGTCCCAAAACAGCAGCTGAGGTTTCAGTAAGATTACACAGTACAGTGTACACGGAGGGACCGGGGTATTTGTTACTTTAGACGAGGCTTTAGAGTACAATTGGGTAAGTCAAACATCCAATTAGTTTTACTGAAACATTTGCGGCCAGCCCGTGCTGCAGTGTTTTAATTGCGCAGTCCGTTGCCGACTGTTTTATTCCCAAGCAGAAGTCGGCCCTCTCTGCTGACAATGTCCAACCAGAGAAGGTGATAAATTATAATGTAAACATGTCAGCATAAAAGCGTCTCCCCTCTCTCTCGTCTGTGTTTTAATATTTTCCAATTTGATGATGATGTACTGATTTCATTAGTGCGCTTGGTCTAAACTATAAGCACAGCTTGAAAGGTTAGTTTTGGCCCTGGTGATGTCATTATGCACACAACGTCTGTATTGGAAGATCTCTCTGTTATATTCTGTCTGCTAAAGGTTATGTTAACATTTCCTTAATGAGCAAAATCATATTCATTTAACATATAACATTTTTTGAGGGTGACACAATTTCGGGGAAACACATGGCGATCAGAACAGCCCGGTCTCACCCCAAAACGTCATGT
This sequence comes from Scardinius erythrophthalmus, assembly GCF_964197995.2. NCBI lineage: Eukaryota > Metazoa > Chordata > Actinopteri > Cypriniformes > Leuciscidae > Scardinius > Scardinius erythrophthalmus. Next base: position 8,149,238 of record NC_138238.1, read on the forward strand.
ACTGACGGGTCTTGACCATACGGCAACATACGACGAAAAGGGTACCCCTAAAACGTCCATATGTTGCCGTATGGTCAAGACCCGTCAGTATGTGACGTTTTGGGGTGAGACTGTGTTAATCAGAACTATACCATTCTTATGCATCCAGTGCTAATAGTACTACCAGTGTTGGGGGTAACGCATTACAAGTAACGCGAGTTAAGTAATCAGATTACTTTTCAAGTAACTAGTGAAGTAATGCATTACTTTAAAATTTAAAACAAAATTTCTGAGTTACATTTTCAAACCAGAAATGTAAGTCGGTTTGTTTTCCCATTTCTTTACTGACATCTCTCCTGTCCCCATTTTGAGAGAAATCAGGAGTAAGTGGAGAGGTGTTGAGTGTTAACTGGATGGTTAACGTAGTTCTAGACTAAATGTGTGCATGCAGTTATTTATCTCTCTAGCACAAAAACAGATTTAGTGTTCCTCAAAATGAATAAAAACAGTAACATGCAATAGTGTTAAATTATGGTGAAATATACTTTATGTATTTAATTTTACTTTATTAAGCAGTATATTTTTGCTGCTGACCTTCGATTTTCATATTCAACTGCGTGATGAACCAATTCAACCAAAATCCTACTACTTTCATAAGGTTACAGTGAGAGGTAGGTTTAAGGATCAGTGTTTGGTGTAGGCAGTCAGTACAGCGATTGACATGGCCAATGAAATCTTTAGAATCGGCTATTCAACCATACTGTGTTTATGGCTGAAGTAAGAGTGTTGAACTTTCTTCTCCTGCATCTAGAAGCACAGCTGAACGTTTTTTTTTTTTGTTTTTTGAGCTGCGCCCTGCACTGTACAGGCGTGAATTTGCATTTCCTTCAGCCTAAGGCTTATTCATGTCACTTTTGGTGCGAAGCAAGCAGCCTTTACATTTGCCAAAATTAGAACTTTTGCTTTATTTATTTTAAAAAACAAACAAGCAAGCCCAGCCCAGATGAGCTAAAGTAATGTAACGTAACATTTTCCACAAAAAGTAAATAACACAATTAGTTACATTTTAGGGAATAATACAATATTGTAATGGATTACTTTTAAAAGTAACATTCCCTAATATAAATATGCATGCATGCATTATTTTATTATCTGTATTTATCTGCATTTGTTTGAAAAACTAAATTAGTTGTATAGCAATGACCCAGTATCCCTTTAAGGCATAAAAAGACTTACACCTTGATATTTTAGCTAAGATACAGAGCATTGGCACAGGATCTAAGGCACCTCAACAGGATGTGTTTTTATGATGCACCCTTAAATGTCTAACCAACTGGAGCTGTGGGTGATGGCCAGCAGTGTGCGTCATACTGTAGCCACCAGCGGTTGGACGCGTTGCACTTTTTCCCCTTAAAGGGACATTTGCAAGAACCCATTTGCTAACACTGTCCTCTTATATTTCTCTCTCATTCTGATTTCCATTTTTACAACTTGAAGAACTTGATGGTGTGGTAAAGGTTTGCTCCCGGCAAACATTCTCATAAAACAAGAGATGATATCATTATGGCTTGACACATTTATGTAGTGTGGAAGCAGAGATATTGCCTGTTTGTGATGCCATTAATATCTAAAACAAAATTGAAAAGAAGAATACAGACTGGTTATAAACAAATTCAAGTTTTCATTTTGTAAAAATGCAAATCAGTATTGCAAGCTAGCATATGTACAATGCATCTTAGATTTGTAGTAAAACAAATCATGTTTTTAAACCGTCCTACATAATATCTACACACATATACATTTGATATATTTGTGTGTGTGTGTGTGTGTGTGTGACAAAGAGAGAGTACCCAAATATATTTAATAGAAGATATTATGTTTGGTAACTCTCTCTTACCTGTTCAATTTGCTATGTAAAGCTTCAAAGAAAGACTCAAGTCAAAGGTTGGGAAATTAATAAATCCAAAATCCAGATCTGAAATGACATTCAAATTCTGTCATTCATAGAGAAAAAAATCAATCTTTTAACTCTTGAGTTTTGTGTCCATCTATAAAGCTTGACTGTGTGACATTTGTGGGAGTTGTGACCATGCAGATTTGGACAGAAAATGTGGTTACTCTACTGAGACTTTCATTACAGAGTTCAATGGAATTCAAACTGAATTTAAATATATATATATATATATATATATATATATATATATATATATATATATATAATGTGTAGATATATTTTCCAAGATAAAGATGCAAAAACCATATATCTTATTTCAAAGTTCTGGTTTGAAATCAGCTCCATTTTACTTTGGAAACTGGTTTAAGTTGTCATCTTAATACTCCTTTAAAAACACTTGCCATTCAAAGCCAACCAGACCAATCAGACCATCAAACCACTCTTTCAAAAAATGAGATGTAATCATTCCTCGATATGCACAAATCCCAAGACATCCACTCGGATGAATTCTCCTGATATGGAATATATTGTCTTGGGCAGAAAAGGGATTTTCAAAGATCATTTCTAACTTCTCCACATCACATATGTCAGCGCGCATGTGGAAGCCTGACATTTCTGACTTATCAAATCAGATCTGGTTACTGGGGCACATTTTCTCAGGCTTCAACCGCACTGGGCTCTTAGCAGAATTGTCAAGATCGAGGACCCGAGCCCTCCATTACCAGCCCACTCAGCAGATTGCAACTGATATTCTTCAGCCGCCGTCGCTTTGCCCTCTATCATGTTCCACTGGCAGAACTCTGCTATTTGCCCTAGTTAACTTGTAGATAGCCTCTCTGTCGTTCTGGCATAAGCACTCAGACTAATGCCAAAAAGAGTTTGGTTAACACTCCAGCTACCCATTTACATGCCGGCCCGAATGCGGTCAAGATGCTGAGGGATCAATTACTTTCCAATCTTGTGCAATTGTGGCTACATAAACACTCCAAACAATGCTGTTTATATGAGCCTAAGGTGGCCAGTGATATGGTTTTATTATCTCTAGTTTTCTAACTCTCACTTCAGCCTCTTAATTAATTTCTGCACAGCTATTAACAGATGTTGCGAGGTGAAACTCTAAAATATGTTTCATTAGAATCGTTATAGGCGGCCGGGGAGAGTCCAATAAAACAGGCACGTCAGAGCAAACTGACAGCCAAACGAGCGCAGCCGCAAAAACATTTGCTTAGAGCGGAGAAAATTGAGGAAAAAGTCACCAGTGATTTGTGGGTCTTGGGAAGGTTTTGCCCACTTCTTCACTTCAAAACCAAGATAAACAATGTTAAAAGAGATATGAATCTGTGAACAAGCTTTTAAAGGCATTAAGGGAGAAAATGGTTTTTGTGTTTCAGAAATTGAGAAGAAAAGTATTGTACGGTATCAGTTAAGGTCAAAATTGTCCCTTAAATCATGTGCTATTAAATATGTGCAATTTTAGACACATTTTAAAGCTGTTTATTGGTAGAACCCATTGCATCTGGGATAAACTATGAATATAAATATGAATATGTTTTGCATTATAATAATTAATATTTATTTATTAAAATATGTACCTATATATATATTTTGTTTTATTAACCGCATCCAAAACTTAATTTTCTCTAAAAAAAATACTGAAGTCACAAATGAAAGCATTTAATACGGCAATAAACCATGCTATAATTTTTTTCAGTATACAGTAGTTACACTGATAATAATAATCAAATTAAAAATAATTTCACCAATTAACTTAGTTCATTTAATTTGGAATTTAATTAGCATTGCAGCAATTTGGCATGTTACTATTTATTGTGCAATCGCAGGACTTTGAATGCAGCAAATCTAATCAGAATTTAGAGTCCGAACTATCTTATTTGGTGTGAAAGCCAGATGTTCTGAACTCCTTCGAGTGTATAGAGCTGCATGAGACCTCAGCAACTTTCAAAGATGTCTGATCTCTCCCTTCATCCATGTTTTTTTGAATATATTAGCTGTTAGTGCCCTCATACAGGGCTAGTCCATATCAATGCAGAAGGCAAGCCCATAACAGAGACTGGAATATGAGTTTGTCTCTGTACACACAGCAGGGGACGAGGCAATGGAGAGTAAGAGGATTTGAGTAAAGAGAGTTCACTGATGCATCCCAGACACCAGTATAAACTCTCTATGATTCAGCATTTTAACTGCGTCCCATTAGTCTAATTCAGCCATCTAGTACAAACACAACAAGAGTAATTGAAGAAAAGTCACAGAATGAAACGTCACACTCCCAATCTCCACTAGAATACTGCAAACTATTGATTAAACATTCAAAGAATTCACTCAAAATTTGGTCATTAGTTACTCAGCCTCATGTCATCTCAAACCTGACTTTCTTTCTTCTGTAGAACACAAAATTACAATTTTTTAAATAATATACCGGTTATGTTCAACCGTGCAATTACAATGGATGAGGACAGGAACTAGCAAGCTTCAAAAGGGATGCAAAACACCATGAAAGTACAATAAAAATACAGTTTTTAATGTAAATTTTAAAAGGAAAATTAAATGAAAAAAACTGAAAACTTAAATGCACAAACGTGAACCCACTCTTTCTCGTAGCTACAGTATATAAACAAATGCCTTTTTGCTGTTACAGAATACAACAAAGTCCTTTCACAGAACATATTTAAATCTGAGAGGAGCCAACATAGAAACTGACCTCCATTTTCTTTTCCAAACTATTTGGTTAGCACTTAAAAAAATCAAAGCAACCTACATCCCATGTTTACCTTCCCACAGACTCCATTAAAAGTGCATGACACAAACACCCAAACATACAGGACATGGGTAACACGTACAAACTTCAGAATGAAGTGGATCTGGATGTTACCACATCAAAGGCAGCTGGTTAAAAAGGCTCCTCAGATGGTCAGAGATGAGTGGACTAAAGCACATTTTATAGGAAGTCAAAAGAATAAGATGACTAAGTGTGTGTTTGAAAGTCTGGTCGGGCTCTGTTGTATGGACAACATGACAAATGCTAGTTGTCGTGTGTGGGATCATCATTGTTTTGGCCAGCTCTTAGTACAGTTTATGATTTTTTTACGACAATGGAGACCAGTTTTCTGGATCACGAGATTGGAATGCTCGTGAACATCCAACAATCTCTTTAAATGATCCATCAAACCAAATCCCACCCGTAAGGCTCAGTCTTAAAACTTTTAAGGGTTAGTTCACCCAAAAATGAAAATTCTGTCAGTAATTACTCACCCTCATGTTGTTCCAACCCCGTAATACTTTCGTTCATCTTCGGAACACAAATTAAAGGGGGGGTGAAATGCTATTTCATGCATACTGAGTTTTTTACACTGTTAAAGAGTTGGATTCCCATGCTAAACATGGACAAAGTTTCAAAAATTAGTATTTCTGTGCCAAAAATGCTCCTTCCGGTTTGTCACAAGTTTCGGAAAGTTTTTTTCGAGTATGGGTATGTGTGACGTCAGATGGGGCGGAATTTCCTTATAAGGGCACTTCTATCGGAAGAGCGCGGGCGCAACCGTAGACCAGAGCAAGAGAGCGGAAAGCAGTTCGCCCATCATCACAGCGCTGTGCTCGGCTTTAGGGAAGTCAGTGTCACCAAAGAAGTGGGTTTTTTTTTTAGTTGCCAGGGCAAGACATCCCTGCACAGATTCCCAAAGAACCCGGCGTTAAGGGACCAGTGGATGGAGTTTGTTTTTCTGTTGTGCAAGACTGTTTGTTCCCTGCATTTCGACGATGATTGTTTTATAAACAAAGCCCAGTTCGACGCCGGATTTGCAGATCGTCTATATGCTTAAGGATGGAGCAGTCCCAATGATAAAGGTTCACGGTTGTGCGTTGGAACCGCAGGCGGTGAGTAAAACTGCTTGTCTGCTTCAAATGTCTGTGTGTTGTTAGCTATCGGCGCGTAAGCACCGCCCACACGGCACGCCTCCAGCCACTCGTTTTTTTTCCGGAAAGACTCGGAACTGCCTATCTTTCTTTTATAAATATAATAAAACTAAAGACTTTTTGGAGATATGAAGGATGCAGTACTACTCTATAGGTACTCAAGATTAACATGAGATTGACTGAAAATGAGTGTTTCACCCCCCCTTTAAGATATTTTTGATGAAATCTGAGAGCTGTCTCCTCCATAGGCTTCTCTTGCCGGCCCAGAAAGTTAGTAAAGACAATGTTTAAAATAGTCCAAGTGACTACAGTGGCTCAACCATAAGTTTATCAAGCGGCGAGAATACTTTTTGTGCACAAAAAAATTAATGAGTTCATGTAGTGTAACAGCGCAGCGCTTCTGGTTTGTACGTCAGAACGTAGGCTCACTATTGGCCAGCATCACACACATCACACACGTGACCAGCATCAGCCAATAGTGAGCCTACGTTCTGATGTACAACCCAGAAACGCTGCGCTGTTACACTACGTGAACTCACTCAGAGGCCCACACAGAAGAAAATGAATAGTTGAATAAAGTTGTTATTTTTGTGTTTTTTTGCGCCACAAAAAGTATTTTCGTCGCTTGATAAACTTATGGTTGAGCCACTGTAGTCACTTGGACTCTGCCTTTCTGGGCCGGGAAGTTTCAGTTACAGAGAAGCCTATGGAGGAATGAGACAGCTCTCAGATTAAATAAAAAATATCTTAATTTGTGTTGCGAAGATGAGCGAAAGTCTTTTTTTTTTTTTTTCTTGTTCAATAATATGTTTTTGCATTGCTTTACCTAATCAAAATAAGTTTCCACCTTTTTAAGTTATACAATATACAACTCATTTTTTAAAGTCAGTTTAATGTAATTTAAGTTGTAATGACTTAAACATCCAAGTTTATTGTACTTAAAAAAAAATAAAGGCAGGAAACGTTTCCTGTTTTGTCTTTTTTTATTTTTTTATTTTTACAATGCATAGAAAACCGAATGCATTCGATTGCAATAAAAACTGGGGTTTGATTTTTAAAAAATGCCATGTCGCTCTTTGGATAAGTGTCATTTTTTAAGTTTGTATGCACTGTCCGTCCTCATTATTGAGCACTGCTCTATTCTTTCCTATACTTCTCATCAAGCCTAGCCTGACTTCGTCATACTCATATTCTAATCAGAATGTGAGTCTGATACCGCTCCATAGAGATTTGATTATGGGGCGTGTCTCAACCGAACTAGGAAAAAAAAAAACTCTGCACTCAATTGGATAGACCTACAATCAATCAGAGCAACGGAGTAAATGACGCATGTTCTTAATTCATATTTTCAACCAACAAAATGTCGCGGGCGCGGCTCTCTGTTCCTCTTTTAAAATGAATGCGCAGTCGATATCTTCTATAACAGACGCGATGGCGGAATCTACACATGATGTTTCATAAACAAAGTTCGGGAGGAGCACGTACAAATAATCAATCCAATATCAACTTGTCATCAAACAATACCATGTCTAACGTTACCGAGGAAGCATATTCACTCTGCCAACTCTGTCAACTTACCTAACACTCCTTGACAGTTTTTCAGCATCCCTCGGTCCCTCCACCACCCCGAATCCTCACTCTTGTCTTGTTCTCTCACAACCAGGAATACGAGTATGGGGGAGTATGGCTACCGAGCCCACAGCCCTCTCCTCAGACAGCATGTCATATACGCATTTATTCTATCTTACTTATTTGTGTGAACTCATGACATCTCATATAGCCTACGCATTTATTCTATCTGACTTATTTGTAAATGTGAACTCGTAAAATCTCAATTCTCCAGCTGCAGTCGTCTTTGTTGTAAACTAATTCAAATCAAGCGCTCTTTGGTGACGTAACCGCAGACCATCTGTCCATCATCGATTAAAGCCCGCCCTGGCAATTTGATTGGCTCGGCCTTCTAGGAGCCGAGCATAATTGCTCCTCAATGGATCGAGTCCAGACCGAACTTCCCGACCAAAAAATGTTGTGGGCGGGGTTCGGGCTGGCACCCAGGCTACATCAAGCCCACATTCTTGAACGAAATGGAAGGTTTATTCAATACCTATTCTGTCATCCACAAATCTCAACTTCGTTAAGATTTTATAAGACAGAGTGTTTACATTTTTCACACAGCTGCCACGAACTGTTTCAATGTGTTTCATGTAGTCACTATTGAAGAATTTTCCAGAATTTAAGTAGACGTATCTCACAGCCCCAGCACCTAACGGAGCTATTTTCACCCTCCCCAGTGGAGGTGTCCATTACACATCACTGGGGATGAATTTAAAACACCTGATGAACAGGGAGGATTATTACAGTGAAGGTTGTGAATACCGCAGTGAAGAGGAATGCCAGTAGTCTGAGAAATCCATGCCACTCACCACAGCTCCCTAACAGACCTGACTCATTCCGCTTGGCACCTTTAGACCACCAGCTCCACACGGAAACAATCATGGGCGTAATTTCGAGTGTTTTAACAGCTGACTTTCTGAGTGCATCTGTATGTGTGCACTTTAAGGGGTATTTGTGACTGGTAAGATGACAAGCACAATACCCATCATGCCACATGTCAGTGCACAGCTTTCTGAGCTGTCGACTCAGGGTCATTGCTCAGCGAACAGTGCCGGCGTTCATTTTCTCACACTTTAGCCCTAATAGTGGGTTCAGCGTAACTGTGAGTGTCCAGCAGATTAGTCCTGGGAAAATAAAACCTTTTGCTAACCACATGTTTCTATCCACAATGTGAAAGCCAATGGATGTTTAAAATGTGAAAACCTACTGCATTAACCCTCTGGGGTCTGAGGGGTTTTTGGGGTCCTTGAGATGTTCTGACATGCCCTGACATTTGTGCTTTTTTCAGTTGCTTATAAACATATTAATGGCAAAGGTGTAAATTCACTCTATTTAGCACAAACAGGGCTACCATAATATGTGAACAACTTGCATGTACATGTTTGTATTTTTGATAGAATAATGTTTATGCATGTTTTTTTTCAAAAACAAAAAACTAAAGTTTCTGAAATAAGGCCATAAACACATTCTAAATATATGTAAATAAGACTTTTGACTAATGGATGACGTTGCCTAGAATTTTTTCTTCAAAATTATGTGAAAATCATCCTGCCTAATCATTCACATAACACAATACATTGATTTAAATCTTGTAAAACACTTTTTGTTTGGAAAGGCCATATGCGGGTGGGCGTGATTCACACCTGTGGAGACAATGGGGCCCGCATAATGAGGCTGCATACGTAATGAGCCTTTCATTCAGGTGTGTGAATGAGCCACAAAAATGCAAGGACAATATATAACTGGTTTGTTATTTTTTTTCCACAAATTTTGCTTGCAAATTGTACAATATCCAAGGTAAACATTTCTAGTAATTGTGCAGTTAATTGTTCTCATACTGTATTTTCAGATTTGGAATATATTCTCTTCCCAAATGTGTGACTAATAAAGCATAATAAAATTATTTAAAGAGAAGGCTTATAATGACCTTTTAAGATTTTGTTTACATCTATCCTTATATATATACATATATATATATATATATATTAAGGTTATACAATTACAACTACATTTAAAATTGTAACAATATTTCCAGTGTAATCTTTCTTTGTATTCGCGATTCATATTAAAACAGTATTTTTGCCAGCTGTAGTAGCTCCACAACAGCGCGCATCTGTGCGTTCATTCATTCAAACGCGATTCATATTATTTAAACAGTATTTTGCCAGCTGTAGTAGCTCCACAACAGCACGCATCTGTGCGTTCGTTCGTTCGTTCATTCATACATACACAGAAACGCAATTCATATTTAAACAGTATTTTTGCCAGCTGTAGTAGCTCCACAACAGCACGCATCTGTGCGTTCGTTCGTTCATTTATTACACAGAAACGCGATCAATATTTAAACCGTATTTTTGCCAGCTGTAGTAGCTCCACAACAGTACGCATCTTTGCGTTCATTCATTCAGATTAGAACAAAGCAAACAGAACTGACCTAATTCCTCAGCGGGATCCGTTTGCTCCTCGAAATGATACTTCCAGAACTTCTGAGGTAAATTTTTGCAGGATTATCAAGATAGTAGTATTCCGCACAGCATCGTAAAGTACATAAGTCTGAAAGTGAACTCGCGGTGTGTGTTATCCAGCTGATGTGGGCGTTTCACAGGTTTGTTTGGATCGCCTCACATTTGCGTTTGAATAGCGCGCGCTCTCAGTGGGCGGAGCACATTAAAACTTAATTAGCTGAGATATATTTATAAGCGTGTAGCACAGAAAAATGATTTATATAGTTCTCGGTCTCAAGCCACTCAACTATAAAAATCATAGTGAGTTAGTAAAGCAGGAAAACCTCAGATAGCATCTTAAATACAAGGCAACAGAAACATCAACAATCACTTAAATCAGGTGGAACTGCAGGGACCATCACGTGGCACTCAATCAAGCCCACCCAATCACAGTGCTATGTCCATAGAATATGAAAAAGAAAAATCATTTTTTTTGGTTGCAATTGACCCTTTGCAAAGACCCACCTTAGAATCATTTCTGACCAATCCTACTTTAGTAACTGCTATTTTTTCAAACAAGTTTTTGCTAGTTTACAGTCTAGTCTATAAAATCCTGTTCCAAAGTATTTTTTGTCTAATTTTCCAGTTAAAATTTCTTTTAATATGTCTTGATAAGTTTATGTATTTTTTTTTCCAAATGTGTATCAACCCCCATTCCCAAATGTTGAACATTTATAAGAGCATTACTGTTCAAAAGTTTGGGGTCTGCAAGATTTGTGTGTGTGTTTGAAAGAAGTCTCTTATGCTCACAAAGGCTGCATTTATGTGAACACAAATAACATAACACAAAATATTGTGTTATGTTATTATTATATATTAAACTGTTTTTATTTGAATTTAAATGTAATTTATTCATGTGATGGCAAAGCTGAATTTTCAGCATTATTACAGTCTTCAGTGTCACACGATCCATCAGAAATCATTCTAATATGCTGATTCGGTGATGCTTAATATTTTTGTGGAAACTTTGATGAATAGGAAGATCGAAAGAACATTTATTTGAAATATAAATCTTTTGTAACATTATACATATATTGACTTTCACCTTTGATTAATTCAATGTGTCCTTGTTGAATAAAAGTATTTGAAAAAATATCTTACTGACCCCAAACTGTCAAACGTAACTAAAGCGTCCACAGTAACAGAAGCATTAAGAACTGTTCTGTTGACTTACACTAGATAACATTAGAGCTTAATGAAGAGTTGATTACCAGAGTTCAAAATTTCAAGTTATCTTATGATCACCATTTTATGGGCAAATTTTGCTTATGTCCTGTCAAGTGTTTGGCTCTACAATTTCTATGCACTGACTTACTTGAATCCGTTCTCAACAGAAGCAACATCACCCTCTTCTTGAACTGCAACACCTTCAAGTCTTCACTCCGATTGGTGGAGGTGATCACAAAACAGACTTTCGAACATCTGGTCCTGGCTTATAAGTTGTATCCTACATTGCAACAATCGACAATAGAGCTCTTGTAATAACTTAATTCAAAACACAAATCATTCTCATGGTTCATTTTTGATGTGGCACTTGAGTTTATGTGAAAAGGATCACTGGTGAACAGTGAAGTCAGTCAAAGAGAACAATGGGCCCCTGTGTGGAGAGGCCATTGAAGTTGTGACTTAACATTAAACAGTGTCACTCTGTCACATCAGGGGAGGGCGTCACAGACAGGGTAACCGGTTCTGAAAAATGAACAACAAGTTAACTGACATTTAGATTAAACGATGAAATCATTCATCAATGACTTCCTAGATCCAGCCAGAACATTAATAACCTCAACATAATTGATCTTCTGAACCATGAAACATATTTGAGTAATGGAAAGAAACGTAATTGATATAGCCATTACAGTGTGTTGAAGTTTCACTCAATGTTTATATGAAACTACAAAAAAAATAAAATAATAATATCCATTTTAAGTTTGTTCTTTAAGCGGATTGCATTTGAATGGGGTTAATGCAATTTTATTACTTAATATATTTTAGCATAGACTATAGCTCTATCTTACAGCCTTATGTCAAATCTTACAGCCTGCAATCCCTATTGTAAAAGGTTAAATCCAGTTTAAACACACAGCTTGAATTTAAATCTGATCGCTCCTGAGGCAAAAGTGAGGCAATGTAACTTGCTCTCCTGATAACAATCATTAAAAGTAGCTAAATGTTCATACTTCAATGGGTTGCATGTGTGAATGTGTGTGTGTGAGCATGGGAATGTTTTTGTATGTCTTTCTAAACTACTTTGTGCATTTTTCTAAATGACATCACATGTTGTTCTGTTTCCCGTGCCTTTAAGTGCCAAGGAAGAGTAACATCTCCGGCAAGCATGCAGTAATGGCAAATTGCTTGTTAAAGCAAGATGAAGTTCTGGGGTCGAGCCCTTAGGACATCTCTAATAGAACTCTTCATTAACTGTTTTGCTCAGTGACCGCTTTGTCTGTGTTAGCGGACTAATCCCACCGATTACCACGACTTACAAAACAGCACTGAAAGAGTAACGGGGCAGAAATAAGCCAGGGCAGCCTCTTGTTCTTAAGGTGCTAAATTTTATTTTTATTTTCATTTTTGAGGTACAAACACACATAATATGTAATTACGAGACATTGTTCCTGCACTAAGCCCTAGGCTTATTCACAAGTATGAATTTTGTGAAAAAACACAAGTTTTCTTTAATGCCTCAATTGTTTCTCCTACACAGCAACGAGATACACAACTTATGTTTCGGAAAGAAGTCTTATATGCTCAAAAAGGCTGTATTTATTTGATAAATACAGTGAAAACATTAACATTGTAATATATTACAATTCTATTTTAAAATGTTTTAAAATGTAATTTATTCCAGTGATGTCAAAGGTGAAATTTCAACATCATTACTCCATTCTTTAGTGTCACATGATCCTTCAGAAATCATTGTAATATGTTGATTATATTGCTTAGATAGATAGATAGATAGATAGATAGATAGATAGATAGATAGATAGATAGATAGATAGATAGATAGATAGATAGATAGATAGAAACGAGCAAAACAAGATCATATAAACAGAGAAACCAATCCTGAGCTATGAAAGAGCATCCTAAGAGCAATACAATTTTCCTCTGAGTTGCTGTGAACAGGCATTTATTTGTCAGCTATACTTTAATTCATGAAAGTAGTAGGCTACATAAAACTCTGCAGCACTATTTGACTAAACATTTGGTAAATAACTGGAAATGTCCTGAATACACAAATTCCAGAACACTCATCAACTAACCTGTAGCTCAGACTGACAGACGGAGCCTGCACAAATTAGACTGCCATTCATTTCGGCTCGGAGTTAAAAGTAGGAAAAAATAGTAAAGCTTGCTTATGGAAATCTTTCCTGTGTGAATTGGCTACTTGTTTGAGACTGCCTCCCTCCATTGCCCCCCTCTGATCAGGAAGTTTTATGCAGTTCACCTTTGACTTTCACGTCTCCGTATTTATGCCTTTGAAAACAGGCAAATTATAACAATCATCACTTTCGGCTGTACACGTCTGGGTCACTATGGTCCACTAGAACTGAGAGCCTTTTAAAACACCAAAGTCTCCTTTGAGAATAAGACCAATAATATTATCTTCTTGAATAGGGTGCTTGTCCTAAACACATGGGTTGCTACAACATTGTCTTAATATCTGAAGCTGCCATGAAATCTATTGCCTAAACTGCCAAAACTTTTATAAAATAAAATAGTGTAACCTGAACAATCAACAAAACGACCAAAGAATCACAGACTTAAACACATAAAAAATAAAATGAACAGCTCCTGAAAGACAAATATCTGCCATGCTCCTGTTTAAGAGGAAATCTTCAGATGGTAGAATAAATGTCAGGCCGTATGGTAGAGGTACTAAAGTGACAGGGAGCTGACAAAGTAAAACGGCGTATTTATGTGGAAATAATGACACGCTGTTGCATGAGACTGGTAAATCATTTCTAAGCGGCAGCAGCAAAGAGACATTTACATTAAGGATGTGTGGATCAAGGGCGCCACCTACAGCCGATCCCTTGCTTCCGTAAAACCACCAAACTCTCAGTTCTGTCATAAATTGGTAACCTGAGCACTTCAGGGATGCATCACCGAAAACAAAGACTGACACTTGAAAATAACAATCTGTCGAGTCGAAATAAATCAGCACCCCATCCAACAGCATTCTTTGATCCACCCTTTTCTTTCCACCAGGCTGACCTAATCACAGACTCTTTGAACAAGTTAAAGTTACCAAAACCACACAACGTCTGCCATTGATAAAAACCAATCAATGAGCAATCAGGTTAACTATATGAATGAGATGGGAGGTAATTAGTCCAATAGTAAAGCCCTGGAATTAGAGATAACTGGCCACCCAAGTTTAGCTTACCGTTTCAGTCTTTATCAGTAAGGCTAATTGATCCAGCTTCCATCTACTTCTTCTAGAAACACGAGAGTTCTTATAGGTTGCTTCACATAATCCACAGATCTTCAGATATTATTGTTAAGTTTTCTCAGCTACACTAAGGCTCTTTTTCTAAACCTAGTGAGCTGCCTGCGTAGGCAGCATTTGAGGCATCATAGGGACTATGTATATATTTAGGCTGCTTTTAAGATACCTTTTTGTCCAAATTCTTGGATTGCATATCTTTTTCGAAAGGCAATCCCTAAATGCACTGCACTGAAATAATGCATTCAAGAGTGCTGCAGAAATTTGATGTACTTGATGTACTCAGAAGTTAGCATCGCCCTGGTTCCCTCAACAACAAAAAACCCATTGGCTTTTGAATTTTTGAAGAGAATAAGCTCTGTGACGTGGTATTTTAGTATTATTTATGTACTCATAGTATTTAGTGGGTCTTTTTTTTTGCTTCATCTTTATTTCACTTCATGAAAATGGTTAGTAATAGTTTTAGCTAACTAAAAACACTTCTCTGTGACATCAAGTTTTTATTCTTAAACGTTTTTAGTAGAGGATCTTCACAAATAAAGCCTAAATACAATCCCTAGAAGTAATAAGCAAAAGTTAGGCTAACCTTGTAGCAACCGCCTTCTTTAAAGCTTATAACAAATAGTGGGTATGTTTTGTAGAATAAGACGTGGATATATCTTGAGCTTGTGCAAACCATAGACCTTATTTCAGATATTTAAATCAAAAACCTATTGGGACAATAGAACTGGAATTGCAAAAATGCTTATTTATTTTGAGGTTTTAGGGAACTCATTCCTGCCGCCCTTTTGCAACAGAAATAGAAATCAATTGACAATAGAAATCAATTGTCGAGTCAAATCTCTTGTGCGCTTTGTCCTCGTGTAAGTGTGCAAAATTAGCCACTTGTGAAGTTTCCTTTCATAGAACTCAGCTCTATATGCAGGCAGACAGCAAGGCAATTCGCTAGGTTTTGCAGTCTTAGAAAAGAAAAGCTGTGGCTTCTCCGTTCCACTGTTTTTGTATTTAAGTGATGTCATTAGGTTTAGATAGAGTTACACCTCATACTCCTGACAGGATATTTAGTCAATGACTGAAGTATTTACTTCAGCCACTGGATATTTAGCTTCAGATTTCTCTCCATAGAAAATATTATAAGGAAATAAAGAGAAACATAGTTTTGACAAAGAAAACCAAACCATCTGTTTCTACTATGTTTCCTTTCACATCATATCCTGGTTAAGAATTACGCACACTCACGCTTAGCTTCTCGCTATAATGGTGATTCCTTTGATGTGACAATGTGGCACAATGAGACAAGCACTTCTAGATGAACAACTAACACTGGACTGCAGTATGAATCGTTTCAAACTTTTCAAATAAATCTCAACTTCATGTCAAACTTCTTGGCAAAACTGTTCTTACCAAAGAGGCTCACGAAAAAGCATTTTGTGTAGCTGACAGTACATACTGTATATGCAGGCCCACACAGAATCTGAGGTCACATAACCATCCACATGTTTCGGCAGAAGTGAAACCCCATGATGAACAATGAACCAGACTATTTAAATGTTGAGTAAGAGGCGAATCAGCTATCGCCATACAGTAATGATGTGATTGCTTGCAGATTGCATGTAAAGAAGTCTGTGCCCTTGTGTTTCATGACTGAAGTAGATATATATACACTAATGTTCTGAGATCAGAATTTTTTTTAAAGAAATTAATATTTTAATTCAGCAAGAAAGCATTAAATTGATAAAAAGTGACAGTACTGTATAATATTATATTTCTATTTCAAATAAATTATGTTCTTTTAAAACTTTCTATTCACTATAAACAATAAAAAAGTATCATAATTTCCACAAAAATATTTAACTGTTTTCAACATTACTAATACGAAATGGTTCTTGAGCACTAAATCAGCATCATTAGACTGATTTCTAAAGGATTATGTCAGACTGAAGATTGAAGTAAAAGGCTGTTGAAAATTCAGCTTTAAATTACATTTAAATAGCATTTTAAATTATATTCGAATAGGAAAAAGTTATATTACATTGTAATATTTCATGAAATTTGACTCTCACACACACACACACACACACACACACACACACACACACACACACACACACACACACACACACACACACACACACACACACAGGGAGAGATATAAATATATAAATATATGTATGGGTTTTGATTTACTCATTTAAAAGAAAAGCATAAACTAGTCATTGTTTCCCCAAAATCAGACCTAATTAATGTAGTTGTGCACTGTATACCCTCATTCTGTCATGTCCATTCAGCATGTGGACAGTTCGTCAAATGTCAACATGCCATACAAATAAACTGTGGTTTAGGAGTTAAAATATGGACCACCAGGACCTCCGAGCAACCGCCTGCCATGTGCTTCCAACTGCCACCTCCATCTATGCAGCACATTTGCAGCAATGTGATTTGACAGACCATCATGACTAAATCCCTCTGCTCTCAGTCAAATGGAGATCACAAGCCCTTCTGTTCATTCATATGCACCGATTCCACCTTATTGTTCAGCTTTTCAACTAACATCTGAGCTGTTTTATAGAAAGCGGAGGCTTTTTTTCCCAGAAACCTCCTTTCCTGCACGCATCCACCCCCCTCACCCCGACGAACAGCCTCAATATGGCCCACCCCAGGTCTCAGAGAGGAACAGGAGGCTTGTGCGCACTCCTGCATGAAGCCTGTCTGTTGTTCACCTTTGCTTTTATTTCATGCTCATTATCTCACCATGGAACCGGTGACCCTGGACAACAAGGCCGCTACCTGGGAGAACAATGCTGGGTTTTCAGGATTTCGGTCTCCACTGAGAAGGCTTGTAGGAGTGCATTCTCCTCCCCCGATTTCAGACGCAGTCACTGGATGGAGAGAAAAGAGGGATACGGTGAAGCCTAATTTTCTGCAGATTAAATCTAATTAGCACAAGAGAGCTCCTGAGAGAGGGGACTTCAGGGGTGAGGGGTGATTGCTCTTACTTACAGCCCACCCCTCACTCTCCACTTCTTTCACTCGCCGTTTGCTTCCTCCGCTGCACTGCTGCACAGCTGTTGAATGCTCAAACAAATCTTCCCTGGAATGGAGCCTCATCCACACCCTTCAGCAATGCCCTGAAGGCAACGGTAGAAAGCAGGTGGCAAGTAGAAAGAACTGGTCAGGATGGCCATCAACAGCTGCTGGACAAAAAACCATTGGCATCAAAGGTCCAACTTTGAAAAGTATCATGTAACTAGTTTCTGCTCCAAATCACTTTGTAGTTAGCCAAACACATTTGCTTTGAATAAGTAAATCAAAGAAAAAGACACTCACCAGCAAGTATTGTGCCCGAAAGTATCCAAAACGTTTGCTCCATGCTTGATTACAAGGCGCTTACCAAAGAACACACTGCATTGTGGCGGAGGCTAAACATATTTCATAGGCAGTATTTATTTAAAACACACTTACACTACAGAACTTCCAGATAAACGGAAGTTGATCTCCATGTTGGAGATGTTCTTAATTCATTTTCATTGGGAGAAAGATGGTTAAACAGAGATGACAGTACAAGGGAGCACTGAAAGCAGCAAAAGTACGATTGCTAATAACACATATTGCAAAATAAAAACCTCATGCTGTGTTTCATTGACAAATCAGAAGTGATTTTATTCATATCCATTTAAATTGGCATTTGGCTTTTACGTTAAAGTGGCAATGAAATGGATGTGTAGCAACAGATCGTTTCTTTAATATTGTGACACCCAAATGAATCAAACTATCAAAAAAGGGAAAAAAATGAACAGCGGGAACTTAGTTCTCTCCATCTGTTGTTGATTGGATGGAGACAGTTGGCTGAAAGCGAGCGTGCAGACGATGGGGTTTAAGCAAACTAAATGATCGGAGGAGTTAGGCATACAGTGTGCCACCAGAGAGAAGTCTTCACAATAAGATGCATTTAGAAAATAGATAGCAGGAATTTTCATTTCATGTTGACATAATTCATTATTTGACAGGATTGCCATTTTGCATTTTTACAAAAGCGAAATGAAGATAACTGGATGCAACTTGCATAAAACTCAGCACTAAAATGCTAACTGCTTATCTTTAGAGTTAGAGAACCTCAACAGATGATGTTCATTTGATGAACATCATTTGTTTGAAGCAGACAGCTTTACATTGCCTGACACTGCCACATAAACTCTACATTCAACAAATCTTTCAATCTTTAAATAGAACAGCTTCCTAATAAGAATCAGCTAAAGACAAAGAGACTTGAAACAACAGAGTTCTGATGGAGATATAAACATTTTTTTTCCAAAGATCTCTTTACTCACAGTGTGTGGCAAATCTAATTTATTTTATGTCTCTCCAACTTCAGCAAATTATGTTTACAATTCTTGTCATCATCCCTCATTAATAAGGTAAAAGTCAGAGTGATTGTGTATGCATACAGAACTGGTGATAAACTGCCTGAAATAATCAAACACTCTTAAACAGGCACTTTAAAATATTGTAAAAAGATTATAATGTATAAAGATTCAAAACTATTTCAAATAATGTTCATAACGTTCCGCCCTGAGAGGATCACTTATGATTTATGATTTCCGTGGGACACAGTTTAGCTTGTACTTTGCTGCCCCCTAGCATCAAAACATGTATACAAAATAAAGCCACAAAAGGAAGACATGTACTAATAACCTCAAACTGCATAGATATAATGCAACATCTATCCATCAAAATATAAGTGAGGTCAAAGACTATAACATAAAAACATACAAGTAAAAAAAACACAGATAGGACTGAGAATCCTGTTGGAAAATCCAGATTAAGCTGGTATCTTTGTTTTGGAACTACCTGCTTATTACCGGTATCAAACTCAAAATAACATTTAAAATATTGTATTATGGTATTATATTATGTTACTTCTATAAAATATCAAACAGAAAATTCAGTTGTGTCTGGTTAGCTAATAACAAAAGTGTGTCATGCCTTTAGATTTCAGTACCTTCATGAAACCTAGTTTCCTCTACTGATGACAATAGCTGTGCTTGGAAACACTTTTACTTTGGTCACCGCTGCCATGTTTGTGACTCTGCTGCTGTCTGGTACACTCCTGAATGAAAGCGTCCATTTGTGTGTCCGTCCTCAGCTGAAAGACACCATGCTCCCTGAAGGGGTCAAGCGGGACGTGATATGAACTGGACTTTTTGGTCAATTTCAAATCTTCATGGCAATGTGTGGGCATGGAAGTTCGCCTCATAAACAATCGCTGTGGAGCCTTGTCATCTTCCGGGGAAGTCGTATTCAGAGGGTCAATCTTGTTTGTGCCAGACCGAATTACTTTCAAGGATCTCTGGGATTGTTTGGGAAGAGACTGAGGTGTCAAGCAGGTCTGCCTGGACTTTAAGGAGCTCTGAGGTTTGAGGTCAACACTGTGGGTAGTGAATGGAGCATGGATTTCAGACGTTCTTTTGGTGGTGGTTTGAAATGATGTCTCTCTGGATAAATCAGGTCCCCAGGCATCTCGTACCCTGGCATTCAGCTCCATGTTGGACCTGGCCTTGTCACTGCACAAGTTCTGCTGGGAGCTGCTGGCCCTTAGTAGAACTAGGTCAGGGGTCACCGGATGGTGAGGACCTCGCTTTCTCACCCTGTCTCGGGCTGCCTTCTCACTCTGGCTGAGTACTGAGGGTTTGGTGCCATAAGTTTTCTTATCTTTAAATAAGGAATCCATTCTCATATTTCATGCATAAACTTTCATCTTAAACTATAATTTTCTAATTTTGTTCTAGAAAAAACCTGCATATCGAATATTTTGGGTTAATCTCTTACCCGAGTTGGTGGTGGCAGTGCTTGGTGTGTGGCTGACTCGGTTTTGAAAGTCCTTATATCCACTGACAGGCCTGCTTGCAGAGAGAACAGATCGGGGCCTGGTGAGGCACTCAGACTGCATGTTGATGGAGGTCCTGCTGTGACGATGAGCCTGGAGCTGATTCCACGTCGCCGCCCGTGTGGACTCCTGCTGAGCATCTGAAGGTACAAAAAACAGATATGTTAAAGTTGGCATGAAATTACAATTCACCCTATCTAATTTCTAAATGCATGTTGTTTATCTTATTGTGAATGATTCATCCATGTATGTTTCTTTTTTTAATGTTGACCTCGTAATGTGTAATCAAACCCCAACCCTTTCTTACAAACAGTTGCAATCTCACATTCAGATCCACCTTAATCCAATGAACAACCGGTGGATTGAACCAAGTCACTGCTGCCCTCAGAGACTCAAATGTGTCACAATATGGAAGAAAAGATCTGCCGCTTCTTCACTTTAAAAGTGACAAAACAGTAGGGGAAGGAGATTGACCACTCATATAAAAATGAGAGAGAGAAATAGTAATGCTTAAAGGGGTCATGACATGGATTTTTTGTATTATTATTGTTTTAAAATGTTCCTTGCGGTTTACTTATAATGTTAATAAAGTTTTTTGCGCAAAAACAACAACAACAAAAAACAAATAAATTGTTTTCTATCTTCATTCTGACCCTCTGTCTGAAATAATACATTTTTAAGGGGCGGCTCCTTTAAGGCATGTCAGTAAACACCACTGTTATCATTGGCTAATGTCACTGCATAGAAAACAGTATCAACGGCCACTCACTATTGCACGCGAGTAAGCGTTTGAAAACATACATTTTTTCAATTAATTTCATGTATCATAATCTATGATCATAATCCATTGTGAGTCAAGATTAGAAATTACATTCCGTGTATAAATTTGACTCTAGTCTATAGGGCATCTGAAAGGTGGTACCTCGAGCACGCTGCATACTGGGGGTTGAGAGGCTCTTGAAACGGTGAAAACGACTTTTTGGGCTTGGTGAACCTCCTTGAGTCGTCCGTTCAGCAGTCCGAGACACACTCTCAAGAGAGATCTTGGGCCGCTCCAAAAAAGCACTGGCAGAGTAGTCCCAGTCAATCTCAGCAAACTGGAGCATCAGAATACTGCCTCTGGTGTTTACGACCACACTGACAGCATGACAAAAATCTTTTTCAGATAATATAGCATTACAATAAAGAACAGCATCATTAAATTGTGCTCATAAAACTGAGTAATATGTCCAGACACACGATAAACTCACGTGTTGTGGTGTATGTGTAGAGAAAGGACAGGGCATTGCTTCATGTTTGTCCTTATAACTCTCAGGCAGTCTCCATTTAAGAAGTTGAAGATCCGGATCTTTCCGTCCATGCAGCCTGTAATGAGCCGCAGGAACAGGAAAGACATGGTCAACACCTCTCTAAAGAAAATAATGGAGAATAGGCAAGAGATTAGATCACTTATGAAAATGCACTTCAATATTAAAAGTTATTGATTAGAATGACCAGCTGTACGGTCACTGATTGGTTTTGTCACTTTGGATGCTGGAAGGTCCTAAGGCATTTTTTGAAGCTACTGTTGGTGCTCCATGCCTTGACCTCCCCATCTGAACCCCCAGAGAGGATATGCCACTGATCGAAGCACAGGCACAGCACTGCACCCTGGTGACCACTGATTTGCTGTATCAAGAAGAGAGTATTCAGTATTTTATTTGATTTTTTTTACACAATTGCTAGGATACATTTCTCAATATTTAGGTCAAATTTTCAAAACAGTGAGCACAGCAGCATCTATGTGGGGTAAAACTGTGGATCCTTAACCATTACTTTGGGACAAAATGCATTTAATAGCTATTTCTTTCAAATAACAAATTATTTATTTACTCAGAGACACAAACACTACCAAAACTCTGTGTACCTACCAACAGGACAATTTGCACACACATACTATTTAGTTAAACTTAAAGGGTTAGTTCACCCAAAAATGAAAATTCTGTCAGTAATTACTCAACCTCATGTTGTTCCAACCCCGTAATACTTTTGTTCATCTTCAGAACACAAATTAAGATATTTTTTATTAAATCTGAGAGCTGGATCACTCCTCCATAGGCTTCTAAGGCATTATAACTTGCTGGCCCAGAAAATGTATTAAAAACATCGTTAATATAGTCCAAGTGACTACAGTGGCTCAATCTTAAGTTTATAAAGCGACGAGATTACTTTTTGTGCGCAAAAAAACTATTCATTTCCTTCTCTCTGGGCCTCGAGTCTTTTCACGTAGTATAACTGCGCAGCGCATCTGTGTTGTACGTCACACGCAGGCTCACTATTGGCCGACGCTGGTCATGTGTGTAATGCGTGTGACGTACAACACAGATGCGCTGCATTTTGCAATGCAATACATTTTCTGGGCAAGCAAGTTATAATGCCTTAGAAGCCTATGAAGGAGTGAGACAGCTCTCAGATTTAATCAAAAATATCTTAATTTGTGTTCTGAAGATGAACGAAGGTCTTACGGGGTTGGAACAACATGAGGGTGAGTAATTACTGACAGAATTTTCATTTTTGGGTTAACTAACCCTTTAAGTACAAAACATAATACAAAACTGAATAAGACAGCAATTTTTTAAATTTCTACAATAATGCCATATTGAAATATATTCTGAATCTAAAATAATGAAATATTATCAAAACAATTAGATGAAGCTGAACACCAACACAGGTGTACAATAGTCTTTCAATTTCATTACCATCTATACAAAAATGGAAGCTTAGGAATAATTTTGTACTGCAATGTAAACATGGACCATGTAACATAGTGCAGTGAATTCTAAACTGTGAAGAGAGTAATTCTTGTTTTGTTAAATACATTTTTTACAAAAGAAAACATTGTATGCTGCTTCCTGTTGTTAGTGTTTTTAGGTTGTTGTTTTATGCGTAACAAAGTGTGTTTGTCAGGTGACAACCTTTGCTATTGTAATGGAAGAATGGTTTTAGTGCATTTTGAATATGAGATTAACTGCTGTGCCAAGTTGAAAGTTGATTATGAGAACTGTCCTAGCGATTGCACACACACACACACACACACACACACACACACACACACACACACACACACACACACACACACACACACACACAAAAACTGTTAAAACAGATGCTTGTGTTCTGGACAAGATCACTAAGCATCTCTCTCACCCTTGTAAGTGAAGCCGTCTCCATGCTCCATATCCTGATCTGACCTCCAGCACAGCTACTGACCACCAGAGTTTCATTACTCTTCACACACATGATTGGTTTAAGGTGTTTAAACTTCATATTCTCAACACACTTCCCCGTCAGAAGGTTCCACACTGTGATCAATACACACATAGCATCATTATAGTTGTGAATAGTCATTACTTTTGTATCCTGTTATCGTTATAGTTGTGGTGTGGACTTCCCTATGTTCATTTAAACGATTATTAAAGTTTTTTTTTTTTTTTAATGGTTTTATAGTTATCATCTTAGTGTGAATGGGCCTTAAGGTATATAACAGGTCACAACCTCCTACCTCTAATTCTACAGTCTTTGGCTCCAGACACCAGTCTATCTCCGTACAAATCCAGGCAGTTTATAGTGCCAAAATGTCCATGAAAAATCATTGTACATACGCCTGTCTTCAGGTTCCAACACCTTTGAAAGGAGTACAGAAATAAAGCACAACATTCTTTACTGCTGTCTGATTTTAGTTTGTTAAACGACCATAGTAAAGCCTGACTAACCTGATACTGAGGTCATAGCTGGCGCTGATAACCAGGTCTCTCTCTTCACAAACCAGAACTGCTCTTACACTACCTGCATGTCCTTGGATCACTAAAGGAACCTCTTTGGGTGACGCAACATGCAGGAACCTGATGGTGCGGTCCCTGGAGCCAACCGCCACAAACTGTCCCCCAGCATAATGTATCACTCTACTGGGGTCTTCTCTATATGGAGAAAATGACAGGAAGTTCTAAAACTTTGATATATTATATAAAAGTTAGCTATATTAAATACATCCATATATTTCATACATTTATTGTAGAGTATTTTCCAACATATTTTCTCCAGAAATTCTACCTTTCCAACAGGACCAAGATGTTATACACTCCACAGTACACGTTGCGTTCTTCCATTTGGACTGTCTTAGTTTTAAAGCCTTTGTAGGCAGAATCCAAATCCTGTTCTTGTGTCTAAAAACACCAAAAGAGTCAAAAATAAGTGAAGTTTATAATGAAGATTAAAAATCTACATTTCTGTCATGACAACTCTTGGAGTGATTGGCATGGTAATGGAAATGACAATGCTAAATATGTTTAGTTTTGGTGGAAGAGATCTGTTACGCTGCAGCAGAGCAAGTAGGGGACTTATACATACAATATATAGCATACATGAATTACCAGTAGCAGATCTTTACAGGTGTAGCTGGGGCAGTGGAGGGTTTCTGAAAGTGTGCTGCACACTGCTACATCAAATGCTAACCACGTATTTGAAAGCAGCAAGCTCATTGGCTGCCGATACAGCAGAAACCAATAAGCTGTGCCCTATATAATACGATGTGATTGCAGACAGACTTAAGGATCAGCCTGCGCCATTTAGAGTTTCATGAAAGAACTTTGTATATATGTTTATGCAGAGTGCAAAAAGTGGCTTTTTTACCTGCTTATGTTTGAGGAAATATTCTCCATGCTGAAACTGCTTGTGCCCTTCACTGATGGGCACTAAAACTTCACAGATCTTAGCATAAACAGGGTTGACCTTAGATGCTGAGTTACCCTGAAAATGCATACAAATTATCAGAACTGTAACATTTAGAACAAAGTTATATGAACTACTTTCATGTGACAAGAACACTGACAGATTATTATTAAAGTAACCAAATGAAGACACTCACAATATTAGTATGTTTTTATCCTAATCTACGTATAGTGCATTGTAGGTATAGAATTGATCAGTAGACTGTGTGTTCCTTGGGAATCGAATCCATGCATTTGCCATTGCTAACATATATATATATATATATATATATATATATATATATATATGATTTTTGACATGATGTATTACTTGCAAAATCATGGCCTGTTTCTCAACATTCTTCTTTACTTCCACCTCAGTTAAGATCTCATCAGTAAGCCATTGCCAGTGCTTGGACACACACCTGCAGTTGTACAATGAGACCTTATCCAAAAGCCCTAGAAGTGTAAATGACAACAACATTGTTAATAATTAAAAATAGGTTAAAAAAAATACTTAATCAGATATATATTTTGCCTGAATAACTGAATATTTTAGGTTTGTCACTATTTTTAGGTTTATAATGATAATGCATAATTGCATAAAGATTATTTAAGTGAAGTTCCAAATGTCATTTCAGGAGGAGTGAACCCATTTAATCTTTCAATTAACTGCCAGAGCATATAAGACTTGTATGGCAATTAAAAACTAAAACACAAGTACTTCTGATAGTAATTTTCCCTAAAATTTCGAAATTATTTATAGATGGTCTCTTGAAAAGAAATGACTGTGATTTAGGTTCAGCTGCTAGGTCTTGTACATCCTAGATAAAGTATCAAGTGTCTAGATAAAGTATCTTTTTGAGTCAACCTAACCCTCATGTCCACAGGCAATAAAGTTGTCTCCATAGCAGCACAAGGCTAGACTATTTCACAGGTCTGAAAAGAACAACACAGTGATGCTTACAAATGACATGAACTAAGCATGCACTCGTATAACGACGAGAGAAACAAAGCATCTGAATTCAAAAGAACCAGTCAAGCTCAACTTATAACACCTGAGAAAAGAAAGAGAGGGAGGCCATTGTTTCTGTTTTTAAAAAAATAAATATTTATTTTGTGTCACTTTTTTTATTGCTGGGAACAGTGACAGACATGCAGAGTTCATGTTAGAATTAAGTCTAAAACTAACCTGTTTAGTTTAAACAGTCAACTCTTCATAGACAAGTGGGAAAACTAGACTTACCCAAAATTATCTTTGCAATGTCGACTGGCAGTCTTCGGATAAAATCTTTATGACGGCTGACCCCTGACAGAGATTTTGAAGACCTGGGGACGACGGTCAGGGCAGGATCAGGATCATCAGAATTGTCGGAGTCTGAATCTCTACCTTTTCTTTTGTTCCAGGGGTCTAAATTCTGCACGTCCAGCTCAACCTCATGACAGATACTCTTGAGAGATTTGGCATCCGTTCCTGTATAATAAATGGGTGACTTCAATAAATTCAACCTCTTACAAATATATAATTTACTTTTAATTTAATTTACTTTTTTAAATAAATATAAAATATCCAATAACTTATGGAAAAAGTCAAGGTGCTCCTCATTTGGGAGTCACATTTTTGATCTTCACGGTCAAAAGAAACCGAAATGTAACTTTTTTCCCCCCAGTAACATCAATGTAATATTATATTTGTTCAATAATATTTTTATTTTGATAGAACTTTATGGTACTATTTAATATTTATGCAATAATTATGATCCATTTTTTCCCATTGAAAATAATACAAAACATTTGTGTGTGTGTGTGTGTCTGTTTTGCACTCTTGATGTTTTAGAGATTCACCACTTCATTGTTGTGTGTTTTTTTTTTTTTTTTTGCATCGAGGCTGATTTGTAGATTGTAAACACAAAAATGATCTGTATTCATGCCTATTTCCCATTAATTTCCTATGCCGGTCATTTTGGACCACGAAGACCACAAGTGTGACTTTTTTTTTTTACGACCACTCAAATCATGCCCTCAATTTTTGTGTGTGTTCATATACCAAGTGCCATTCCGGTTCATACCATTCCTATGAAACTACGACCGAAGAGCACCTGAGGGTTAAGCAGCAATGTTTATAACATTAATAAAGAAATGTTTCTTGAGCACCCAAGATTTATGAAGGATCATGTGACACTGAACACTGGAGTAATGGCTGCTGAAAATTCAGCTTTGAATCACACAGGATGGAATAAATTACATTTTGAAATACATTCAAACAGAAACCAGTTTATTTAACAATATTTCACAATATTCCTGTTTTGCTGTATTTTTGATGCAGCCTTGGTGAGCATAAGAGACTTCAAAAACTTTTCTTACCGACTTCAAACTTTTGAATGGTAGCCTATTATATTATCATGAGCAGAATCATGGCCTGGTTTCAATCATAAATATAAAAATATTTACTTTTTAACAACATTTTAAAAAAGAAAATACAATATGAGAGATCTGCAAAAATATCTATAATCAGGCAAGATGATGTTTAAAGGGATAGTTCACTCGAAAAAGGGAAAATTCTGTCATTATTTACTCTGAACTGAATTTCTTTCTTCTGCTGAACACAAAAGAAGAGATTTTGAAGAATGTCATAACCAAACTGTTCTTGGTTACTGACACTCTTTGAAAACCTTCAATGTATTTGATAAGAACTGTTTACAGTGCTTAAGTATTGTGGTAAGTTAACCTACTTCATCTACAAGCATTTATAGATTCATGTATTATATAGGCTAAGTGCCATTTACTAAGATGACTTTTGTTTAACGTAAATGTGACTATTGTGATGCCTTTTATTATGATCATTGTTCAGTTGGTGATGTGCAATCTTACCAGCATTGCTGAATTGAAGAAATTTGTTTTTCTCCCAAACAATCAGGATATTCACCAAGTTTGCTAACATGTGCAATAGAGGGGTGTCACATAAAGACAAGAGCCCCAGCACATATTTGGACTTTGTCCAGTCTGGGCTCTTCCTAAACCATTCCCAGGTTTCCAACATGTCCATTCCATGCAGTTTTGTGTCCAGAGCTCCATCCATCCTCCATATGGTGTCCTCGGGTTTGCTGGGCAGGGTTCTGGACCTGGAATAGGTGAAATCTTTCCCTGATGTCACTTGTAAAACACTCTGAAGATGCTCCAGGATTTGAAGATTGTTGCACCGCACTAGGATACCAGTGAGAAACCTCCTCTGAGATGCTCCTCCAGTCTTATTCACCCACTGGGTGTAGTGGTGAAGTTTCTGAGAGAGGACACACGACTGACAGCGACCACAAATGTTGAAATCCTCACCCTTTTTTTTACAAGACCATTCGAGCACTGAGTCGCCAGCTTCTCTCCTTAGACATTTGACTTCAGTCATCTTAATAGTCAAGAAATGTGCAGATCCATTCGAATGTGTGGGTTTTAAAACACGAATTAGGTAAGGAATTATAAATAATATAAATTATTCGATCCACTAAAGTGCCTCAAACTTCAGTTACGTTAACGTTACACCCTCATAGACACTTCAAGCAAACTTGCAACGCTTGTTGCCGAGCAACAACAACAGAAGCACTTCAGTTCACAAAATGACATCCTACAAGCTACCTTCGTTTACATTTAATAGAGGGGTTTTTATCTAAACAAAAGAAATGTGAGACGGTAAAGTTAGCCAAAATGCTGCACTACAACGCTCTGAAGTTGTAGCAGTTTCACTGAGCCCAGTAAAACCTAATTGTTTACTTTAGTTTCCGTGAAGAGATTATTTGTCGATGATGGCTGTTAATAAGTGTTCGCGGAAGAGTCTGTGTCTGAGTATGAAAGGTCATCTTGTAAATTTTACATTTAGCAACAATAGATAATATATGGTATTTGATGGTGGCTACCATAACCTATGATTCATCCCAGTAACACGAATCTTTTCTTTTGAATCCCCTCACTAAAATAGATGAATTCAGAATCGTTCAGAAATACGCCATGAGGTGAAGAGGCACTGAGAGTGATCGTTACAAAACACCGATCCGATTTAACTTTTATTAAAATTCTGCTAAGACCATCTAGGAATAGGTTTTCCTTAAAAAATGTTAAATCACATGTAATTAACTCAAATGTGTATGGTCATCATCAGTCATTTTACACACTTTTCCAATCCAGCTCGTTGATGAACGATGTCTCATACTGTGTGTCTCTATGCTCATTTCAATCAGTGCCGCTCCGACTCCGAGTCTCCTTGACCTTTAGATTCAAAATACCGACTCGTTCAAAAACGGGTGCGTAACGTTATTGATTCAGTAGATCCAACCAATAAAATGCTCACTCACAGGCCTCACTCACTCACAGGCTCACTCACGCAGTCACGAGAAAAGACATCGACGGTTTGTATTTGTAAACGAGACTTCAGAAAAACAAGCGGGATAAATGTCGTTAATAGAAAATAGACTCTATCAGCAAGCATCAGTAAGTACAGATATGTTGTTGTTGTTTGTTAATATTTTATCTGGTTATACAACCAGGCCTGGCACATTCTAAAGTTTACAACGGAATTATTGCACATTATCAAGAGCCTCTCTAATATTATAGATGAGTGGGACGGTATCTAGTAATATTTGTGAATTAATTCGAGGATTAATAAATTGTGCGCCGCCCGGGAATCGAACCCGGGTCGCAAGAATGGGAATCTTGCATGATACCACTACACCAGCGGCGCATACCATTAATGGGTCTATACCTTTCTAGTGACTCCACATTTAATTGAATTTCAATTCAATCAGGAATATAGAATATATACTGAATTGGTCCAAACATACAACACAATGAACAAGACGACAACATGCAATATGAATTTCAGTACGACTACAACACGCAATATAAGTTAGTTCATGCAAAACATACTACTACGACTACTGTACCACACATTCAGGATGGAGAGATAAACATGAAATATAAATAAAATTAAAGCTGCAAGCAGCGATGAAAGGGCCCTCGCACCCGTGCCATCAACACTCGGTGGCTTTAGGAAGACAGAGCATGGTTGGGAAATGTACATTTAAGGAGGTATATATAGTAAGAGTATGTCAAAGTTAGTTACAAAATGTTTTGTATAATGGTGATAATAGCATGCTTCATGACTCAGCTAAGTGTTGCTAGCATGTTTAGTGTGTTTCTAGCATGCTTAGTACACAATAATTATGTGGTTAGTACTGCATTACTGTGTTAACCATGTCAGTTTCTGTTGCCAGTAGGTGGCGTTATGACTATAACTGAATATGAGCTTGGATGTGTGTTCAGGACAGAACTCTTATCAAACGTGTGAAGTTTGGTGCAAATTGGACATTGCCTTCTTGAGTAACAACAAAGTCATGTTTCATTGAATTAGCATGCTTTAGCACTTAGCTAAGCATTGTTAGCATGTTTTAACATGTTTCTAGCATGTTTAGAACTCAATGGCATTTTTAACATGTTGCTAGAACGGCATCAACGTGTTAAACATGTCACTTCCTGTTGCCAGTTGGTGGCGCTATTACTATAATTGAACATTCTCATGTAGATGTGTTCAGGCCATGACTCTTATCAAAAGTGTGAAGTTTGGGGCAGATTGGACATTCCATGCCTGAGTTACAGCAAATTCCTATTTAATTGCAATAATAGCATGCTTTAGCACTTGGCTAAGAGTTTGCTAGCATGTTTTAGCATGTTTCTAGTATGTTGTTAGCATGTTTAACACTTGCTGGCACTCTTTTATATGTTATTAGGAGTCCATAACAGTGTTAAACATGTCACTTCCTGTTGCCAGCAGGTGGCGCTATGACTGTAACTGAATATAAGCATGGTCATGTGTTCAGGACAGAACGCTTATCAAAAGTGTGAAGTTTGGGGCAGATTGGACATTCCATGCCTGAGTTACAGCAAATTCATATTTAATTGCAGTAATATCATTCTTTAGCACTTAGCTAAGTGTTTGCTAGTATGTTTTAGCATGTCTATAGTATGTTGGTAGGATGTTTAGCACCTACTGGCATTTTTTTATATGTTATTAGGAGTCAAGAACAGTGTTAAACGTCACTTCCTGTTGCCAGCAGGTGGCGCTATTACTATAACTGAATATTCTCATGTAGATATGTTCAGGACAGAACGCTTATCAAAAGTGTGAAGTTTGGGGCAGATTGGACATTCCATGCCTGAGTTACAGCAAATTCCTATTTAATTGCAATAATAGCATGCTTTAGCACTTAGCTAAGAGTTTGCTAGCATGTTTTAGCATGCTTCTAGTATGTTGTTAGCATGTTTAGCACTTGCTGGCACTTTTTTATATGTTATTAGGAGTCCATAACAGTGTTAAACATGTCACTTCCTGTTGCCAGCAGGTGGCGCTATGACTATAACTGAATATGAGCATGGTCATGTGTTCAGGACAGAACGTTTATTAAAAGTGTGAAGTTTGGCGCAGATTGGACATTGCCTTCTTGAGTAACAACAACATCCTGTTTCATTGAATTAGCATGCTTTAGCACTTAGCTAAGTATTGCTAGTATGTTTTAACATGTTTCTAGCATGTTTAGAAGTCAATGGCATTTTTAACATGTTGCTAGAATGGCATCAACGTGTTAAACATGACACTTCCTGTTACCAGTAGGTGGCGCTATTACTATAACTGAATATTCTCATGTAGATATGTTCAGGACAGAACGCTTATCAAAAGTGTGAAGTTTGGGGCAGATTGGACATTCCATGCCTGAGTTACAGCAAATTCCTATTTAATTGCAATAATAGCATGCTTTAGCACTTAGCTAAGAGTTTGCTAGCATGTTTTAGCATGCTTCTAGTATGTTGTTAGCATGTTTAGCACTTGCTGGCACTTTTTTATATGTTATTAGGAGTCCATAACAGTGTTAAACATGTCACTTCCTGTTGCCAGCAGGTGGCGCTATGACTATAACTGAATATGAGCATGGTCATGTGTTCAGGACAGAACGTTTATTAAAAGTGTGAAGTTTGGCGCAGATTGGACATTGCCTTCTTGAGTAACAACAACATCCTGTTTCATTGAATTAGCATGCTTTAGCACTTAGCTAAGTATTGCTAGTATGTTTTAACATGTTTCTAGCATGTTTAGAAGTCAATGGCATTTTTAACATGTTGCTAGAATGGCATCAACGTGTTAAACATGACACTTCCTGTTACCAGTAGGTGGCGCTATTACTATAACTGAATATTCTCATGTAGATATGTTCAGGACAGAACGCTTATCAAAAGTGTGAAGTTTGGGGCAGATTGGACATTCCATGCCTGAGTTACAGCAAATTCCTATTTAATTGCAATAATAGCATGCTTTAGCACTTAGCTAAGAGTTTGCTAGCATGTTTTAGCATGCTTCTAGTATGTTGTTAGCATGTTTAGCACTTGCTGGCACTTTTTTATATGTTATTAGGAGTCCATAACAGTGTTAAACATGTCACTTTCTGTTGCCAGCAGGTGGCGCTATGACTATAACTGAATATGAGCATGGTCATGTGTTCAGGACAGAACTCTTATCAAACGTATGAAGTTTGGGGCAGATTGGACATTCCATGCCTGAGTTACAGCAACTTCCTGTTTCATGGCGAAACATCAAAATTTGTCAGGCCGCCGAGGACCCGCCCTTCGACGAAAACTCAAGATCTTCGCAATTTAACGTCGCAAAGGCCTTAAGATTACACTCACCAAATTTGAAGATGATCAGATTAAAACTGTAGGAGGAGTTCGTTAAAGTATGAGGCCTGAAAATGTCAAAAACTGCACAAAAATCTGGGAGGAAGTTCAAAATGGCTGACTTCCTGTTGGGTTTAGGGCTATGCTCCAAGAGACTTTTTTGTAGGTATTAGGTCATTACATGTATGTACCGAATTTCGTGCACGTACGTGGAACGTTGCGGGAGGCGCACTCCGTTGAACTTTTATAGGTGGCGCTATCGAGCCGTTTTGCCCCGTCCAATTCTGAAACCTATATCAGATGTAAATTTTCGCCAGTTCTGACGCGTGTGCAAAGTTTCGTGAGTTTTCGCGCATGTTTAGGCCCTCAAAAATGCAATTCAATGCGGAGAAGAATAATAATAATAATAATAATAATAATAATAAACAGAGCAATTCCAAGAGGGTCCTCACACCATCGGTGCTCGGGCCCTAAATATACATAGTTTTGCTTTAGCGTTTACTTAGATTATTTTAAATCAAATGTATGAATAAATAAACTGTCAAACTTTTACGCCTGGTTTTATCTTTAACTTTCTTTGTGTTTTGTATCGTGTTGTCCAGGGTACAAATTCGCATCTTTCTCAACAGCAGAAGTTCTTCATAATGACCACATGATGCCGCTATAACTCTTCGCGCCGCATTGCAATCTACAACCACTGTGGAAGTGAGTGAGATTATTATATTATATTATATTATATTATATTATATTATATTATATTATATTATATTATATTATATTATACTGGAGATTTACAACTGTAAATGAAGGAAGGGACAATGTGTTTTGTGGTATTTTCCCATATACAAATGCAATTTGAAGTTATGTTGGTAGAATCAATACATAATATTAGTGACTAACAGTTTCTAAACACTAACATCACAATTTGTCCTGCAGACAATTGAGCCTAACTGAAATAGCATGTTATCTGTATGCAAAATTATGCTTAACAAAACAAATTTATGCAATTATGTCTCCCTTGGAAACAGTAAAGCATTTGTTCCCTTTGGTGTAGATAATGCAGATGGTTTTTGTTTTAAACTTTTTGTGTTTTTCTTTTTGTTGTTGCCAGTTATTTCAGTAGAGACTAAAAGAACTTGGATCATTTATGAAAAAAAAAAAACGGCTTCTTTTTCCCTTTTATTTCCTTTAATTTACAGTTGCTTTTAGGATGTAAATCTACATATAGTCTAGTCATGATATGCTCAGATTAATGAGCACTGTCTTTAATTTGAAAAACACATCCTCCCACTGATTCTTCCCAACAGAGAGTTTGGTACATGTTAGATTCGACACCTTTGTTCCTTTGCGGTCTAAAGCTTTTTCCTCTCCTAATGCAAATCAGTGGTGTTCTCCAATACTACTGAATGTTATCTGCTAATATTCACCAGAACGGATCACACAATGCAAGGGCCATCCACGTCAAATGGTGCGAAGTTAGTGTGCTGCAGCTACAGACGGGTGACACACTACAGAATGTCAAACCATGGAAAATATGAGAGCAGAGCATCCTGTTTTAACTGCACTGTGGTGGTTTAAATAGAGACTAAATATCTAAAGATGAAGAGTGAGTGGCATAGAGATGTGCATGGTGAGAGAGGAAGGAAGATGGAGTGACAGAACAACAAGAGGAGACGACGTGGTAGCAGTTTCTACTGTATGAAGAAACAGTTCAGTTGCAGGTCCGACCTTTAACAGGAAACGGCAACTTCCGCACCCTAAATGAAACACTGCGCTCCTAAACATGAGACGTTTGTGAAGACTCAACACTTGTGTCCATTTAAGCGTCTGACTCTTTGATAGAGCACTAAAGAAAAGCTGTCGGCATCCTTCACCTTATTACATTGCTTGTGTTTCAGAGATCTGAATAATCGGGTGAGGTGCATCTCATGTAAAGGAGTGTAGGTCAAAAACAGCCGTAAAATATGGTACCAGTCCAAGATGGGGCAGCCACACAGGGGGAAAATCTACTTCTTCCTCCTAAAGAGGTTAGTAAAATGCATGGCTATTTAAAAATCTTTTATTTATTTGTATTTTTATTTTATGGGGGATGGGTGGGGTGTGTCAAAACGGTCTTCATAAATTATTTCGAGCGTAAAGCTTGATATGTTGCATTCTCACATCTTAAGTATGAAATTATTAGTTGACATGCCAAACAGTGACAGCAGTGTCCCACAGTGCTTTATTTTAAAACGAATGTAACCTTTTTAATAATACTTTTATAAGTATCGTACAGTTTTGCTGACCTCATTTAATTGAGTGATAAAATGTGTACTTCTGCAAAATAAGTTATCACACTACAGGACTATTTTGAGCAATTATTAACTGCAAAAATGCCAAAAGGTGATTAAAAATGGTACATTTTAACCTAAACTCTTGATGTTAAAACACACACACACACACACACACACACACACACACACACACACACACACATGTTGGGTTTCCATGTTTTATGGGGACATTCCATAGACATAATGATTTTTATACTGTAATGGTATATTTTATCCTATAACCCTAAGCCCATCACAGAAAACTTTCTGCATTTCTACATTTTCAAAGAAGCATCACTTAGTATGATTTATTGATTTATAAGCTGTTTTCCTCATGGGGATTCCTGGTATTGGGGACATGTTTCTGGTATATATATATATATATATATATATATATATATTCTCAATATCACAGTTAATGGCCACAACCACTGGTTCCTTTTCCAGGGCCACACATTTGTTCCTGTATTTTTTTATTTTCAGTTAAGGCGTCTTTACTCGCTACACACTATAAATGTGTTCTGTCACAGAAAAACCCATGATTGCAGGTCACTGTCATGAGGTTTCCTTATTGCTAATAATAAGGAAGTACAGAGCACAGCAGAGACGACATGCCAATATCACATATTTGCATTGGAATTTTCCGTGTAGAGCCTTGCACTTGATAATTTATCACATAAGGGTTTACGTGAACTTATATATGTGATTTATTTTATATCTTGGAGTAATTAGTAACAGACAAACATATGATGTAATAATTATGTCATGATCACAGAGTCTATGAATAAAGACTTGTGTTTGAATTCATTCATTCCCATATCAGTCGTATTTGACTCTTGGTGATTCTAAGGGTCATGAGTTTTCTTGGTGATGATTTTTTTCCGGGTCCGGACACTGGGTCTTTCCCCAATCCTTCCCGTTACATGTGGGCTTGGTGTTCACACATACATTTACACCTACGGACGATTTAACATCTCCGATTCACCTATACTGCATGTTTTGGGATTGTGGACATGCAAACTCCACACAGAAAGGCCTCCTGGCTCAGCCGGGACTCGACCTTCTTGCTGAGAGGCGACAGTGCCGTAGTACTGTAAGAAGTACACAGAAGTACTGTATTTGGATGTTGTTTCTGTATTATTTTTAACAATGCTTTTGTACACTTATTATCAATAACTTTCTTTGTTTTATATGTTTCTATCTGTAGTCCCACAATGAAAGTGCAGGGTCCACTCGGATCCGACCGAGACAGGTGAGTTTGTTTGTTTGTTTGTTTGTTTGTTTGTTTGTTTGTTTCTTTCTTTCTTTCTTTCTTTCTTTCTTTCTTTCTTTCTTTCTTTCTTTCTTTCTTTCTTTCTTTCTTTCTTTCTTTCTTTCTTTCTTTCTTTCTGAATTTAATTGAAACTCTTGTTTCCCTTTCAGTCTTCCCCTGCGAGGAGAATTGGCATGACCAGAAAACTAAACAGAAAGGTAAGGAATTATTCCTTCTGTAATCTATCATAAACCATTCTTTAAAAGGGATTTTAAAACTGTATTGATGCCACTTATATTTTCAAAAGTAGGAGCAGTGCTGGGTAGATTACTTACAAATTGCAGTCTGTTACTGATTCCAAATTACGAGACAAAAATTGTAGTTAGTAATGTAATCCATTACATTACACCTTTATGGTGAAATAATCAGACTACTTTTTGATTTATTTTAGATGACCTTTGACCTAACTTGTTTATCACATTGATTTGAATTGTATAATCTTGTACCATATTGATAAAAAAATATAATATATATATATATATTTCATCCTTTGTTATCAATAGCATGAAGTGTATTTAATATTACATTACATCAGGGTTTCCCAAGCTGGGGTTTGAGATGGAACTGCAGGGGGTTCATGAGTTTAATAAAAAGCCATCAAGTAATTCAATCATAAACATGTAAAATTAAAATGAACACTTGCTAAAAAACGATTTTTAATAATTTACTGCCATTGTGAGAATAACATGTAATCATGTAATCAATAAAAAAGTAACTGTAATCTGATTACAAGTATTTTAAAATATACTATAATATAATTACAAGTACTTAATGTTTGGAATCTGATTACATGTAATCAGTTACTACCCAGCAGTGAATAGGACATTTTATTATTTAAACCAATTATTGTATTTGCTATATCTCCAAGGATTTCAAAGACTCAGAGAACCCAGAGGAGAGTGAAAAGAGACATAAAGAGAAGGAGGTAATGATTCATCAGAGTCAGATAACTTCAAGTGTTTTCCTGTGAGCATTGTGAAATAATGTCTATTATTGTCCCTGTAGCTCAAAC
Source organism: Scardinius erythrophthalmus (assembly GCF_964197995.2). Taxonomy (NCBI): domain Eukaryota; kingdom Metazoa; phylum Chordata; class Actinopteri; order Cypriniformes; family Leuciscidae; genus Scardinius; species Scardinius erythrophthalmus. Next base: position 8,186,638 of record NC_138238.1, read on the forward strand.
CGCTGTATAAGGAACTTCTGTACACAATCAATCATAGTTTAGGAAGACCACACACAAAAGAGCGATACAGTGCCAAGCAGTTTCAAGACTATATCAGAGAGGTAATACAACACAGACTTCTGGATTATTCTTTTTTTATATAGTCTTGTAGTTGTTAAAGTATTGCATTTAGTATTTTTTAATAATTGTGCCTTAAATATTCATTCTCTGACAGGCATTCTCCATGACAGAGGCAGAGCATAAAACCTTGAGTGAAAAAGTCCAGAGCTCGTTGGTAAGAATAATGTCCAAAATTTTACATAAAATGATTATATAATCTCCTGTGTCACATACTGTATGTGTGTTCACATACTGTAGCTGGTCAAAACCCCAGGAAAGTATTATGTGTTCTCATGTGAACGGAAAAGCATCTGCAAACTTGACAGGCAACAAAAAAAAGCTTGCCTCTTACCGCATACCAGTGATGTTTTTTTAGCTTGTTGTTTGTTGTTGTTGTTTTTTTTATTATGCAAATTTCTCCACGACTAGGTCCCGATCTACTGCCTCGTAGTTACAGTGAAACAAGCTAAGGGAATTCTGGGGAAGGACATTAGTGGTATGATTTGATCTGCATTTTATTAAACGAGGGTTGTTAATTTTACAGTATAGTATAATAAACATACAAAACCTCATTGGATTTTCAGACATTTTTAAAATAACTAATATCCAGACAACCTCTTACATGTGCATTTTTGATAACAGGATTCAGTGATCCGTACTGCCTGCTGTCGATCCTACATGAAGACAAGGATTCTCATGGAGCTGGATCATCCAATAAACCTCAGAAAGCAGTAGTGCGGGATTCAGCGAAGGGGCAGGTGTTGGAGACAACCATAAAGAAACAGACCCTCAACCCCATCTGGAATGAGACCTTCAAACTGTGAGTACGCAAAACTTTTATAGAAAGTATTCGACCGGCTGTTGATGGATCGTTTTGTCTCAACGCTTGCTCCTCTTTTACAGAGAGTTTGAAGACATCTCAAATGCCAATTTCCACATTGAGATGTGGTGAGTGAAGAGATTTTTTGAAATACTGATTGGATTGTACTGGATATGTTTTTAGTATATTTTAATTCTAAATACCTCAGAAATGTTTGTTTTAAAGGGACAAAGATGAGGAGGTTTCACTGGTGCAAAAATTTGATGAGTTTCGCACAAACATCCATGGACTTAAAAGGTTTGAAACATTTAAGGCTTTAGAATTAGCTTTTAAAAGCTTTTACAAGTGTAAATAAATATTTTTTAATTAAAGTATTTCACATAACAATTTTCCAAATAGCGCTGGCATTTAATTTAATGCTGAGTGCTCATCTGTCTCTTCACAGGATGCTAAAAGATGCAAAAAAAGAGAAAGGCCAGGATGATTTTTTGGGGTATATTGTTCTAAAACTGAAGGTATTCTGCATCACACTGGTTTATGACTGCATTATTATGATTTTCAACCTATCAGACCTGTATCAAGCCCTGTCCTACATTGTTTACAAATATTGTTTATGCAATATTTAAATAAATCTTATAATATGATATTATTATTATCATAATATAAAGTACACGGAAATCTCAATCTCTCATATTTCTGTTGCATGGCATGTGCTTTACTGTATGTATGTGTGTTGTGGGCAGGACCTGCATTGCACAGAGGACACATGGTATAACCTGGAGCCCCGAACAGAGACATACCCAGACAGAGGACAGTGTCATCTTCAGCTTAAATTCATTCATAAAGAGGTGAAGGCTTTTTCTCCTGTGTGAATCAGCTGGTCATAATGTTGTCCAGTACTTAAAATTGTGCTTTTAACTGGTAAAGATCACAAAAAGGATTTTCCACTGTGTTGCAAGTACTTTTTTAAGAAGTGTCATTTGAATGTATGTTTTTTTTTTTTTTTTTTAAGTGAAGTGCAACTGTGTGAATGACCACAGCATGTGGCCTTATTTTCAATTCATATTGTAATGTTTGAGAACTGAACCTAAAAATGCATGCATGATTATTTATGGCATGGTTATTATCATTAACTAAGATAAAACCAAAACTGTTAAAAAACATTGTTAATCGAAATAAAACTAAAATATAGTATAAATAAGAGGTGATGTAGAAATGTTGCCTTGGCAAATAACTGAAATAAATTTGAGTTGAACTGGAAATAAATAAGAACTAAAACTGGAATAAAAATAAATTAAATCTAAAAAGTAATATTTAGAAAAAAATAATAAAAATGACAAAAGCATACACAAAGTATAAACTAAAATTAAAATGAATGCTGAAAATATAAAAATAAATGTGAACAAAACTATAATAGTATATAAATACTGAAATAACAGTGATGTGTGGTATGTTATCCAAAGTGAATGACAAAGTGGCAAAGTTGTAAGAGACAATTGGATAAAAGCGTAAGAAAGACTATTTCTAGATGGTTCTTTCTTGACTCCTTTGAAATAGACCAAAAATAAAGCTAAACCAGAGATGAACATTGCATACACTAGTACACTTCATATATAGTTTATTTACTTGATTGTTGAATCTGATGGTTGAATTATGATTGGCAGAGAGATGAGAACCTGAGTGCTGGACGGAGTCCTTATGTGAACTACTGTGGCATCCTGCAACAATTTGTTCAAGCTCATATCTCTAAACAACAGGTACTGTAATCTTTAACAGAGAATTTATGAAAGCTTCTCTGAAAAATGATGAAATATCTTTCTAAAACGGCCACTGTTTATGTAAGCTTCAACAACACTTCCTGCTGCACTATTACTGCTTATATACTGTAAAGTTTAAACTCAGCTATTCTTTTCATAATATTTTCTGCATCTCTCTCTCTCTCTCCTTCATTCCTAATCTGCTCTCACCCCTCAGGACAGTAACCCGTGGAAGGGAGAGTTGTGTGGGGAGGGGACGGCCCTGCTCGAGTACTATGCTAACCAGAATGACATTTCACCTTTCCTCCAAGACTTGGCGTAAGAACTTGTCATATTTCACGCTTAACATATCTGAACTCAACGGTGTTAGTGAGCAGTTTAAATGTAATGAATGGAGTACATGCTGACTGTTTTAAATCTATTTTGCATTTGTGTGGGTTGTTTGTGGGGTTAAACAGGAAGTGGGTAGCATACAGCAAACTTTACCAAAACCTGGAGGTGGACTCAACCGTGCTTTTCCAGCAGCTAACCAGTATAGAGTATCACTGGTGCCAACAGGAACTCCCCTACCAGCAGGTTGGTGATTCTTGTGCAGTTTTTTAGCCTATGTGATATGAAAGTTGACACATACAGATTTCAGAGTGGGTGTTGATGTACAGAATTAGAAAGTACTTTCTACGCTGCATCACAAGCAGGAATGTTGCAACAGTGTCACATGATGTGTTCACAGTTTATCACATAAATCATTAGTGTTTTCAAATGATATCATGTCATCAAATCCAAGCGTCATGTTGTGGTAAAGTCGAGCTGTCTTTCAAAAATGTTTCATGGCAAACATTTTTGTGGATTTCTGCTGTTTTTGTGTATATATAAAATACTGTATATACATAAATACATAGACTACCGTTTATTTTAATTTTTTTAAGAAAATACTTTTATTTAGCAAAAATGCATTAAATTGATCAAAAGTGAAGACAAACACATTTGCTAAAAAGGAGCATGTGACACTGAAGACTGGAGTAATGATGCTGAGAATTCAGCTTTGCATCACAGGAATATTCATTTGAAATTATATTAAAATAGAAAACAGTAATTTTAAATTTGAATGGGTTTTTTTTCACAATATTTTTTTTACTGTATTTTTTATCAAAAAAGACTTTAAAAACCTTACCAACCCCAGACAGGTATATGTATATGCTGTATATATGTGTTATATGTCCGCCTAGGACAATTTACATCTTAACCCTTTATTGAAATATTATTAAAAATTATTTCACATGTTGTTAATTGTTTTATTTGTGATACTGCAATGAAACATGCCAAACTGAGTGGACATATTTTTTGGACAGGCAAGAAATCAGGAAAACAAGAGAGAACCAAACAAATAATAATAACTGATTATATTGTATATCTTCCTGCATAGTAAAATAAAACTTGTAGCTATACACGTGGTAACCTGCAATTGTTACCTTTAAGAGCTATTTGTACCTGATTTGACTCATACAAATTAGTTTTGTTGGTATAAATTAATGAGCATATATAATATATATATAAGTTCAAATATTTTTGTCGGCTAATTTACCATTTTTAGTTTTTCCAGTGTATTCTGCCTTTCTTTTTTTTTGCCAGATAATTTGGATAATCAAGATAACCTTTACCAAGTTTAGTGTTTTGTTTGTTTGCTAACAGAAACAGGAGTTAGGTGACTCTCTGCATGGGTTTCTGCAGTATGGGCTCTGCTTAGTGTCCAAATACAGGGACATCTATGCTCCAACCCCTAAAACAACTCCACGGCTACATACACTGCTCAGGTAACACACGCATAACATAAGTTAACCATGGATAATTTGTTTCTGTCTATATTGTTTGTATGCAGAACTCCCATAAAGTATATTTATGTTTTGTGTTTATATAGAGTTCTTGTCCAGATCTGTAAGACCCGAGCATTTCAGAAGCTCAATCCTGCTCAATTTGACTTGCACGTTGAGGTCACAGATGCTGTTGTTGTGAGTTTATTTTATACTTTCAATATATAGATCTTACATGTAACACCACAATAGAATACTTTTTGCACACCTGTCCAAAATAATGTTAATGAGAGCAAACAGGACAGTTTTGGGACTTTATATGTATGACTCAATTCAAATATTAAAAATTAAACACATTTCAACTAAATATTTTAATGGTTATTTATTTAAAAACTTTTAAAAGTCTTAGTCACCTAAAAGCATGTTCCTTTTCTCCCAGAATGGAACCGTAGAGTGGTTTAACATCAAAAAAGGTTTACATCAGCCCATGACTAAGGTGAGAAACCATGCAGATTATTGACATTCATTCTAGATGTATATAGAAAAATATAGGCTATTATTCCAATCATTTTGTGTGAGTTTAGGTTCATGATAATTGCTCTTTGACAGGATCTGTTGGAGAAGGTCAGCGCCCTCTCTCTGTTGATTGGAGAAGTGCAAGAAGACATTCGACTCAGTAAAGATGTCTGGAATAAGGTGTTTGTCAGGTAAGAATAATGAACTGTAGATATACTATAATTTATTTAGGCAATTTGTGTGCCACTTAAACAATGGTCAGATAATTTGATAGCCATTCTTGTCCATCACATTACTGACAAGTAGCCTTTATGACTCTTTGTAATAAAATACTCTCTGTTTCCAGTGCTGTGCAGTTGGATGTTTTCACTGTGGTTTACCAAAAACTGGACTCTCTGGTGAGAATCAAGAAATATACATAAAAAACTACTCTGCATTTCTTCTCTGATTAGACTTTTTGTATGGTCTGTAGATTATTGGTTGTCCATTAACTGTTGTGTGTGTGTGAACAGCTGGCTGATGAGTTGCGAGATACACTCTCTCAGTTGGAGAATCAAATGGATCAGCCGCTGGCAAACAGCCTGTTTCCTGTCTATCTCACTTTGCAAGCCATCCACAAAGACAAAGCCTTCTTACAAAAAAGGTCAGATGTTTGCCACTGTTAATATTTAATCGGAATGCATTTTGTTCATAACCTTGAGAGAACCTTACCACAACGTTAGCTAAAGTCCTAAAAATGGCTGGGGTATTTTCTGTCTTTATCACAAACATGAAGTATTGATTTCTCTTGTAGAGGGAAGTTACTGCAGCTCACAAGTTTCCATGAGGACTTCAGAGATGCTCTTCCATATTGGTTAAACAAAGCCTTTAGCACCACAATGGCGAGGGTGGAAAAGGCTGTGCAAGTGGATCAGGTAAAAACTGTTTTATCGTTCTTATTAATTCACATTAAGCAAATAATGTAAATGGCGTGAGAAGTTGAACAAGTTGACATGAAGCTGAAGGTTCATACTCACATCGTGTCTCTCTGCGTCTCTCTTGTAGTTGCAGCCACTGCAGACTGGAGCAGTTCCCATCAAGCACAGCTCTTCTGCAGTGGACATTGCAGCATGTTTGCATCCTGTTTCTCAGCTCTGGGAACAGTTGAGCTGGCCTGACCCGGAGGAGGCCTTCATGCTTATGGTCAAACTCACAGAGGTACACACATGCATGCACATGCATTTAATTAAACTGTGGGATACAGTGGATGTGCATTTTACAGTGTGACCAATAGCTCTCTCTTAATTCGTGTGCATTGTGTGTTACAGGATGTGTGTAAGATTTCATCAACTTACTGTCAGATGCTGAAGGCTCGAGTGAAGGAGCTCTCTGTGAACTCGGATCGAGACAGTGCTATAAAAATGGTGAGATGATGATGATAATAATGATAATGTCACTCATATTCACTGCACTTGCTGCTCAAAATCCTAATCTAAATGTTTCTGTCTATGGATAGTGGTTAGAAACCATGAGCCCTATTCAGAGCCCTATGTTTCACAGACATATTTTCACCCCGATTCGAAACAAAGACTTCTTTGTTTTTCTTGCTAATCCAGTACGGAATTTTTGTGAAGGTTGATATTTACTTCTTTGAATGTACCCTTTTTTTATTAGTAATTTACATATTTTGATATCTGGATTACCTTCACTTTTACTTAAAATAATATAAAATAAAATAAAATAAAAAGCATACATCCACAGCACATGATTATGTTTAGAAAACATGAATAGTGATATAGATTTCTTATATTTACATTTCTTTCAGATGTGCATGGAAAATTACTTATTCGTACTATATCTGGTTGTTAGCTGATATGTAGAATATTCTGTCTGGTTTATATAATAATTTGTATTAACATGCGTTTTTTATATGTTCCGTATCAATATTATATGTTCTTTAACTTTGCATGATGTTTTAGCTTGATTTTTATGATTATCTGCATTTGGTTATAATTGTATCTCCTCATGGTTTAGCTGTGCGTGGTCGTGAACGATCTAGAGCATCTGCACACCATTCTAACATGTCTGCCACAGCGGCTAAACTGGGCAGGGCTCCGGGAACGCACGCAAAACGTGATTGGAGAAACGCAGTTCCAGAATACACTCCCATCACAGCTGCAACACACACAATCCCTCCTGAACCGAGAGATCCGTTCTGCAGTCGACACGCTCGGGAAGAAGGTATCATAACTGCGATTACATTATCAATGGCATCAGATGAGAGATTATTTCATTTGTCATTTCATAGTTTTATATAAATGTTACTATTGAGAGTACAATCTGTGTCTCCAAACTGGCATCTATACTCAGTGTTGGGTGTAACGCATTACAAGTAATGCGAGTTACGAAATCAGATTACTTTTTTAAGTAACGAGTAAAATCATAATTTTGAATTTACAACTAAATATATGAGTAACATTTTCAAATAAGTAACACAAGTGACTTTGTTTTCCCATTTATTGACTGAAAGCTCTTCTGTCCCCATGTTGAGTGAAATTGTGAATAAGGGCAGAGGCGTTATTGTAGTTCTTGACTAAGTGTCAGCAGGCAGTTACTCATCTTACTTGCACAAAAACAGATTCAGGATTCCTCAAAATGAATAAAAACCGTGAAATGCAAACTCTGAATATTACACACATCTCCAGTAATTAAATATGTTGAATAGCACAAATATACTTTATGTATTTAATCTCACTTTATAGACCGATGTCTTTGCTGCTTACCTTTGAGGATTCAATTCAACCATACTAATAAGCTAAAAGGACTTTTTTTTTTTTTTTCTAAAGTAAGTGTTGAACTTTTGTTTGTTTGAGCTGCGCCCTCCACTGTACAGGCGTGAATTTACATTTCCTTCAGCCTGAGGCTTTTTATTTCACTTTTGGTGTGAAAATAGGACCAAAAATAGAACTTTTTTGTTATTAAAAAAAACAAGCAAGGCCAGCCCAAGTGAGAAAAACTAATGCAAGAGTAACATAGCCCATTACTTTCCATAAAAAATGAACTAAGTAATACAATTAGTTACTTTTTGGGAGTAATGCAATATCGTACCGCATTACTTTTAAAAGTAAATTTCCCCAACACTGTCTATAGTACTGTTGTCAAAGTATGATGGGAATAACCTGCTTTAAATCATGAATATCAGCCTGATCTGAAAGGTTCTCATATCTTGCAGACATTTTTCATAACATGGCTATTGTTGAACAGAGCAACAAGTAGTGTTGCATGATCTTTTTGAGAACATTATTAAAGACCAGATAACTTTGAACACATGTATTATCAATGTTACTGGAAGAATGTTTGTTCATAACTTTGAGTGCACCTTGCCACAGCGTTAGCTAGAACATTCTCTGTTAGATGGAATAAGCCACTTTCCTCAGAGTAAGATTAACATGCCAGTTTTTCTATAAGAATAAGAGAGTGCTCAGTGATGCTTTCACAGAACAACCAGAACACATTTTATCATGTTTGTTGTAACTCTTTTTAGTTAAAGACAGACATTGAGACACATGTTCGCAACATGGCTTCGCGTCAAAGGCTTCCCTCCAGAGATACAGAGGAAGTAAGGCATTTGTTTTTGAGTTTTATCAGATAGAGGTTTAAAATGCCTTTTTTTCTAATCCACTGCAATACTGAGTATTTAAATCTCTATTTTCAGGCTGTGGTTCCTTTAATGAAATATCTGGAAAAAGAGTTGCAGTATATGAATGAGAATTTGGTTCAGGAGAATTTTAACAGGTATCTTAACTTTTTTTTTTTTTTTTTCAGCGTGACTATATCTGTATATTTTAGCCTTCTTGATATGTTTTAATTGTCTCTTTCAGTCTTCTTATGCCATTGTGGATGAACTCAGTTAAGATTCTGCATCAGATGTCTCAGCTAGAGGACAGTCACCTGGTTTACTTTCAGAGATTACTGTACACACTGCAGGTTAGTTCAGCCTTTCAGTCTATCCCTAAATATTACACTCCAGCATGTAACTCGTTTTGCTATTTCAAAGCGTTTGGTTTGTTTCTAAACTGTCAGAATTGCAAATTTCTACCCAGAACCACATATTAATACATTAAAAATACTCAGAACGCCTCAGTAACCTCTTAGCACGGTGGAAAGTTTTGCATAGATAAATCACTTCTCCTATTTTCTTCAGAAATGCAAAAATCTAGTTTTATGTGTTTGTTTTGTCAGTGTTTAGAACAGTGTTTTTATGCTGAAGGGAATGGACTACCTAATGAAACACTACATACTGAGGAATATAAGGTCAGTGGTGTTGTTTTATCCTCTTGTTTTTATATCTGTTTGTTCCCTTTCAAATATGTATACTTCTGCTCAAAAGTGTTTTTAACGTTCAGCAAAAATGCATTACTTTGATCAAAAGTAACAGTAAAGACATTTATGATTTTACAAAAGATTTCTATTTCAAATAAATGCTGTTTGTTTGAACTTTCTAATCATCAAATGACAATTTTTAACATTGGTAATAAAAAAAGCTCCAAATCAGTATATTAGAACGATTTCTGAAGGATCATGAGACATTGAAGACTGGAGTAATGATGCTGAATATTCAGATTTGCCATAACAGGAATTAATTACATTTTTAAATATATTCAAATAGAAAACACTTATTTTAAATTTACTTCTTATAATATTTCACAATGTGACTGATTTTACTATTTTTGATCAAATAAATGCAGCCATGGTGAGCATAAGAGACTTCTTTCAAAGAAAGAAAAAAAATCTTACCAACACCAAGCTTTTGAACGATTGTATCCATGATTATTTTTCCTCAGGCGTTGCGGGTAAACCTGACGCAAAACTCTTTAAGCTCCAATCAGCTGATAGAGAAGTTCTTCGAGAGGAATGTGTGGGAACAGGTGAGATCGGAGTATGAAATTACCCATAAGATCCAGCAAAGTGTTCCTGACATGGATTTGTTTACATTCTTACAGAAAGTGTTTAATGGAGAGAAATACGGAGCCGTCACTCTCATCACCTCGTACAAACGCTCGGAGGAGAAACTGCATGTAGAGGTTCTCAACGCTGTCAATCTAATTCCTCTCGACTCCAATGGTGAGAAGACAAACACTCTCCTTTTATATTATGCTTGCTAATCTAAAAGAATGTGGACATCTGATGAATCATGAGCCAGTAGGTCTTCTGTGGAACACAAAGGAAGATATTTTGAAGAATGTCTGTAACCAAACAGCTGATGGGCCCCATTGACTACCATTGATACTGTGGTTTGGTTACCCACATTCTTAAAAATATCGTTTGTGTTCAGCAGAAGAAATAAATTCGTACAGTTTTGGAACAACTTCAGGGTGAATAAATGATGACAGAATTTTCATTTTTGGGTGACTATCGCTTTAAAAATATCTGAATGTCATTGCATTGGCACATAAATGATGCTGCAGCTTTTCTCAGAACGAATTGTGTGCCTCTGATCCCTGTTGATCCTTTAAAACAGGATTGTTTTGTTCATTACAGGTTCCAGTGACCCTTTTGTTCAGCTGTCTCTAGAACCAAGACACGTGTTCTCTGAAGTCGAGTCACGATCCACCAAAATCAAGAACTGTGATCTCAACCCATTGTTTGAGGAGTCCTTTGAATTGTATGTAAAACGCAGCACTCACTCTCATGGCAACAAACACCCTTACGGATTCAGTTCACTTTTAGAATCTGAAGTCATTCAAAACTCCCTCTTTTCTCATTGGCTGGGTATTAAGATAAACAGATGTAGAGGATTAAAATTAATTTGAAAAAAATTATAATGTTTTGTAGTCTATAATAATAGACAGCCAATGTTACTCATTGAGAGGTTAATTTGTGATGGAATGATCATCTACATTTTATTGGAGCTGTACACGCATTATGCAGGGAGGGAGATGCTGATAACTATGCCAGACACACACTTTCAAGCTTTCGTTTAGTAAAAGCCCCAAATTTAGGGTATTTACAAAACAAGAATGTACTAAAAACTGATTTTTTTTTCCCTTTGCGTTATTTTTTGATGATCCCTGTTCACACGGATTCATGAAAACGGGGGGGGGGGGGGACGCAGTACTACGTATGCCAGGCCAGTAGTTAGCGATTTTACTTTGTAAAGATAAACTACACACCTAGACTGAACACATCATATGCATGCGCATGACGCCACCGTTTTCACAAATTCACATTTTTGTAGTTTAGACGGAGACAAAAACGGTCTCATTTTCAAACATTTTCAGTTTGAACCCTGTTTTCCGGCCCCCAAAACATCGTAGTTGTATAAATGAACGGCCAAAACGCATAAAAAATGTACCTTTTTTAGTTGAAAATGGTCCCTTAGGCTCTTTATAAAAGCGTTTCAGTAACCTGTATCACCCGTGTTCACTCATTAGCCCAATCTACATCATTTAGCTTAGTTTGTTGCACATCCTAACAACATTAGTAGAGGGTGACAAAGAGAAAGAACAAATACAAACTGCTAAATTGAATAGAGATGTGGGTGTCTTTAGAGCAGGGGTTCTTGACTCTGGCATCCGAGGTCCACTTTCCTGCAGAGCTTTTCTCCAACCCTGAACAAGCTAGTCAAGGTCTTCAGCATTACTAGAAAGTTACAGACATGTGAGTTAGATCAGGGTTGAAGCTAAATTCTGCAGGAAAGTGGACCTCAAGGGCCAGAGTTGAGAACCCCTGCTTTAGAGGATCCAAATATGATTGCTATTGCCATTGTAACGTGGTTTCTGTCCTCTGGGGGTAACAGTGCCGTTACATTAGAGAAGTGCCAGTCTCCAGGAGCATGTCTGCTGGTGACAGTGCTGGACCATGACACTTTGAGGAGCGATGACTTCGAAGGAGAGGCGTTTCTGTCTCTTAAGGCAGTGCCAGGAGTCGGAGGCGGACCCCACAATCCAGAGCCCGCACAGATACGCCTACCTTTGATGCACCCCAAACCCAACAGTACGTCACCTACATGCACCCCGTTTAAGATAAAATGAGATTGGAATGATATAGTACACAAAATGTACTTTTTTCCCCCCTTTAAGCATGTTATATGTATCATGCAGCGATTCAATATGCTCTTGTGCCATCTCTGTTTTTGCAGGTGAAAATACTTTGAGGTTACTTGAAGCCAGGAAGGGTGATAAAGAAGCTCAGGCCTTCGTTAAGTTACGCAGGCAGAGAGAAAAGAAGTCTCAGGAAGCCTGAGGGGACATGGACATGAATCAAGACCAAACTATTATTATTTTTCACTTTTCTGTCTATTGTTATATAAAAAACATTATTTAATGCCCAACTTTTTTAATGAATGTAATGTGTAATTATGATATTATTAAAAAAATAAACATTTTCATCCAAAAATATACATTTATTGTCTTTTACAAAATCAGACTGAGACACTGTATATGGACAAAACTTGAGCATGTGATTTCTGAATTCACAGTGAAGTTCTGTTTCAAAGGAAGTCATCTGTTGAGCATCCCATATAACTGTGCCTTCAAACTGAATTCAACTAAAATCATCCAAATAGATCGAAAGTCAAGCCCTCTTTTGACAGCTGTAGCATATAACTGCTCTTATGTTTGGTAATCAGTGCACATGATTTATATTCTCCAGGTGTTCACATAAAACGCCTTTACATGAACAGAAAGCTGCAGTTGGGAACGTGCTGTTGGTTTAGTAAACTTATTAATTCAATCAGTTTATTAAATAAAATATGCACATTCTAGGAATTACATAAAAAGTGTTCGCCGCCTTGCTTTTTGCCCTCCAGTTTACCATGACAAAAAAAAAAACCTGAGAATGAAAAGCTGCAAAACCTTTTTCTTTTTTTTTTTCTTTTTTTTCATTTTGCTGTGTAGCAGTCCCCTGGAATTTCTCCTTTAAAAAATCCTACAAAAGTAATTGTAAATTTCCTATATAGCTACCTACTATGCTAATCCGTATTAATTACGAAATCTTCCCGTCTGGTAAAAGTCGTTTAAGCTGCACTGAAGATACACAAACTGCATGTCTTCTGTAAACATTAAACATTTCAGAATGTTTTGGAAGGACATTCCACATTTCGATTTAAAGATGTTAAAAAATAAAATAAAATAAAATAAAAGGATTGTCTTACTATATATGTGTTGTATGTGTTATGCTTCTACATAAAGCATATAGGGAATATCAGAATTTGGTATGATAATCACTTAAATGGTTCCTTAATCTCTCTTAATGCGTTTCATGTAAGCACTAACTCAATTATTAGTGCTTCACAAAACCTAGACAAGGTCTGAATACTAATACAGGTTATGTTCTCATTTAAAATACATGGGAAATTATGATTACAATGAGACATAGGCATATTATTATATATGTGATGTTTTGCCCCCACAATAAACATGAAAATATCACAAACTGATCATGTATGTCATCATTTTTTCTTTTTGAGGAAGAAAATGGTCCCATTGAGGTTTAGGACTGATTGCATGCTAGTGTAAAGGATATGGCATGGCATGTCTTCTTGATATGATCAATCTGCATCTAACAAGATCATATTTTGCAATAAAGTCTCAGCTTTTAGCCAAGATAAGGCTGAGGTGGTTTCATTTCTTTTAGATTTGGGCTTTGTAGGATACATTTAGCCCCAGCTTTAAACCGAGAACTTCGGCGATATCCAAATGAGATCCTGTGAGGGGTCGGGGTTTATGTTTAGTGTCTGGATTATAGCATTAGAATTATGTCAGAGTTTATGACTGTGGGATGTTCATGCTCTACTGGTGTTCGGTACACAGCGGGCATTCTGTCGAGGATGCACATCGTTCGCAGTGAAGGCCATGTTGGCATGGTAACGTCACTGATCCCATCTCATCGCAAGATAGACAATACAATCTCTGCTTCCTGAACACAGCCTGAAAGAAGGAACGAGGCACAGAGAGAAGACAGATTCAAATACAGTCCATCATGCCTTATGATTAATATAACTGAGCTCTACTTGTCAGATTATTAGGTGAACCTTAAAGAAATCTCCAGGTCACATATTACCAGAATCATAACAGGAAAAAAAAGATGAAATCACATTTTTTTTATGGCAATGAAACATGTCCCCCCTTTTATTATCAGAAAAATATTGTATTTAAAATGTAAAGCACAATTGCAGGTTAACTTGATGGTAATATTTGTTGTTCAGAAATAAGAAAATAGCTAAATAAAATAACCCTAAAATTAAAACTGACTACAAAAAAAACAAATTAAATAATATAATATAGGTTGAACACTTGGTTAAACACTTTACAATAAGGTTTAATTTGTTAACTAACAATGAACAATACTTCTACAGCATTTATTAAAGTTAATGTTAATCTCAGCATTTTTAACATCAAAAGTTGTGCGTTAACAATAGTTAACTGCACTAACATGAACATTAACAATGGTTAATAAATGCTGTAAAAATGCATTTCTCACTGTTAGTTTCTGCGTGACAGTTGTCAGGTGTGTGACTGACCTGTTCTACGGTGCGTAAGCAGGAGCAGATCTGTGCCTGCAGGCTGCAGATGGAGCTGAGTGGAAGTCTGTGCAGTAACTGTAGCTGGTGAAACTGTAGATGTGGGTTTTCTGCGCGCCGTAGGCTCTCTAGCGCCTCCTCCAGGAGAGCTGCTTGCTGCTGGGCCTCCGCTTCAGCCTGCCGCGCTCGCTCCGCCTCCCTACCCAGCTGCCCCACCACTTGACGAGCTTCCTCCGCGTCTGCTTTCAAGACGGCCAATGACTGTGGCAAGCAACAGAGAAGCTTGTTCAGAAATCGTACAGTCATGAGTGCCTTTACATATTACAGCCCAGCATTTGTATTCTGAAACTTGGCATATCATGAAGAACAACAGACTGAAAATGTTGTTTACATGCAAACAGGATAGTAAATCATCACTTCCATGTGGAAGTCTTAAAGCTACAGTACCAACATCATCCTGATTATTTTTTAGAGACAGAAAAAGGGTGGAAAATGAGGTCAAGGGGAAAAAATTAAACTCTATAAAAGTGTGAAATGGTCCTTAAAATACAGTCTCACATTTCTTTAAGACACACACACACACAAATGTTGTTTTTTCATGTTTTATGGGGACTTTCCATAGACATAATGGTTTTTATACTGTACATATTATATCCCCTTAGGCCTAGGCTGGCTGCGTGGCGTTTTCTATGTCTTTGCACACCAGAAACGTGTCTGACGCGGCGCTGCTGCTGCTAGGTGACATATGATAAGCCTCATTGGTGATATATTTGACATATGGAGAGAGAGAGTTGTGGAAGGCCTATACTTCATGTTAAACATAAATATATAGCAGCAAAAACAACGTCGGCAGTATTGACGGCAAAATAGGCTACAGAATATTTCATTCTGTATTGACAGGTGCAGTATTTGAAAATCGATAATATTTCTTTAAATTACATTTATATCTGCATTTATGTCAAAACCTAGAGACTTTCAAACATCAAAATGTAATTTATTAATATGTATTCGTGTCAAAATGACATATAAACATCTTTTCCTATTCTATTTTGCCTGGAAACGCTTCCAACACGCTTGCGTGTCGCGTGAAAAATAGGCGTCGGTTCTATTTCAGGCAGTGTGCAAGCTCTAACCTGTTAACATGGGAACCGAAATAAAACCGGACAAGCCACGCAGCTGAGACGCTCACGTCACGCAGCCAGTGTGTCGCCGGCCTTACAATAACCCTACCCCTAAACCTGCACATCACAGAAAACATTCTTCATTTTCAAAAAACATCACTTAGTATGATTTATAAGCTGTTTTCCCAATGGGGACCAAAAAATTATCCCAGCAAGGACAAGGATTTCAGATACTGCCATCCTTGTGACAACATTTTGTCCCCCCCACACACACAGATGGAGTCTGACCTGAGCCATCTGTCTCCAGCTGTGGTCCCAGTGTTTCAGCACCCTGTGTGCATCCTCCACTTCCTGTTTGAGACGTGACGCCTCGGCATACATGCTCCCCGTGGAGAGCAGGGCAGGGGGGGTACCTGGCGAGCTTTGGCCTGTCGGAAAATGTTCCCAAATACTGCTGTTCATGCCATTTAAACCTACAAAAACAGACCAAAATCATGTTAGACTGGATCCACTGCATTGTCTATCCAGTTCATTACAACAAAACAAAACTGCTTTGTTTTAAAAAGACAACTGATAAATTCAATCGAATGCTACATGTGACCGCTATATACGCTGTAAACAAGAATATTGACCTAGTTATTTCACAAGAGGTCTAAACTCGTTATCAAGCACGAGCCTTGCAAAAAAGCAGACACTGCTGAATAAGAGTTTAAGATGAATAACACAGTTTAAAGGGATAGTTTAAAATTAGCCCATGATTTAATCACACTGAAGCCATCCTAGGTGTATATGACATTCTTCTTTCAGACGAATACAATCAGAGATATATAAAAAAAAAATGTCCTGGCTCTGAGTGAATGGGCACCATTTTTCTGAAGTCCATACCAGTGCATCTATCCATCATTAAAGTGTCCCAAACGGCTCCGAGGGGTTAATAAAGGCCTTCTGAAGCAAAGCCATGCGCTTGTTTAAGAAAAAGATCCATATTTAAAATTTTATCGACTAATATAACTAGCTTCCGGCAGACGGAAATGGTGCCCATTCACTCCCATTTTTTAATATAACTCCGACTGTATTCGTCTGAAAGAAGGTTGTCATGTACACCTAGGATGGCTTCGGTGTGAGTAAATCATGGGCTAATTTTCATTTTTGGGTGAACTATCCCTTTAACACGTCATTAACCCAGTCAGCTGCCATAAAAATAACACAAACCTAAAGAACCATGGGAGGTCCCCAAAAAGCTGCTTTCTGATTGGCTGGGCTGTTGCAACTGCGTTGAGAGGAATGGCGAATGGTGAGCTCTGACTGGTGGAGAAGGTGAGGGTGATCTGAAAGACGATGGGCTACTGAGCGAGCCAGGGATGTTGACAGGTGCTGAACTCTGTAACTGACTGCCTCCTGTGGAAAAAGCATAACAAAAACAGAATTGAAGATGGATGTCAAAGCTGAATTTCTGAGGTCTCTACAGTTTACAGCAGCGACGCTATCCTATCATCTTTTTTTGATAAGACCGTCACCAACCTAACATGAGGCCCATGCTGGGTAGAGCCGAACTCTCCAGACTTTTCTCAAGAGCTGAGACTCCAAAGTCATTCAGGTCCAGATCATCCAGGGCAGATTCTAGTGAAGAGGAGAAATATATGTTGTTTTAAACATACAGAACATTCATAATTCATTCTACTCAATAGTAAAGCTCAAGGTATATTTAAATGTATTTGTATGTATTGCGTGTCACAATGAGCGAGAAAGCTTGACATGGAGCAGCTAAATCTCCAACTTCTGAGGAATCACCCATTTTTAACAAACGGCAAACAGAGGAGAGTCTGCTGACAGAAAGAGAACGCGGCAGAGCTCGTAATAAAACAAGAATCAACATTGGCTTGGCTTTTCGGAGATGGCGAGAACTAAGGGATTTGAAATGCTGTAAAGGTGAAGTGGAGATGGCGTTTTTAGTACTCAACAGGTGAGTAATGTATTTTATTGAACAGATAAATTGTCATAAGTAGCTCTCTAACAGAGTTCATTGTAAAGCATTATCTAATGTGAAGGGTCATTTCATTATGCTTGTTGTAGCGCTGTATTGGAATTTATTTTCAAGGAAGGACCATGTCTATTATTGGGTAAAGCTACTGTAACATCTTCAGCTAGTCAGATTGAGATCCTTTCCATCTAAAATGGTTCTATCTCTTAAGTCTAGAAGTGAATGTTTCATGAGCAGTCGGATAATCTCTCTCTCTCTCTCTCTCTCTCTCTCTCTCTCTGACTCTCTCTTTTTTAGTCATGAGAAAGAACTGTATTCATCAGCACAGTCATGCAGAGCTGAAGTATAATAAATTTTCTCCTGCAAAATGCATGGTTTCATTTTTTTTAAATGCTAAAAAGGCCAAGTGTTACATAGTGTACCTTATATATTTAGTAACATAATTTAATTTTAGGGTGTACTATCTCCCTGACCAATCACTCACCCACTACAGACTCCACTGTGTCACTTGTAGGGTAGAAAGGAAGAGCGTTGGCGTTCATGCCTGAAGAGAGGCCGGGGGGTGCAGGGCTGGGTGGGGTGGCTGCCAGGCTGGAGGGTACGCTGGAGGACATACTGAGAGGACTGCCGACAGGCAGAAACACCAACAAATCCTGAAAACACACAACATGGAATAATACAAACGGTGCTTGGTCTATTTGCAGTTTTCATTTATGTTTGTCTGTTTTGAATCAATGTGACTAATACCTGTTTGCTATGCATGGAGGAAATATCTCTGCTGCGATGTTCCATTGAAAAACTTCTATATTTGGCCTGTATGAAAGATAGGAAAATTGTTATAATAGAACAGAAAAAAAAAAATGTTTTTCCATTTATGGAGATTTCTGGCGAATATTTCAACTTGTATGTGAAGCATTAATCCTTGGAATTCACTAAAATGTCATCAACTTTACAAAGAGCTATACTACTGTTCAATAGTTTGGGGTCGGTACTTTTGATAATAATAAGAAATGTTTCTTGACCAGCAAATCAGCATTTTAGAATGATTTCTGAAGGATCATGTGACACTGAAGACTGGAGTAGACTGGTATTTCTATCACAGGAATAAATGATAATTTAAAATATAGAAAAATAGAAAACATCTTAAATTGTAATAATATTTCACAATGTTACAGTTTTTACTGTATTTTTGATCAAATAAATGCAGCCTTGGTGAGTTGTTTCAAAAACATAAACAATCTTACTAAGCCCAATTTTTCGAACAGTAGCGCATTTCTATCCATTTAAATATTATAGAGCAGAGCAAAAATTTGACTTTGTAAACTTTGGGATGACTCATTTTAATGACTTTTCCTGGCCTGGAAATCATCATTTTTAAATTCTTACGTTTTCCATGACAGAGAAAACCTTGTGTTTGAACCAAGAATACCAATGCCTTCAAACTGAGGCCTTCAAATATAAGAATTAAGAAAGTGTTGTTGCTTTACCTGGTCTTCCCTCTCAAACCCAGGGGCTTTCCCATAACCCCCCTCTCCCCCTAGACAGGCATCAAGACTGGAGGACTCTTCAAACAGAACCCTTCCCAGCAGCCCTTCCTCTGTGGTGGCACTCGGGCCACTCTGGCAGAAGTCTTCAAAGGTATTGGGGCAGGAAGTTGCAAGAGGTGAACTGCACTGTGCGGCCAGCTGCTCATCACTGACACTTACTTCTGAGAAGCAAAACGGAAACGACACAATCATGATATACACCAAAATTAAATACTTCACACCATCATTCACATTTACAACAGATATAAAACATCCAATACAATGTGCAATATAGTGTAAATAGTGTCATCACATAACTTTCCAAAATGTAACCTTACTTTCTAAATGAGCAAAAGCGCAGAACGGCCCTCTGGGACAGTTGCCACTCTGCTGAATGTCATTGCATTTGGTGGATTTGTAGATCTGTGGAGGAAAACATTAATTATTGGGAAAATAAGAAAATGATAGCGGTGCTTGCTTATTTAAAAGCACAAAAAAATATCAGGGTGTTGCTATGCGGTTGCTAGGGTGTTCTGGGTGGTTTGGCTTCTTCTCTACAATAGTGTATAATCATGGTTCTCAACAAGGGGGCCTCAGAAAGCACACAAAGAGGCATCAAGATAACTTAAAATGATTTAAAATAGGATAAAACAAGCATTAAAATAAGTTAAAACGACTTCATATTTAACTTGCCCCCTTAACAACGGTTTAAAATGCCATAGGCACTTTTATACAGAATAATCATTTTGTACATGCCAAGCTCTAAATATTTAATTGGGTAGAAATTAAAAATATTTGTAAAAATCCTGTAAATCAGTTTCATATTAATTATAACAGAGCCCCACACATGACATGTGGACAAAAATGTATATAATGGCCACAAATTTGTTCTCTCATTTATTTTAGTAAGTCGTGGCCATGATTTACAAATGTATTCCCTCATTTTAGTTAAATTGTAGCCAGTCTTAAGCCAAAGGGCCAAATAAAATAGCAACCTTAATGAGCATCACAAGCTAAGCATAATCAAATAGGCACAGTTTTATTAGATCAGGTTAATAAGTTCATGGCGTAAATGTTGATGTTAAACAGAGTCCAGCTCCATTAGATTGAGTGTGTGAAATACCTCCGGGTGGAACTGCTGTTCTGTCCGCGTGTGGCAGTACTGGCAGCTTTCTCCGCTCTCACACTTACTGGGGTCTCCCCACTCGTCACTGTGCTTCACTGAGGGACACGGCAGGGCTCTTCAAGAACAAACAAACGTGATTAGCATGGAAGATGTCTGCCACCATCCTACACAGCAGGAAATTAAGTTCATTAAAATGGAACTGCACACATAGCGATCTGATTTGTCAATACTTTTTAAAGGAATAGTTCAGAATAATTTCAAAAATAAAAACAATCAAACTAAAATATGCTTAAATAGTTTGTTACATGTCATGTAACAGTTAACTAACATCAGAGAAATGTGAATGTATTGTTATATTACATACATATTAACTTAAAAGTTATTTTAAGTAAATATTTTAGGTCAAATGAGTTCTGCTGACCAAATAGTTTGGGAATCTAGAATAATTCACCCATAAAATAAAATCGAAACTCAAACTGAAAATTCAGGATGCACTTGGCCGAGAAAAAAAAAAAATGTATATATATGTATATATATGTATATATATGTATATATATATATATATGTATATATATGTATATATATTTATATATATATGTATATATATGTATATATATTTATATATATATATATATATATATATATGTATATATATGTATATATATTTATATATATATATATATATATATATATATGTATATATATATATATATATATATATATTATTAGACTTAATTTCATGAATAAAATCAAATTAATATATAATCAAAAATTGTGTCTAATAAAATTAATTCATCAAACTTTAACAATTTATCAATTTAAAATGTATTTTTAAATTGTATTTAAATTTTTTTTTAATTAATACTATAATTAAATACTTTAATATTAAATACTATAATACTTAAATAATACTATTTAAAAATGTAATCAAATAAAAAAATAATAATAATTCTGTCAAACAAGGTGCTGTACAACATAACTTATTAAATAAAACACGAATAAAAAAAAAACACCACAAGCGTCATGCGTGATTCAGTTTGTGCAGTTGACAAAACTACGGCACTCATTCTCATGAGAACACTCTCAGAACATGCAGACTTTTTAGCGACACACATCACTGGAGGGAAGCGATATTAAACATCACTGTTTCGGCCCTCCAAAACTATTTCACCCGAAATCAAAACTGCTGTTTCTACTGAACATTTTTGGTTATCAGAATTTCAGTGCATCACCACACCACACTATATCATTCCAAACTTTATGATCACTTTTACGTGAAACACACACAGAGAACCAAAGCTGTCAGGATCCATTTCCATTCTTTTTGAAAGCAAAGGAGAGTTTTGGCAGAGGGGAAGAATATTATGGAATAACAGCTTAAAATCTAGGTCTTTTCTTCACTTGGAATATAAAATATAGCATTTCTGTCCCAGCCTGAACTGTTGTTGTATGGAAATGATTTCTATACAATGAAGTATTTGTTGTTCAGACCTGTATTTGTGCTTATGAGGGCTCCGTCTGCGGTCTTTGCTGTTGTGATAGTAGGGACACGCATAGCCCTGACGGCACAGCCGAGGAGGTTTTTTGCAAAGCTCAGTCTTGTAGTGGGAGAGCACAAAACTGTTGTCTGCATGAAGAGAAATGGGCAAAGAACGACATGAAGAATGACACAAATGTAAAGTGACGTTTTAGTTCGTATTCAAGTCGAGTGTGTGTGTGTGTGTATGTATGTATGTATAGAGGCAGATTTTACCTTGCCAGCGTGGATCTTCACTCAGGGTCTTTTCTATGAGTGCAGTGCTGGCCACAACTCCTGACTGCCCTTCTCCAGATGTTCCCTCAACCAATCCAGTCGCAGCTTGGGCTTCTAACACCTGAACCTCTCTGAACAAGACATTTAAAATATAAACGTCAGACCAAGAAAAAATGTCCACAATGAACACTATCGTTTGAAAGTTTGGGGTCAGTACAAAAAAAAAAAAAAAAAATCTACTTTTATTCAACAAGGATGCATTAAATTGATCAAAAGTGACAGTGGAAAAAGTGACAGTTAAGATATTAATAATGTTAAAAGATTTATCTGTCAAATGAATGCTGTTCTTTTGAACTTTCTAATCAAACAAAGAATAAAAAAATCCTGAAAAAAGTATCACGGTTTCCACAATACATATTAAGCAGCACAAATGTTTTCAACATAGAAATAAATGTTTCTTGAGCACCATATTAGAATGATTTCTGACGGATCATGTGACACTGAAGACTGGAGTAATGATGCTGAAAATTTAGCTTTGCCAAATAAAATAAAAATGATTAACATTATTTTAAAATTACTTTAGCTTGTAATAATATTTCACAATATTACTGTATTTTTGATCAAGTAAGCGCAGCCATGGTGAGCATAAGAGACTATTCAAAAATATGAAAAAAAATCGTATCGATGCCAAAGTACATGGTTGTGAATCATAATAATAAATGTGGATGCAATGCAATTAATGACTTCAATTAAAAATAACTCTTTTTTTGTGTGTGTGTGTCACAGAAGAGAACGAATACTGGTTTACGATGAATAAATGTTGACAATTTTCATATTCAGATGAACTATTGCTTTAAAAGTCAGCTCCCTGGTCCCTACCTGATGTCATAGACAGGGCTACGGAGGTCATGGGAGCCGTGAGCAAAGGCACAGTGAGGGCCGTTCTTACTGCAGTGGCCCTTCCCATCGGTCTCGTGGATACAGGAGCCAGTCTTATAGTACCGCAGGTGATACCGCCTCTCCGTGTCTCCGGCTGTTCGGTGCAAAAACGGACACCTGGAAATAAACAAGTCAATTAGAGACAGATATCAACATAAATGCAGACACTGTGGCTTAAAAAACTGAGTATCTGCTGGTTCTTACTCATCTCCATCGGGACAATTCCCTGCGCCCTCGTCGTATTTAACGCAGTACACATCAGGGCTGTAATTAAAAGTTCCATCTCGTCTGCGAATCGGCCTCCGCCGTCTCTGGTTCAGGAAGTGCCAGTGGAAGCAGGTGAAGGGGCGGTGCTGAGTGCACTTGTGCTGCACGAATAGGGGACACTGCTCCGTCCTAAACTCCTTCAGATACCTTAAACAGAGAAAGAAGTATAATATATCTATCTGCAAATTTTTTGCCAAATTTGGCCTGTTTCAGGCATCAATATAAAATGTAGAATTTTGTAATTGTGATATATGTAAGGGTTAATGCCCGACGAGGTGTCCATTGTCAGGTATTAATGGACGACGGTGAGGCGTGCGCGTCGGACGGTTGCCTCCGCCGAAGTCCATTAATACCTGACAATGAACACCTCGTCGGGCATTAACCCGCTTATACCACGGTCACTTGCCAAATAACACATTTTTAAAACATTAGTTTATATTTTAATTAGTTTTACAATCGAAATCTAAAGTTTTTTACAAACAATAACTTGGTTTCCCTGGTTACGCCTGACGGTTTATTTACTAGGTGTCCTCTATCACTTTTTAATGGACACCCTGCAGCCAATCAGAATCGAGTATTCACCCAGACCATGGTATAAACAGTTTATAATACACACTAACCGGTCAAAAACAAAGGATTTAAATAGGTAACTGCTTAAGAGTCTATGACTGGATCATTATTGCAGTGATTATTGTGTTTCTAGCATGTTATATGTTTGGCAACAACTCTAATTGATGGAGTGTGTAGCTTTGTGAAAGAATGCTTGGGAGGGAGCATACATGTTGTGATGTTATTTCCATCAAGAAGCGCATATATTTTTGGTTAAGATCTTGACAATGCAAGAGTCGAGCACTCCAGCACATCCCAAAGACCCAATATCTCCTCAATTTAAAAACCTTACCCAGTAATCACTCATGAACAACAGGAGAAGTCCAAGAAATTGTAAAATAACATGACAATGTCATATAAACCACTATAGTGAGTGATTTACTGCTTATGCTTGAATACTGTCCATGTCAATAGTGGTTAAAGCCCTGATGTAAATCAATAAAATCTTAAAATGTCTTTGAAAGTCTATAGTGAATATAAATGTTTTGGTTGTGGTCAGATATACAAAGCTTTACCAACAAAATGTTGCTCTTTGTTCAATTTTCATTGATAATTTTGAAGTAGTAAATGACTAGAAAGTGTATGACAAAATCAGGCAAATTCATTGGTCATAAAATGTGGGGGAAAAAACGTTACTTGTGTGGTGCTTCATCGTCAGTTAAATGAAGCAGGGATCAAAATATTGGATGTAACTTAAACCACAATTTCACTATCCATAACATATCAGACTAAGCATTGTATAGCTTGCCTTTATTGTGTTTACAAATCACCAGACCTCTTGCTAGGATGCTGAAGTGTATCCTTCATAACATCATGCATAATATCACACTGCTAGGCCTCCACAAAGCTCAACTCTTGATCCAGCTCATCACCAGAGCCCACAAAAATGCACCAGAGGCGTGTAAAATTAGTGATGCATGAAATATGTGATTTGCATGGGTAATCAGGTGGGTGTAAAGGTGTTTCATTACGTACGTGTAGTGCTGGGGTTTCTCGGGCTGTGCGTGCAGCACGTTAGCGGGGGACGTCGTGCCACCTGCCGAGGGTGAGGAGCAGGAGGAGGACGATGAAGGTCCCAGGTTGGCAGCGGCACCCGAAGAACCGGGCTGAGATGGTGCTTTCGACATGATTTATCGATTTATGGCCATCAAACAGTTTAATATTGGGAGAGCTGCGAAGTCCGCATTCTTTTTCGATGTGCGCATGCGCCAGATCTGGCGAAGAGGAAATTCCGGGCCATTGTGATGACGCTTTAGTTGCGCGAGAATCGATTCTTTCGAACAGTTTGATTCGAGCAGCACTAGGACTGTTCAGTTCGATGCGTACAGGAACGGTTCAGACCTATTGTGTGAACCGGCTCAACTGATTCATTGAAAGGAATCGAGTCAAAAGAACGATTCGTTCTTGGTCGTAGGAGAGTGAAGCCAGAGATAATGAACAGAGGTAAAACCCCAAACCAAGAGCGAGATGTGCTTCAAATTCAAAGTCGCAGATAAAGGCCACCAAACGTGATATTGATTTGTTCATAAAAAAATACTGCATAACAAATTAAGGATGTTTGCTTTTTATTTTTACATTTAAAATATTCTTAAAAACATCTTCTGCCTCGATGGAAGCAAAAATATTATATTTTTTAAAATATATTGAGTTTAAGTGACATACATTTACTTATTTGATTAGAGAACTTGAAAGAATGGAGAATGTTAATTTGTCTTTGTTTTACTTTTTAAAAATCCTACAACCTTGTTTATTTCCAGGTTTAAATGCATAAATAAATACATAAAATATATTTTCAATATTCTTGGACCCCTGTGTGTGCACTGACTCTGTGTTTCATGTATTTCTATCAAAACAACATAGCACAAATACTGGGTATTACAATAAGGTTTTATCTATCATATAAACAAACATCTATCTATAATACAAACAATAAACTATAACGTTATAATACATTAGAATATATGACAATACAAACATGATGCAAACTACAAAAGATGTCCAGTCCACTTAAGTTCTGGGTTTTTCATACAAACCATTCTGTATGTTTAAACCCAGCAGCTGTGGGGGGGAAAATACACAAATTACTTGTGATTGACGTTTGAAATACGAAACCTTTTATTACTTCAACACTGTGAATTAAGATGGTTTCAAACTCACCTATACGGTTAACAATCTCTTCACACTCATTACTTGTGGCAGCCTGCAGGACCACACAACAGAAGCCTGTTGGTTTTCCTGCCTGTGGTGAATCCCTGAAACCAATTAAATGTTTAGTACTGAATGTCCAAGAAAATCCAAGTTCAAAAACACAAAGCCTGGAAGGAAATGGAATGCATACAAACGCTAATCTAATACCGTAAACTCATAATCTGCCTGCCATTTATTCAAATTCCAACACCCTATCAAATACTGAAAGCCCGACTTAAAAAAAAAAGAAACATTTGATATTTCCGGAAAGAAAGCTTGACATAAAACACCATGCCATTCATCTAATTTGAACTACTTATATATGAATAGACATCTATTATACCAGGGGTTCCCAAACTTTTCTATTCCAGGACCCACCTAGACAAGAATAATCTATCTCAAGACCCACCAAAATATAAAATAATTTTAAAGCATGAATGTGGGGTGGGAGGCCTTAGTTCTCTTTGGAGCAGTTTTTTTTTTCAATACAAACAATACAAAGTTTAATTGCAATACAAACTTTTGGCACATTATCAAAAATTGAGAGCCTAACAGCCTAATGGCTGTTGATATAATGTGAAGAATACTGAGTAGTTTTTGTCTGCTGCCTCAACTGATTTACCAGACATGGCAGAACAAATTTAAAGAAATGAAAAAAAGATTTTAAAAGTAAGCTTAATCATAACCAAAGGTTTGATATGACAAAAATCAGAATATAAAAAAATATAATAAGACTAATAATTTTATTTGACAGTAGGCCCAGGTCCTAGAATTTCAATACTAGTATTTATGCTGCGAGTGTTGTTAAACTCATTGCGTTGAAAACGCTTTCCTGCTCGTGTGTGTACATGTGAAATAGCCTACTTTTTATATATAGGCTAAATTTTTTGCGTTGTAGCAAAATGCATGTAAGGGAACGCAAACAACGCACTCTTACGACGACCATATCTCTGAAAGACAACAGTGCTGTGTTGAACAGACGACAGAGAAATCAGTGCGATTTGTTTCATCAAGCGCGCACTTGCGACTGTTGTGTTAGCAATTAATCAGCGTCTCAGAGCGACGCGGTTCATTTCTGTGCGCATTATTAACAAGAAGAAACTCGTTTACTCCAATCACTGCTCTGCATTCTGCATGAGATCGCATTACACCGGATAATTCAAATGTCACGAAAGGCTGATTCAGGTCTCCGCTGCGTTTCCCAAAAGCATCGGGAGCTAAGCTGATCGTAGAGACCATAAGTGGCAACGGTTTTATGATCTACTTAGGCATATGATGCTTTTGGGAAACGCAGCGCCTTTCGTGACATTTTAATCTCCTGTGTAATGCGATCTCATAGCGATTTATATTTAACGTTGGTACATCGTGCAAAATGTTTGTGTGTGTGTCATTCATGAAACGTAAATTTAGCTGCAGCCAATAGTGACTGCGCGACCCACCTCTTCCCAATCTGCGACCCACAAATGGGTCGCGACCCACAGTTTGAAAACCCCTGTATTATACAACTGTTTCTCAACGTATACTTACAATAAACAGAAAGCAAAAATGGTTAAATCTGGTTGGCTTCCAAACCTCCCAACACATGATATCTCAGGGAAGTGGTGTTGAAACAGCTCCTAATCAAAAGGAGAGACTTCAGCTTAAAATTATACACCTTACATAGTTATACATATCTAACACTGAATAATACAAACCTGCTTATTGGACTTCTCTATGCAGGTAAGATGAGTCTCCTTTACATCCAACAGTACTTCCTGTATGACAAAATCAGAGAGAATGCATGAAAAATCATACAGATGTCACAACTAGCTTACATATATCTCTTTACATAAAACTCACTTGATTAATTGTAGATGTACCTTTCTTGCCTGTTTGCTCTCCAGAACCTCAGGAATGGCATGCTGCAGAACCTCCTTACCTCCACACTTAAGATTAAACAAAAATACCATTGATATTCAATAATTACACTATTTAGGATCACACATTGACTCAAATAATACACATGCATGGATTAAAGCGAAGCAAGAGCACCATAAAGAGAGATGTTTACACAACTACTGTACCATTCCTATGTTTGCTTTTCCTAAGAGGTGTACAGCGTACAGGATCCTGTTAATGAAACACGATCAAACAGGCCAGACTGTTTATGGTATTTGTGACTAATACAATTGCAAACACGCGTGAAGTCTTTATTGAGAGTACCTGCCGTCTTTCATACACTGCGTCTGCCCTCTCTTCTGGCCCGCAGCTCTGTCCTGCTGAGAGGAGGGTTTTGGGCCAAACCGAAGCGAGGGTTTTTCCTGTTTGAGTTTCCGTAAGTGTTTGACCAGCGGCTGATAGATGGACCCATCTTCTCCTCTCCAACGTATAAAGTGAATGGAAAGTGGCTGACCCTTCAGCTTAGACAAAACCACACCTGCCTTTGGAGGGGGGAGAGTGTGTGGCCTGTCAGTCAGATATTGGTCTTTACAGTACCTTTGTTGATATTTTTTTTTTTCACATTTGCAGAGAGATATTTTAAAGTCGCGATGTAATAGAAGTAGTGACAGTTCTTTTATACTATGCTATATTGTGATGTACATCCGAGTGATTATCGGATTATCAATTATCGACTTGGTTCTATGCATCAGTTGTCGATTAGACTTTGCGGTCGACTAAACTGGCATAAATCACCAGAGAGTAGTATGTTGTTTCACTGGAAGATCGAGTTATGATATTTTAATTAAATTTACAAAGTCATTTTTTTTTTACAATTGATACACATACATAATATACTTTCACAATAAGATCACTAACACGTATTTGGAAAAAATGGTGAATTTTCATTTCATGTCAACTTTAAAATGCTGGTGCAAATCTATGGAAGCTTGTTTCCGCCACTGAATAAAACATTTTAAAAGATAATTGCGACTTTTTATCTCACTGACTTTATTTCTCAGAATTGCGAGATATAAAGTCAGAATTCTGAGACATAAAGTCAGAATTGCGAGATATAAAGTCGCAATTGCGAGAAAAAAAGTCAGAATTCTGACTTTATAACACGCAATTGTGACTTTATATCTCGCAATTCTGACTTTAAAACACGCAATTGCGACTTTATTTCACGCAATTCTGACTTTATATCTCGCAATTCTGAGAAATAAAGTCAGAATTGCGAGATGTAAACTCGCAATTGTGAGATAAAAAGTCGCAATTATCTTTTATTTTTTTTTATTTTGTGGCGGAAACAAGCTTCCATACAAATCAGATTTGAGCACTACACAACTTTAATTTTGGTCTGTTTGTCACATTAGTTGTGAAAATAAAAATACTGTCATCAATTATTTACTCTCATGTTGTTCCAAACCCATAAGACTTTCGCTCATCTTCACGACACAAATGAAGATATTTTTAATGAATGATATTTAAGTAGTTTAATCCAACTCTTCTGAAGAGACACGATTGCTTTATATGAAGAACAAATTTAATTTAGGCTTTTATTCACTCACAAACATACATAGAGCACCCACAATTTATTTTACGATCTCTTTATGAACGTTTTGAACTGTCAGAGTTTTGGGTGAGCAGACTTTCAATGGAAGCACAGAAATCTCACAGATTTCATTGAATATTCATTTGTTTTTCAAAGATGAACGAAAGTCTTATGGGTGGAATGACATGAGAGTGAGTAATTGATGACTGAATAATAAAAAAAATTGGTGAACTAACACTTATTGTACGGCCTTAAGTCCTGGAATATAGCGCACAAATGATATGAATCATTTGAATAACTTTAATGGTACTTCATGTGCAGTTAATATTATCATTTACATTTATGCATTATCATCCACTTTGTGGAAACCAGCAGCTTGAACATTGTACCTAACATCTCTTTTAGTGTTTCCCAGAAGAAAGAAAATAATATGTGGTTGGAACAAGTAAATGATGACAAAATTGTAATTTTTCAATTAACTTTTCCTTTAAAGCGTGATGTACGAGTATTAGAATAAGCAAACACAATGGGAACACAGAAGCTTATCATGATTATTTAATCAATTCAGGCAAAGGAGAGAACAGAGTACACATACATCAGGCTGTCTGTAGAGGCAATCTAATATATATTTATGTTGGAATGTTAGGTCATGCAGGACACATTTTATGGGTATGATTTATTCTGACCTGCCCATTGCTAGCATTCCTCAGGGATATCCCATTGATTTCATCAATGATGTCACCAGGCTCGGCAAACAAATCCGCCTGAGCTTGACTACCCTGAAGCAGGTCCAGCACAAACACGCGTCCATCTAGGTACCTTTAGAAAGAAATATGGGATATGAATAGGAATACTAACTAGGAATATTTGCTGTTCAATCTAGACAATCAAAAACTTGCATTGTGTATTTGCGCACGATTTTTTCAACACAGGCAAAGTATTGCGAAAATGACGAACAAATGCAGCATTCAGAATTGAAAAGACATGCCGACATGCTAACCTGAGCACCATTCCCAGCTCCCGACAGGGAACAGCTTCATAGATTTGACACACCTAAAACACAAGCAAGGTTTGCAACATGCAGTTCAACATTACCTCTTCATGCACATACAGACAAATGAAGCATGTCAGAATATTAAGATTGTACCGGGAGCAGCCAGCTTTCATCCAGGAAACTGCAGTTCTGAGATTAAAGTCACAGAGAGGAAGTTCCCAGTAAAAAACGACAAATTACAGCAACAAATCTCAAATTTAGCACATTATACTATATAATATCGTGATAATACAGGCTTAGTGGTTCATACCTCAATACTGATCTTAAAGTTCATTTCTGACAACACCATAGACAGCGAAAGAAACGGTTCTGTTTGGAAACAGTTGTGATACTATTTACAGCAACAACAAAAAAAAACAACGCAACAGCTAAAGTTAAATGTTTTGTGAAACCAAAAACTCACCTACAAACTCCTCATTTCTAAGAATAGAAATGTTAGGGCAATACCACTGCAAAGAAAAGAAATGATGTTGATTATTCTGTAAAAGACGAGATTCAGTCATCACTCTGTGAGTGTCCACTAACCTCGATTACTCTGTTTGTGTGCAGCAGGTGTTTTACTACATTTCCCAGGGTTCTCCTCATCAGCATGAGCCGTATGAAGAAGCGTCCTCGGCCTTGAGATGTAATGAGTTTGCTGCAGGCTGTGGTCTGTTGCACTGCCAAAGAGACTGAACTCAACCTTCATGGGCAGACAGAACATCCTGATCATTAAGATGCACTATTTGAAAAAAAAATTGTGCTTGTGATAAATCATATAGTGTTGTTTTTAAAATGTGAGCATTATGATGTAATATATATTGTTATTGCGATTATTAGTATAATAATTTAAGAATGACAAAAACAGCAATTTCAGATTTAAAATACCTCTTTTATTTATATTACTCCATAATGTTTTATCGTTTTAAATGTTTCAAAATCCTACATTACTGTATATGTCCTGGATTTAAAGGTAGGGGAGGACATTTTCAGAGAGGCTAGCAATAGCAAGCTAGCTTTGAAAGCATGGCTGCGTCCGAAAACTGATAAATGCTGCCTTCGGAGGACGCATTACAAGGTAGAAAGGCATCAAGGCACGTCTGAATGCAATGTTAGTTGCACTTCCTGTCTCCTGAGATACCTTTATTTGATCGATTTTTGAAGGCAGCATAGATGTACCCTTAACTGCCTTTGATATCCCACAATCCTGTGCTTTTTTCTGTGACATCTGAGCTAAAAAAATAAAGACGGCGTCTGAAAGATGCGGCTGGCGGTCAGTTTGTGTGTAAATGTACATTTATGATAATTGTTTTCCACTTATGGTGTCATTTCTAGCGAGAAATTACTATTGTAGTCATTAAATATTCACTTAGTTTTCACCAAAGCTCGCTCTATTTTGTTGTAGATCATTAAACTGTTACGCTGCCTCAGAATTCTGTCCGAAATCAGTTTCGTGATGTACCTTTGTGCGCAAACACTGCCTGCAAAATCATTGCCTGATAGGGCAAGTCAGCTGCCTATATGTTTTCAGACGTAGCCGTATAAGATCCCACCCTGCCTCCAGGGCGTCTCCAAAGCCACACCTCCTCCAAAACACATCAACTCGTACAGCAGGGAGCAAATAAAGCGTGACGAGAGACGGCGTTAAACTACCTCATGTCTCAAAGCACATAGCATTAGAATAATAATCAACATAAAAAACCTTATGAGCACTGACCTGTACTACCTGACTGCTGCAGATTCATTTCTGTGTTGATAGTGTTGCCAGTGAAACGCATAAATTCGAGTCACGGGATTCCGTCTCTTCCAAATTACGGTAGTTATGGCGTGAACGCAGCATAAGCAAATTGTTTCGGTTCAGGAGGAACTGTAAAAGGCGGCTGCTGTTTCATTTGCGGTGCTTGGTGACTGACGTCAACATATGTAGAAATACATATGTTGACAGGCATGAAGGACATCGTATCATTGCAATCGGACCGAATACAATGATTGGACAAACATTTTATGGTCCTGTGCCTTCCACAGGCAATATATAAATACATTTTAGACCACTTAATTTAGTGATTGCTATCAGGATGTGAAGAGACTTTCAACCAGCATAACAAAAAAAAACATTTCTGGATCCCGGAACGCCTACCCTGCCTTTAATTAGACCTTGAATCCCTGATTTTCTGTAACCCTATAGTAAATTATGCTAAAAATGAGAAGCAATGAGTGCATAAAAACTCACCTGCCACATGTGTCGTGCTGTAGAAGCTGTTTGAAACAATGCCAGTAATCTCTATGTGCTAAGCTGAGAACAGGCTCTAAAAACATGAATGACATGCAGCATTCATTATATAATAATACTGTCCTTTACATGCACTTTAATTTCCTTGTATTTTTATTTATTTTTATCTAAGAGACAAACTGCTACTAATAATTATATAATGAAAAATATTAGCTTGGAATGTTTTTGCATGCACTTGCTGGATCCTTTTCCTTTCACTATCTTTGTTCTATGTTTTGTAAAGAAATGCATATGTGGACAGTTTATGTGTACAGTTTATTGTGTACAACTACTTTGAAGCATTTAAGCTTAAACATTCAGGTCAAAAGGTTATAACGTCATGGGAAACATAAATTAAGTTAAGTGTGTCCAAATTTCTAAAGTATATTGTCAATAGACACATCCTTGTCATCTCTAAACAGCAATAAATGTCATCCTATAAAGTGTAGGCCTATGTATTTTCTTACAATGTGTGCCAGCTGCAATAATGGCTCATATTTGAGTTTGCGCCCTGTGTTTGCTGACAGGACAATGTGCAGGTGTTCAGGAGAGTGTGTGTTGGTGTGTGGCTCTCACGCTGTAGTCCCTTTTGCAGTATAAGTTCCAGGAGCTCACAGCAGGATGCCAGGTGTGGGTTGGAGTCAGTCACAGTGCCCTCCGATTTCAAATTCAGAATGCACACTTGGAATAAACAGGGAGGATTATGGTTAATGATTAGTTTTCTGTTTTTAACCACAAAATATAATGAAGGTACGAGGAATAACCCTTGCATCATTAAACCAGATCAAAACAACACACATTGGCATATTTGGTTGCCAGGAATATGATAAAATGAGATGGATTTGGAGCGGAGAGAGGAAATTTCTGTCACTGCACTCATATATGCTGCTCCATACTGGCTTTTGCTTTGTGTGTTTTGGTTGGTTTTTAGACTAGCAGAGAGAAATGTGTTAAATATTGACAATATTCCCTATTGTAAACAGATCTGAGTTAAACGGCTTCTCGAACAAGAAAGGCTGGGACTTGATTTTGTCATTTGTCATTTTGACATTGTTAATTGATCGTTGTGGTTTGCTATTGCTGCAAACTCACTTGAGTGACAGGTTGTCCCGCCATTGCGCCATTAAACAAGTCATCAGAGAGGAGATGTTTTTGGTTAAAGATTACGAGGGCACATGCATTTAACAATAATGATGTGTTCATGAATAAATCATTTATAATAGCCAAAATGCCGCAATAATAAATAAAAAAATAAGAATAGTCAATTTTGATTTCATGGTGACTTTCTCCCCTATTAGCACGGCTAACGTTACTCAGTATGAATACTTCTAAGACAAATAGGCTACTTAGTATACAAATGTTAGTTAAGACACGTATTTGGCTCCCGAGATTTACAAAAAAATGCGGAAAATAGTAACTCAGACTATATCCTAAAGAGCAGCAAAACATCATCTCCAGTGTAGCCACTTCAACATTACAATTCAAAACGGGTGCGCAAAACAAGACAAGTATGCTAGCTATCTATTTAAATCTCCCAACAACAGGCTCTGCTAACAGCTCAGACAGCCTTTCATCATCTGTTGCGTGAACAGAACAACTGATCAATAACCATAAAACAGCACATCGAAGGTCAGATACAGCCTCTAATATGCGTATATGATGATATATGGGATATGAAACCTACCTTTAAGTGTTTCGATAAGCGGGTCTTTTGCTGGCATTATTGTCAACGCGCATATTCCGCCACACTTACAATGACAAGCAAATGCAAATAACCGTCATCAGAGGTTTGTTTCCTCAAGGTTGCTTCATGAGTGAAATGTGAAGCACGTTCAGTGGTGACAGTAACACCCGTCATAAATGTACATTAAACAGTTTATCGCCCCTTTATGAACCCATGTGATAGAGTATGGTGGTGATGATGAAGATGATGATTATCTATTGATGATCTATATTATTAATTCAATAAATCTACTCAAGTCGTTCCCAAAAGGATCTAAACATTACTCAAACAGTGTAATAGCTTGTTTTAAATTGTTTCACCACAAATAAATAACAACAAAAATAATAAGAGTAGCTTATTATATCTAAAACATAGATTTTTACACTCTCAGTTGTGAGAACAATATCCTCATACATTTTTTTTTTCTGTAGCCATGCACATATATCCATCACATCTCAAATTATGTAGGCTATTGTGCTTGGAAATTTTATATTTTAATATACACATACACAAAATATACAGCTCCTGTCTTGGCTAAATACACTAAATGCTTAATTTCTGCATAATAATAATAATAATAATAAAAAAAAGCTGCTTGGTTGGAATTTATTTATTTAGTGATGTAAATAACTCTAATTAATGTTATTTGTCTTTCTTTCTTTCTTTCATTTAAATCAGTACAATATGCATTGAGAGTTTCTTTAGTGTGATGTTGGGCCTTTGTTTAACAACAGTTAACATTTAGTTTTCTTGTTTTTGGGAAAGTCTTAGATCCTAATTGGACCTACTTCACTGGAGGCACAAGTCTGCTGCGAGGCAACATCTTTGTCCAATTCACTGAGCATGCTTTAACTTACAAGTTCTTCCATTAGGACTGATTGGAAACATTCGGTAAAGGAAGACAACTACCTGTTACGTCCAAGTGTGGTGACTAAAATGATGGAGCTTATGAAGGCTGTTGCAGGATCTTTAAGCAGTGCTTAAAGAGAGAGTTCACCCAAAAATGAAAAATCTGCAACTTCTGTTTCATGCCAACTTTAATAATTACAGGGATAGAGGTTTAAAAACGAACTCAAGAGTGTAGATCAATAAAGCACTGCATTTTAAACACTGCAATAAAAATTGAACAAGCTATAGTAAAAGATGGAAACACATTGCCTCAACAGTGGATTTGATTGGATAACTGGACTAACCATTAGACCAATTTCATTGCACAGCATCTTAAATGTTGGTTTGATCATTCTGAAAATCAGAATGATTTGATGACCTCCCAGAACTGTCTCACACGATTGTGTTCACAAACACCAGCATCCAGACACAAGGTAGCATGACAGCGTTTATTGCGTTTCATCTGCACGTTCTGAGACACAAGTCTTTTATGATATAGGATAAAAGAACCACAGTGGCTTCCATTTTATTACAGATATTTTGCACCAATTTCCCAGAAAGTGACGATTTTGTTCTCGAAAACATGGGATGCGAACAGTGTTCATGAATGGAACAAACTTTAGATGGAAACATAGCTAATGTGAACACTGTTTACTGCTGACAACTTCCATTAAGACAACATCAACAGCTTTCATTTAAGCTGGATCTTCTTTCCCCCAGAGAGACAACAAGATGAAGGAGGCAAATATACAGCTTGTTTTATTTTCTTTAATAAAACAAAAGCAGTATTTCAATGAGAGTATTCAATGGAACAGTGTGTACTAAAACACAACCAACACCAGACAAAGAACTAAATGACCTGAAGGGCTTATAAACACAAGATAATAAACTCAAATGCAAACAGGTGGGATTTAATTAGTCATAATGAAAAGCCATGGTAACTGGTAACCGAAATCACAATTGTGATACGTTTGCACGTTTTCCCCATAGACTGTAAAAAAAATAAAAAATGGACGTAGTGCCCGTGACGTCACCCGTAGGTTTCTGAAGACCGTTTTTGAAGCCTAAAATGGGCGTTGCCGACCGTCGCCATCTTGGCAGCGCGTCACTCCCGAATTTATTTATTTTTACAGTCAGACAATTAGCTGAGGTAACGTGACGGCTAACAGACAGCAGACAAACGGCTAATGATGACTAATGACCACAGCAGCGCAGAATGCACCTGTCACTCAAAAGTGGACACCCTTAATTATGCAGAAATTTTAAGGCTTAATATAATTTAAACGGATGAGTTATAAAAAAATTCAACCCCCTCACAGTTGTCATGAAGGGAAAAATAAGCTATATAGACCAAAGCCACTTTTTGCACCAGGCTGTAAATGTGTTTTTTTTTTTTTTTCTGCTGTAAAGTTGGGTATTTTAACATGGGGGAGATGCAGATTTGACTCACTTTTGCAGCCAGCCTCAAGCGGCCAGTCGATGAATTGCCGTTGAATTCACTTCCGTGTTGGTTTCAAGGAAGAGACGGTTGCCGCTTGGTTTTCCCTTGAGTTTTCCATTTCAAAACGATCCCCATTCACACGGATAACTACTAAAAACACTGTATTCTGCTGCCAGGCCATTAGATAGCGATAAAACAGTTGACTGAACGCGTAATACGCATGTGAATGACATCATCGTCTTCAGAGATTCAAGTTTTTTGTTGTTCACAAGGAGACCGTTTTCAAAAACTTGCACTTTGAAACCCGTTTTCTAAAGTTTGCATTTTCGGGCACCCAAAATGCTGTTGTTGTGTAAATGAACGACCAAAACGCATAAAAAGTTAAAAAAAATTTAGGTGAAAACAGTGTTGTGTAAACAGCTCCTTATAGTAGGCGAAAAATAGTATGTGACAAAACGTACATCCGAATTCACAGTACTCACAATACACACTACTTCCAGCAAGATTCTGAAGTGTGCATACAATGGGCACTTTACTATCCCATGAGGCCACAGAGGGGATTTGTGAATGGTAGTGAAGCGACGCAACTGATTCTGCAAGGTCACATCCACAACACAAACATAGAACGTACTTTTTTAGCGGTCATGATGTAACCAATTGTTCAAAATCAAGAGAGCATGCGATTTCGGACACAGCCTCGGACTGAACATGACAATCTGTACACACTTAGATGTGTCATCGTTAGAGAGACACTCAGTACCTCCTATATATCAACATCAGTTAAGTTATCTCATGCCCCTGAGAGGTGAGGCAGAAGAGTGGCGCTTAATTGGTGAACTTTGACGTGTGACTACATTGTATTTTCAGGAGAAAGCCATTAAAAATGTGTTAGGGTGGATACTGTGAAAATGACACACAAGAACAAACTAGAAGAGGCCAACTAACTGTCAGAAACTACCACTGAGCAAAAGAACTAGTCAAGAGATTCAACCTGAATACATCACATGCTGGTTTTATTTTAGGAATGTTTTTTTAATGCATAATTCTGTTTAGCAAAAGCTGATTTAATAAATAATAGAAAAGAGTATGTTTTACAAGAAAATATTTCAGTCTTTACATTTTTTAATTCAATTCAATGTGTTACTTGCCACCTTTTTCTAATTCTGTTCAATCTAGCATTTTTTTTTAAGTGAAAATTGTTTATATACCAATTTTTTCAGTGTATGACTTAAAGGTGCAATAGGTGATCTGGGAAATGCTAACTTTAGCCTGCTAGCATTGAAAGCATACGAACCTACCCTCCCTGCAAATCGCTGTCCAAAGCCACACTTCCTCGAACGCGCACAGACCAGAAGCGAGACGACCAGAGACAACTTTATTGGATTACAATATCATCGTGTGAAAACTTCAACTACCACAACAACGAACGTAAACAACTGTTTGTCTGCCATTCTCACGCTGTCTGTACACTACAGTATGACATATGATGTTTGCGTGAACAGGCTGCGCAGAGGTATGCAAACGCACGTTGACTGAGAGGGAGCACATGTTATCCTTTCATTAGGACCGAATGTAATTATTGGATGAACATTTTATGGTCCTACACCTTCCGCAGATTATATTTTTTATAAAAATAGGCTACATTTAGACAGCTTAACAGGCCTAGTGATTGCTATCAGGATATGACGAGACCAGCATAAAAAAAAAAAAAATCTGTAGAGAATCACCTATTGCACCTTTAAATCATTGTATGTCCAGTGATGCAGTGTTGTTATTTTTAACTGAAACTATTAAAATGATTGAAATAAATCAATAAAATAAAAATATTAGATGAAAAACTTACAAAAATGGTATGAAAAAAAATAGAAATTAGTAATAATTTAAATTAAATTACTAAAAATATATATATTAAAGGTGCATTGCGCAAGTCTCTGAGTTTTTGCAGAACTATGCCCCCTCTGGCAAGAAGCGAAACTGCAATATAGGCAATTTAATAGGCCCAGTCTCAAATTCCGACCCGAATCCCTCTTATTTATTTTACTGTACAGGATTATAGAGGCAATCGCAGTGATCAGAGAAGGGCTCATTCAGCCCATCAGGCAATTGATGTATGGGTTAGAAAAACAGGTATTTTTAACATGAAATGTTGCGCAATGCACCTTTAATACTGAGTGTTTTGTTTTTATCGACAAACCTGTTGCACTAATATGTCCTTTTTAATTGAACATAGATGCAAATGAGATCTAAGAGCTCTGGCAGATGGGAAGAGTTTGGTCTGTTCCTCAGAGAAAGCTATCCTGGATGGATTGTACAGATTTATTGTGTTTTTCTTGTAGCTTGGCTCTATAAATCACCACCGACTGCATTATTTTGCTAACAGAAGCTTGAAGGTGAGTAAATGGGAACAAAATATTAATGGTCTAACTAATATCTAATGAACAAGATTTATTTTGGGACACATTTCTTTACTGACTGCCTTTTTCATGACTATCAAGTCTGTTTTGTGTCAGAAGGTCAGACCAATGTATGACTCCTATAGTGAAGAGCTAAATTGGTGTCTGGCTGCAATAGGACTCATGGAGAGCAGAGGAGCATCATCATCATCATCATCATCATCAGTAGAGAGCCAGAATTGTTTTTGCCACTTCACAGCTGTCCTCTGTGCACATGCCAATCTGTTTGACTGCAGAGAGGCTCTTCAAGAAGAACCTTAACTATGGCACCAAAGTCTCCTGCAAAATTACACAGTGCATGAAGAGATTTTTAATACACATGAAGGTCAATAAAATGAACATATTCACACTACCTGTTTCTTGTAGTATTACTAAAAAAAAAAACTACTTGCCAGAATGGTAGCAGCTGCTACTTAACAGAGAAGAGGTCCTAAGAAAGATTTGCCCTCAGTCCTTTTTTTAGCATATAAGCAGCGTCATGGGAAGTATAATATAACCACAAATCTGGTTAAATAAAGTCGTTAAATGAGGCTGCAATGCTGGGCTTTTTCCACTGATGGAGCAAATCAGAGAGCACATATTGCCCACAAACTCACTAAGCAACAGCTGAGCCTGGAGCAGTTACACACTATACCAGCCAACTGGCACATTCCCAATAAAGCCAGATCCAGGGAGAACCAAGATTAGAGGATATTCTAGTGCAGATCTGTTTGATAACAGCTTGAATGATCATTCTATACACTGTTGCTTAGAAATCATCACAAAGACCAAGACTTATTTCCGGTAACGAATCGTTTATTTATTCATTAATCGGCTTGTTAATTCTTTCCAGCATTTATGGTTGAGCCTAAGTAGAATACACATTCAAAGCATTATCTTTCAAATTCATAACATGCTTGACGTACCCAATGACCCATGAGACACAAAAGAGGTAGTGGTACAGATACAGTATACTGTATGTGAGACATTTCATATAATATTGCAAACAAAGTCAACCTTTTTTCTTTCAGCTGTTGTCCATGAAAGACTGTAAATGTAAACAGTTTCAGGAAATTTACTATAGGGGTCAATGACTCATGTTTTCAACTAAATATATTAATTTATTTAAAATACACAAAAAATGCAATTCATGCATAGAATTACTTGAAAACCACCGTTCAAATGTTTGGGGTCAGCAAGATTTTTTTTTTTTTTTTAGAAATTGCAAAATCTTACTGACCCCCAAACTTTTGAATTGTAGTGTACCTTTTCAATAAAGAGAATGTTTTTAATTTATGAATTAAAATTATTTTTTATATTTTTGGGATATTCAAGTAATATCCTCAAGAATAAAAGGGTGAATGTTTTTAAAAATGTGTTTATTTTATTACTTTATTTCTGTTCTAAAAAATAACAAAACTGCTTATTTGGAAATATTTCATATTAAAATATTTTAAATAACAACAAAACCATGTGGTGCAACCATATATAATATATGTTTACATAAACAATAATACAAATATTTGACAAAACCATATGACCACATGTGCTTGAAACTAGGTTTTCAAAGACATTTTGATTTATTTGCCATAGACACTCTTATACATCATTGACCCATACAACAGATCCTGTGTAGCAATAACCCAAAAGAAGATGAGAATGGCAGAGGAATACTGTATTAAGGTGACATAAATTCTAAAAATATGTTCCAATATGATCAAATTGTTATGAAAGTTCGCCATGTGAACGTTTGAACCAAACAAATTGATGCCGGCACTTTTCTCTGATAATTGAATCTATTCGTACCTCTGGAAAACCTTACTATGAGTCACAGTCATAAAACACATAGCGCAGTGACGAAAGCTGCCAACATTGACAAAACACAGACACGAGAGATTTTACATTTTAAACATCAGTCACTGTCCTCATCGAGAACACAAAAAGCACTGCTTCCTCTCTACCTGACAACCTGTGCCTATATGACAACTTTTGTTATGTAATCACAGCGCAAATGCTGTTAAAAGCCACCGGAAAAGAAGAGTTTTATACTTTGGTGAGCACTGATTTGACAGCGGGTGAGAGTGTAAGTGGATTATGTCACATTAAATGTCATGAAGGCACTTGTCATCATCTTCTTGCTACTTTTGCTCCAGAGGCGACCCCGGGTTGACCCGTCACTATGATTGGATCCTTCGCACGTGGCAGCTTCCATCAGGCTTACCGTCTGTGCCGGCTGCACGTTGTGGATCCGGTTTACGACCCGGTTAGGGAACGCACAGCCAAACACCTTCTTGAAGCCCTTGCGGAAGTGCTTGGACACTAGGGCGTACACGATGGGGTTCAGGCAGGAGTTGGTGTACGCCACCAGGTGAGAGAGAATGCGGATGACGTAGGTTGTGTGGTTGAGCGGGAAGTGACCGAACAACATGCACAAGATAACCAGGTGATGCGGCAACCAACATAAACAGAAGAGCACAGCCACAATGATTATCATCTTGGTCACCTTGCGCTTGGCCTTGCGGGATTCCGACATGTCCTGCATGGGGTCCACGGAGGTCCACAAGTAGCGAATGGTGCGGGCGTACGTGATGCCGAGAATGAGGACTGGGATGAGGTAGCCGAAGATGAAGGTGCAGACGTCCATGGCTCGACGATGATGGATGTTCCACGCCGGGATGCAAACGGTGGTCCCGTCTAGATCCATCTGCTGGTAGTAGCTGAGATAAGGACTGGAGAAGAACAGCGAAAGCGCCCACACCAGGCTAATGGAGGTCAGAGCATTACGGGGTGTTCTCGTCTCTCTAGAGCGCAAGGGGTACCGAATGGCGAGATATCTGTTGAGAAAATGCAATCACAATACATCAATAATAATTTAAAATTATTGCTAAATTGTAAGTCACCATGAAATCATAATGGACAAATCTTTTTTATATTGCAGTGTTCATTTTTTTCATTATCATTTTTTTTTTTTTCATGTTCCCTCGTAATCAAAATAACTGCCCTTCCCTCTTGCATTAAAGGAATAGTTCACCCAAAAATGAAAATTAGCCCATGATTTACTCACCCTCAAGTCATCCTAGGTGTATATGACATTCTTCTTTCAGACGAATACAATCGGAGTTATATTAAAAAATGTCCTGGCTCTTCCGAGCATTATAATGGCAGTGAATTGCTGTTATTAATAAGCTATTTTACTTTATAAAGTTTTAAATATGGCTATTTTTCTTACACAAGCGCATAGCTTCACTTCAGAAGGCCTTTATTAACCCCCCGGAGCCGTTTGGGACACTTTCTGATGGATATGATGCACTTGAATGGACTTAAAAAAAATGGTGCCCATTCACTCCCTTGGAAGAGCCAGGACATTTTTTGATATAACTCCGACTGTATTCGTCTGAAAGAAGAATGTCATATACACCTAGGATGGCTTGAGGGTGAGTAAATCATGGGCTAATTTTCATTTTTGGGTGAACTATCCCTTTAAAGTCTCTTCTTTTCTTTGATGACGTATTTACTGGCAGGAGGGCGGGACAACCTGCGTCACTCGCATGAGATCACAGCAATAGCCAACCACAATGATCCAATCAATTTCTGATGGACAAAATCAAGTCCCACACCACATTTTATTCTGATTTGAGCTGTTTGACTCGGATGTAGGCTACATCACAATAGGAAAGAATACAAAAAAAAAATTATAAACAAGCAATAAACAAAAAACATTGCAATGCAGCCATTATTTTGTACAAATAGGCTATCCTTCACAGTAGAATGTTATGATTATATTAATCATTTCATTTTAAAAGTGCTTAACATATGTCAATTCCTAAAATGCATTATTAATTGCATTGTTTATTGCATTGTTTTCAAAAACCAAAAAAAAAAAAAAAAAAAGAGAATTAAAAATGATAATTATATTTGCATCACAGACCGTCAAATAGCAGTTAACGTTTCTTTCTGCACTATTCTTATTAAGTGCCGTGCATGTTAGCACTGTCCTCTTACAATTATTTATTGCATATTACTGGCTATATAACATCTCAATCAATTACGCGTTTCACGATTCGCTGAACTGGAAAGAAAAGCGCGCGCTGTTTGTGCACAACAAGAACGAACCTGTCCAGAGACACAGCTGTCAGAGTAAAGATGCTCGCGTACATGGTCAGATAGATGATAAAGTGCACAGCTTTGCACACGAAGGGTCCAAATACCCACTCGTCCATGGTGTAGATGGTAGCCTGGAAAGGCACGCAGAAGACGATGAAGCAGAGGTCCGCCAGCCCGAGGTTCAGGATGAACAGGTTGGTGCTCTTTGTGTTCATCTGGCCGTTGCGGATGAGAACTGCGAGCACAAGACAGTTCCCCACTGTACCAACCAAAAATATGATCGAGAAAATGACAGAAATTATTACCGACTCAACTTTCCAGCTGGGGTAGAAGTGAATCCCTTGAGATGCGTTCATCTTTCACACAGTGAAACGTCTAAAAAGCTTCAACGTTGCATAGGCACCATTTGGGCACGCATAAAGAACATCTACATTGACATTTAAGTCCTACTCAAGGTCAAACACAACGAGAAAAGAAAAGCATCTTCCATCCGTTTTCTCGCAGGTACAGATGAGGTGGATGTGACTGAACGTGTGATCATCACCATGCCTCCTCCCCTTATA
Organism: Scardinius erythrophthalmus; assembly: GCF_964197995.2. Classification (NCBI taxonomy): domain Eukaryota; kingdom Metazoa; phylum Chordata; class Actinopteri; order Cypriniformes; family Leuciscidae; genus Scardinius; species Scardinius erythrophthalmus. The sequence continues at coordinate 8,230,574 of NC_138238.1, forward strand.
CTCAACTATTTATCAAGAACTTTTTTGTTTCTTATAGGCTACACTGCAAAAAAAATATATAAAATAAAATAAAATAATACATATTTTAAAACTATATATCAAGTCCCACACTTGATACATATATGATTATATGAATAAACATATATATTCTTCAATTATTTATATAAATATTTAAATAAATATTTATATATACCTTTGACATAGGCTACTGTTAAAGGGATAGTTCACAAAAAAATGAAAATTCTGTCATCATTTACCCACAACTTGTTCCAAACCTGTATGAATTTATTTCTTCTGCTGAAAAACAAAATAAGATATTCAGAAGAATATGGGTAACCAAACAGTTGTTGGACCTGATTCACTTCTATAGCATGAAAATAATATGGAAGATAATTCCAGTAGCATCAATGCAGTACAAAAGATCCGGGGGGAGGAGTCGGATCTCATATAAGGGGTGGAGATTGGTAGGTTTAGGGGTGGGTCTAGGGTTCAGGGGGTGGAGTTGGGTAGGTTTAGGTATGTAAGGTGGGAGGAGTTGGATCTGGATCCGACTCCTCTCCCCGGATCTTTTGTACTGCATTGAGGACCATCTCGATAATTGGGCCCATGTTTGGTTACCAACATTCTTCAGAATATCGTCTTCTGTGTTCAGCAGAAGCAATGAATTCATACATGTTTGGAACAACTTGAGGGTGAGTAAATGATGACACAATTTTCATTTTTGGGTGAACTATCCCTTTAAGGTACATCCGGACTTCCTCTCAATAACAAAAGAAACACACAACAAAAATGACAGCGGTGAGAACACAGCAGTTAGGAAACTGCACCAGTTCTGCAAATCACCGGCATCATGTTGACAGATGATAGCATATATAATATTGAGACGATATAGTGTTTGCACTTTAGTTTTAACTAACCCCTTTTCTTTGCATGACTCATTGACATTATAATAAAGAAAGGCTCTTTCGGCATTATCCACACTGTAATAGTTTAAGCATTAATTTTATGTGTCATTGAATGGAAGAGACTCTAGATTGCGCGTAAATGTCACATCCTTTTGTTTTCCTGGCGAAAATGTCCTGAGTCCTTCACATAAAAACAGCAGGCTTTCACAGAGAACCTAGGATGTTGAGGAAGGTGTCGTTTTTTAGGTTTCATTGGCAATAAAATGCGATTAACTTTAATGGCTGACTCCATTGACAACTTCCCCATATAGTGTGATAATATAGGCTACCTTCACAGAGAACCTAGGACTTTGGGGAAGGTGTCGTTTTTTTAAGTTTCGTTACAAGCTGTTCATACATTGGCAATAAAATGCGATTAACTTTAATGGCTGACTCCATTGACAACTTCCCCATATAGAGTGATAATATAGGCTACCCCACTACTGGAGCATGTTATCACAAAATGTCAAGATGTCTTAGATGAAATGCATTTTTTTTTTCTGAGCAATAAAGGTTGAAATGTTCAATGGTATTCACCATTGAAACTAAAAAAAAAGAAGAAGAAGAAGAAGAAGAAGAAGAAGAAGAAGAAGCATACACTACCTTGAGAAATATTAAACAGAGTTAAAAGGTGTGCCAGCCCAGCTCTCCACTTACAGTAATTTAAGGAGAATGGATGACTCAATGACTTAGCAAATCAAATGCTGCTTCTGATTAGTTTAATCAGCAACCATAAGAGAAACAATGAGCAGTAGAAACTTTCTGACTCAAAGTTTCTATATTATGATCATGCCAATTTAAGATTGGTCTCCTGTCGTTTTTATAATGAGAGTTCACACTCACAGACATCATTTATCTATTGTGGATTCCAGACCTGCATCTGACAACTTGTTATCATGGTGGTGCCTGCTTCTTTACTGATCCTCAATTCATCCCCATTATCTCTCTGGTGTTCCTGCAACAGATCACATGTCATTTAATACTGCTGATATCTAGCTAATGTAAACTATAGGACATAGGGATGTTGTATGTGTACCAAACACATGCAGTGAGGCTTTACCTTTTGGGGTTAAAGGGATACTCCACTTTAAAATGAAAATTCTGTCATCATATACTCACCCTCATGTTATTTCAAACCTGTATGAATTTCTTTCTTCTGCTGAACACAAAGGAAGATATTTAGAAGAATGTCAGTAACCAGGCAGTTTCTGGTACCATTGACTTCCATAGTAGGAAAAAAAAAATACTGGTTACTGACATTCTTCTAAATATCTTCCTTTCTGTTCAGCAGAAGAAAGAAATTCATACAGGTTTGAAACAACATGAGGGTGAGTATATGATGACAGAATTTTCATTTTAAAGTGGAGTATCCCTTTAAGGGTGTTTTTAGCATGCTTGGAGAAGTACTGACCAACCAGCATCAAGAAACCAGAATAATTGTTTATAATTTAAAAAAATAAACTAAAGGCCGAGCTATTGTAAATATCAGTACTAAAGTGGAATCTTTACAACCCTTTTTGCCATTCACAATTCAGCAGAATTGAGCACATTATTGCTTCAATACAATAGTGAAAATATTAAGAACATAAAAATATTATTTTATTACATAAATTTATTAATTGGATTTTTTCATTAGAAGATATAGTCCCAGGAACATACCTAGCATTAAGGTTAATACGTAACATCGCTATGTTTTGTGATAATAATAAAAAAAAATATATATTTTATAACTTGCTAAACTGTCAAACATCCATTGTTTTTATATTCAGTCCAGTGCAATACACTCTTAAAAATAAAGGTTTCAAAAGGGGGGGTTCACAGTGATGCCACAGATAGAAGAACCATTTGAATATTTCAAGGAAAAGTTTTTCTTAGTGTGAAGAACATTTTAATAATCTAAAGAAACGTTTTTCCCTTTAAAGAACCTTTTGTGGGATAGAAAGGGATGTTAAAGGTTATTCCTGGAATCACAGATGCTAATAAAGAACCTTTATTTTTAAGATAAATATACAATATTTAGCATCTAATGCATTTAAAAAAAAAAAGTATATTCTATTCTATTCCGTTTTATTCTATTCTGTCCTCTGATCGCCCTCTAGAGGTAAATGAACAGGAAAATACTACAAGAAAGTTCATTCAGTACAATCACATCAAATAGGAATACCTTTGCATATTGAATAAATCTATGCATCTATGTGTGATATCTGCAATGCTGTTCCATGACATACACACAATAATGCAGTCAAAACCCACCTATCTGTTTCTATGCTTATTGGAGCTCAAACCACGGTGTCAAAAATTAGTCACAAGACTCAAAGGCATTGCTGTATCTGACAGAAGCTAAATCTGTAGGTCTGATACAGGCAGAACCAATATATCCTACAGTATCCCTTTCATCTGTCGTTCATCTCATCCTGGACCCAGAGACTTGACCCAGTTCCCTCAGAAGAACCCCATTCAGCCAGACCTGCCCCTGTCTGAACCCCACCATCCTTACAGTGTGAGTCACGTTTTTCCACATACGCATACACTCGTTACTAAGTTTAACCACTGCTTTTTATACCGAGGGATATCCAGGGGACAAAGCTGTGCTGTTGGTTTCCTTCTAGATTCAGTGGCTGCCGGTACCTGATCGGGTAACAGTTTCGGAAAATTTTAAATGATATGACTTACACTATGCCTGATATTGCATAGCCAAGTCACAGAAAACACACTGGATCCAAGAAAACATTTAATTACAAAGTCATATATGTATAGAGTTACTTTCTGCATATAAAGATTTTTTTCTGAATTGTAATACTAGTTTTTTGTCCTTGTGTTTTGCAGCAACATGTACCACACAAGTGTACCACCAGAGGGCAACACTATCACAAAAGATGATACAACTGTGGCACTGGATCCACACAAAACTGATGCTCGAGCAATTTTAAGCCACACAGATCTATCCACCTGTTGGCATGATTCAGTTTGAACATATCTTACATGTTGGCATTAGCAAAAGAGGAAGGTATCAAATCATAATGAAATTCCCAAACATGTAATGTTGCAAAGGACAAACTACACATTTTGAAATGTATAAATCAGGACACTTCATCATAGAGGTTGCAGTAAAATGAACCAAAACAGAAGAAACATTCACACTCAATGCAGATTCTTCCTTACCTGCTTATGGACTTTTTATGGTATTTATTAAGGTATTGAGGTCATGAATAATAATAAAAATAATAATACTAACTATTTATGAATATTATTAGTTATGTATGCATAATTAATCATTTAACTCTTTCCCCACCAACGTTTAAAAAAAAAAAGTTGCCAGCCAGCGGCAGCATTTTTGATAATTTTCACAAAAATGTCATGGCCCCCAGAATATTTAGCATTATATCAAAAGAAAGAACAGAGCCTCTGCTTAAATCTGCTTAAACCGCTCGACTGAATGTGGATGTGGGTACAGGTACACTTCATAAAAAAAGCTAAATTTGGAACAAAAAGCTGAGAAAATTGAGGGGCGGTTTGTCAAAGACTACATCCGGATCGGATTCAGAAAGGAAACAATGTTTGATGTTCACTTCATTTTCCATGTGCATAAGCTCTGGCTGCGTCCAAAATCACATACTCTCTTGAGTAGGTGGGCTACTTATTTTGAAAAAGTTATTACTTCAGGACCGCTAAAAAAGTATGTTTTATATAGTATGATTGTTTGTGTAGTATGAATGTAATCTGGACATACTACATTCGCCATTCTGTCATGATCACGTGATCTACCAGCGTCAGTTCTTCACAAAATCCTCTCCCGTGGCCTCATGGGATAGTAAAGTGTCCATTGTTTGCACACTTCAGAATATTACTGGAAGTAGTAGGTCATCCAGGTACTTTTTGCCTACTCTTTTATGAGTACTGTGAATTCAGACATACTTCTTTTGTCTCATACTGTTTTTCGTCTACTATATAGTAGGGGAGAATGGAGTTTCAGATGCAACCAATGCCTTTATCGCTTGTTTCTGCTTCTTTTTCGCCTGTGTTTTGATCAGGGGATTCTGTAATCTTTCAGACGATGCGTAATAGCGCCCCCTACCGTATAACAGTCAAAACACGGATTGCCTTAAATTTCTGTCAATGGTGGGGAAGCGTTGTGTCATAAATGACTGAAAATTCCATCAATTGCAGGGAAAGAGTTAATTTTCAATGTGTTGTAATACTGACATAACATTGAAAAATGTCTTTCTAAAAAAGTGGTGACCAAAAAAGAAAACACCTTCCAAAGCCTTCTATTAAAAAAAAAAAAAAAAAAGAAGAAGAAGAAGAAAGAAAAAAAGAGTAGGCTACATGGTGTCCATTCACGCTGAAGGTCCATTCTCTCCAGACTCTTTGCTGGTTGGTTACTACTTCTGAAAGAAATGCCTGAAATATCTGAGTGTTGAAAGTGGCCTAGGATGCCTCTGTAATGACTTTTCCACCCTTCTGTTGGTGGGTTACTGTCAAAATAATGACTACTGCTTTCGAAGTCAACTAAACAGAACTCCATTCATTCGGAGAAAGCGAAGAAAAACAGAGGAAAAGGACATTTTTCCCTTCCTTTCCTCTGACCATTTATCACTCTCTTGTATGTTCTTTACGTCACACAGTCGTTTTCTGAATGCTCGCTGTCTGTTTTTGGCTACGGTTTTGCGGTGGCCTCCAAGTCCCAGTGATCCTTAAAGAATTGAGGGTTCTGTATTTTCCGTTGGTCATAAATTGATGCCTGCTTACACAACTGTTACTGCAACGAGGCTCTGGTATCAGGTGAGTCTGGCCTGAATGACCCCTTTCTGTGCATTCTCACTAGCGGAAATGACACAATAGGCTGTGAACTTGTTGCTCTGGTGGGCTCGGCGCGTTCAAAGCTGCTGGGTGATATTGGGGTAACAAGAGCTGACAGCTTCATGCTGGCCACACATGGGAATATTTTGGGGCCCAAATGTGTGTTGGCTGGGTGGCTAAGAAAAGAGACACAATGGGAAGTGTAAACTCTGCACATCTAGGGCCAGATTTACTAACAGCTTGTACCGAACTCTCTTTTGGAGTCAAAAAACTACTGTCAGGATTTACTAAAGACACGCAGTGAAAAATGATCGCTTAAAGGAGTGGACAAAGTTATTTTTGCAGCTGACCTTATTTCACATGCATTTGTAGAAGTTTCCTTTTCAGATGCAAAAGAGTATTTAAATGAATAACGCCACTCGATTTATGAAGGTTTGCGCTAGTCAGTATACTGGTATTTGTGCCATTTTTTACCGCCCAAAAAAGCAAGTCTTAAACCAGGCACTAATTTGCGCTGCCGTTGGTAGATTGCGTTGGTTATTATGAAAATGATCTGACTGCGTCTGTGTTCTTTCATTTGCATGTTGTCAGTAGATCACGCGCAGAACTTTCCACTCCCATAAAATACTGATTCTAAAAATCGCAAATATATATATATATATATATATATATATTTTTTTTTTTTTTTTCAGGAGAATTGCATTGACGCTACTGAATCTACGCCGCTGTTAAAGCTACAATATGTAACTTTTTTCACCGCTAGGGTTGCTAACCTCTTACAATAACAAAGGAGTAGATCGATGACGCAGTGAATAAGCGGAATCATGGAACTTGTTGTCATGCCGATAGATCCAATAATGTTTATGGAAAATAATGTTTATTAATGAGTGAATACATTCATGTTTTTTAACATGACTGTGGTATGAAGCAGGTCGCAATTGCTAATGAGAGACAGATATCAGTGCCACACACGAGTCCCCCGGATATAAAGGAATGAGGACATTTCATTCTACCCAACTACCCGCAAGTGCTGAATTAATACTCAAACTGGTCAGTTGATGTAACAAATTAAAATTGTGAGGTAACACAGCGGTGTTTCACTTGGTCTCTACAGTATCATACTAAATTGCTTTTGAGTGTGTTGAAAGTTATAATGTTAGTCTATATGTTAGTTTGTTGGCTGTATGAGACTAGCAGTGAGCTAGATCAATATTAGAATAACATACTGATCATATCCTAACATTTCATCATGTTGAGCTATATAACATTGATTCATTTTATGTACATTTGCTCATGTCTAATAAAGTACATAGAAGAGCGACGTCTCTTCAAGTCCAAGTTTGTCGCGAAGCTTTCGGGATCTCTAAAACGCCACGGCGATATTAATCCTCGTTTTATTTCTCCTTTTGTCCCAAAGACATCCGAAACAACAGCGTGAGCGTGCCGCTAGACGTTACGCAGTTGTCCACATCTGTCGCTGGTTACTATGGCAGTAGAAGCGGAAACCAGGGATAACGCGGTTATTACGTCATTGACAGGTGACAAGTGGCAATAGACGGGCACTATTTAAAATTGTGAATTTCTCTGAATTTTTTTGGATAATGCAAGTACACAATTGAAAGAAATGTATAACACCGTGCAAATGGTTTTTGGATATTTTGATACAAAATTCGTACATATTGTACCTTTAATGTGCGTACCGTGACATAATGGCAAGAAAACATGCAACAATAACATAGAGTGACCAGTTTAGTTCACAAAGAAATGACTCTTTTGAGTCTGTCTTTTTAATGAATCCAGAGCTCGTTGAGGAAATCAGAGACGCTTTTAAATCTAATGCACAATATTTTATTCTTTCTATGAGGTTGTGCTATTTTTCTGCATGCCTTGCATCTTAGGAAGTGCATAACAAGGGCTGCATAATAGTCACTGTCAGACTCTAAGTAATGGTTTGTGTGGGTTGAGGCTGTGCGCTCTGTGCAGGAAGTTTTATTTCATCAATGGCTTTTTCATGGAGGCCCGCCAGAGCTGAAGCGGTACGGACATGTACGGACGTGTCCATAATTGTAACCTCATTTAGATTGACTCAAAACACCTGAGAACCGGCTTCAATCTTTAACTGGGCAAAAGTGTCAGTCTTCTGTATCAATGTAATATTTAAGAAACCAAGAAAGTTATGCACGTTTTTTTCTTTCACAAACCTGGGTTTCGTAAGGCTCAAATTCTCTTCATCCCCTGAAATGCCTCTTTCCATTCGTGATAGCCTCACATGTTATGAATAGCGTGCGTTTCTAATGTGTGTGTGAGTGTGTGTGTGTGTGTGTGTGTGTGTGTGTGTCTAGTGGATAGCGTCACTGCTTTGGGAAGGGGGCTAAAGGAGTGTTTCATTATAAACCTGTGCCATTAAAAAGCTGTTGGCGAGATCTGGCTTTTGGCTCCTTCTCAAACTTTCTTCCTTTTATACATATTTAGTGTGTGAGACTGCTTAAGGACCCCTAAGTGAGACCATTACGCTACGACCTGATAAGAAATGAATTAATCAGTTTGTAGTGCTCTCGTTAAGCGTCGTAAATCAGCGAGCACTGTGAATCGACCAAAGCTTGTCGACGAGGTGCATTTGTAATGGAAAAAACATGTATGAATTATTGCGGTAAGATATCACAAAAAGCATTCAGTTGAGACGCAGATGATCACGGGTCAGAGTCTCAGTGTGCTTTTATTATTTCAATCTGGAGTTCATCTGAAATGCGCACAAGAGAGGGTGAAGTAAGAGCTAAACTTAGATGTTTGTCACACTTTTCTCTCAGCGTCTGTCTTTTTCACCCTTATCTTGTTCGGAGGGTTCTCAGAAGTTCAAAGGTCGAGGAGGTCAGGTGGCGGTGCGTGCAGGTGCTTCTGGGAGTTTGGGAGAAGAAAGGGGGAGCGTGTGCAGGCAGCAGAGCCACAATCACGCAAGCTGCGTGTGGTTTGGCAATGGCAGCCAAGACCTCTCACTCTGCGCGTCTCAGACTTTCTCCCAGGGCTATCCAATCTTTTCTCCATCCTTCCACTCGCTCCGCCGGCTGCTGCCCTCCCCTGACTCCCAACCACACACAAATGGTTTGAATAAAGGACCGGCATGACTGGGCCATGTCTTCTGAAGAAATCCCAAAGAGTAATAGTTTACTTAGCCTAAATACCCCCGATTAGACGAATTGAAACATTGTTGTTATGCGGTGGAAATTCAAGGACCCATTGGCCGAGTCTTTTAACCCCATTCCGGAAAGAACTTACTGCAATTTCCTGTCATAGGTGAACCACAGGTTCTGGTGAACTTCAAACATACAAAAGAAACAAAACAAAAAAAATGATTCCAAAAGGAACGGCAGCATCAACAAATCACCTCAACTAAACTCCAAAACATGGATGGTGGAAAAAGGCACAAGTTACACAATACAACAACTGTCCAGTACTGAGTGTCACTGAGCTGAGCATCTCATGATGTTTACAGTACAATTCCTTCACAATGTTAAGCAAAACACATCCAAGTTACACAAAACAACAACTGTACTGTGCTGAATATTACTCCCATATTTACAATGCATTCAGAAGGAATTTTACATCTCTAATGCTTCCTGAAATTCAAGGAATAACCTCTCTGACTGTCACGAACAGCTTCAGTTCTTGGAGGAGGATTAGATAAACCGGAGATCGGCATTTGACTCTAATAACTAAGCATTATACCTGTTTGTAAGGAAGTACTGTGTTTTGAAGCATTTTGCCCTTATTTACAGGATGTGTGGAGTGCAGACTGAAAATAGAGGTGGGATCAGGACCTGACCCAGGTCAGACTCAAACTTGGGTCTCAGCTCTTATACAGGTTTTTGAGATCAATGTATCACAGACATTTTTCCTTTTTATCTCTATCGTGTGAATGATGTTTTCTGGTTAATGCAGGGTAGTCATGTGATTGGTCTGCCATCAGTAGCTTTTAAAGGCACAATATGTAACTTTTTTGCTTTAAAATTAGCAAAAATCACTATATCTATGTTATATATTTTTTTTAGTTGTGTACTCACATTATCCCGACTGTTTCCAACAACTTTCAAACCAGGAGAAATTTTAATTTAATTTTTAGACACGGCACGTTTCTTTATTTCCGGTTTGTCGCCGTCAATGGCGTCATATCCGCGTTGTCCCTGGTTTCCGCCTATGGTTTCCGCTCGTACTGCCATGGTAACCAGAGCTATGACCAGAGCCCTCTGATTAACCAAAGCGACAGACGCAGACAACTGTAGAGTTCGCAATGTCTATTTGCACGCTGTTGTTGTTTCGTTCAAACATTACGGACCATGGCAAGCAGTCTTTGGATAAAAAAGGAGAACTAAAACGAGAATCAATATCAGCGCGGTGTTTTCGAGATGCCGAGAGCTCCCATAGACAGTATATAAACGAGAGCTCCACGTCCGAGACTTCGACCGCTCCTACATGTACTTTATTAAACAGGTGAGCACATTTACATAAAACTAATCAATGTTATATAACGTTAGTTCAACAATGATAAAATGTTAGAATATGATCTGTATGTTATTCTAATGTTGATCTAGCTTACTGCTAGTCTCATACAGACAGACTAACACATACATTTCAACACATTCAAATGCAGTTTAGTGTGCTAGTGTAGGCTAATGTTAGACCAGTGAAACAGCGCTGCGTTACATCACAAGTTTAATTTGTCTAATAAACTGACCTTTGAGTAGTAATTCTGCGTGTAGTTCGGTAGAATGAAATGTCCATAGGCTATTCCTTTTATATCTGCGGGACTCGCGTCGCGTGTGGAGCTGATAGCTGTCTCTTAGCAATCCCGAACTGCTTCAAATCACAGTCATGAAAAAAGCATCGATGTATTCAGTCATCCATAAACATTATTAGATCGGTCGGCTTGACGTTGACGACAACATCCATAATTCTTAGCATGTGTTGCGTCATCAAACTACGCCTTAGTTATTGTAAAGAGGTTAGCGACCCCTAGTGGAGAAAAATTCCATACTGTGGCTTTAAAAGGGCTAAACATCTAACTACCGTTCAAACATATGATTTATTATTTTTTAGAAATGAATACTTCTATACAGCAAGGATGCGTTAAATTGACCAGAAGTGTTTAAATAAATGCTGTTCTTTTGAATTTTGCTGTTCCCTTTATATTCAGAATGCTTTAAAAAGTATCACGGCCTACACAAAAATATTAAGCAGTAATATTGAGTGATTTTTTTATTTTAACATTGATAATATTAGGGAATGTTTCTTGAGCACCAAATCAGCATAATAGAATCATTTCTGAAGGATCATGTGACACTGAAGACTGAGGTAATGATGCAATTTGTTGAATGTGCATTGAATAGACCAGCCTGAAAACCTTTACCAATTGACAACACAGTACATCTTTAAATGGAAAATCCATTTAAAGTGCATGTCTTCCATTGACGTCCAACAAATTAAGCACTGAATGAAATGCAGACAAGAACAATGTGCTACTAAATGTGCAAAAAAACTCAAAACACTCCAACTACAAAACATTTAACTTTATATCGTTTTGATTTATCTAGTGCTATTCATCTGCAACTGTCCACACATTACCAAGACAGGCCAAGATCCATAAGGAATGACCAGGTTAATACATCCAGCCATCCTGGAATTCACTTTTCACGAATACCCATCTCCCATCTGCACAGCTGCAGATGCCGCAGACGAGAGGTCATTTTCTCCCCAATCAAGGTGATTGAGGTACTATTTCCAGACAGCAGGGCTTTGAACTCTGGATACCATGGCTTGAGGGCACTCTCTGCCGCTGCGCTCAGCCAGCTAAACACTCTCGTTTAGGTGCGTTTGGCTGCCAAGGCCAAAGCTGGAAAAATGCTACAACGCATCTCACATATTTAAAGGGAGAGCGGTTGGAAAGAGCACCTGGATACAGCACATGTTGTCAAGACCTGGCGAAGCTCGCAGGCATTTTGGGCCCTTCTGTGCCATTAACCACCCTTTGCATCTTCAGAGACATGAGGGCATTTGAATTCCTTCTTTGCATGAAGGTCCACAGGCTGTTTGTAAAAGAATTACGTCACTTGGGAAATACTTAGTTCAATCCACATTGTTGTCACTATGCTGGCCATTACCAGAGAATCCAATATAAAGAATGCAGAGCCTCTTATAGTGATGTACCAAGTCCGCTACAATGGACCTAATATAATATTTTATTCAAATCTATATTATAATATATCACTGTGATATATATATATATATATATATATATACACACACAAATTTCTTAGATTTATATATATATAAATATGTTGTGATTTCGCTTTTAATAACTTTTAATCTTACAATAATTTTTTTTTTTTATTCTGAGGCAAAAAAGGCTTCCATATTCTTTGTAATAGGTGAATTTTAGGAATATTTTCCCCACTAAGTTCTCATATCACACCTTTGAAGTAAAAAAGAACACACACACAAAATCTGAGTTTGATAGCAATGCAACTAACTCTCTCTTCGGTTTTATACAAAGCAAATGAAAAAACAGCCAATCCCATTAGTTGCTAGTGAAAACAGAACTTCCACTGCACACATATTTAAGGTAAAAATAAATAATCTTGACTAATCTGAGGTACTAATCATTTTCATATTTTACATGCACTCTGTCCTTACGTCTTTGTAAATGTGTGAGATGGATGCAACAGCTATGACAGCACCTTACTAAAGGTTATGGATGCATAATGTAAATCATATCACACTAGATGAAAAGTTTCCATCAGGGGTGGTTTGTTTTTCATTAGCACTATAATAGTGTAAATAAATAGTGCTCGCACGATATGACAAACGTAGCAAAGTTCAGTTCATCTCTAAGAAGAAATCCTGAGCAGTATGTCTACAGTCAAACTGATTTGAAACAAAATTGCCATTTGTTTCTGTATATTTCTGGCCCTGTTTACACCTGCTATTAAGATGCGTTTTGGTCGATCGGATCACAGATCACGAGGGAGACACATACAGTACACACTGTACCCATTTACACCTGGTGTTTTAATCTGTCTCTCATGTCCACTTTCAACCACTTCTGTCCTGATTTATTGGAGGGAAGGGTCTATTGGGCGGGTAAATGTATGGCTTTTACCCGCCCGTTTTTTTTTTTTTTTTTTTTTTTTTGCAATTTACTTGGTTCAACTCTGACCCATCAAGACTGTCACTTCACCTGAGCCAGACTAAAATGAATCTATTAACCACATTCTAAGAGCTCTCCAGAGCCTCTAATATAGATTGAGAGAGCCCTTTGCATGCCTTAATTTCCTCGAGGGGAAGCGGGGCTTAAAGTCCCGACAGACGCAGAATGATTTTCCACTGGTTTAATGAGAATGACAGAGAGAGAGGGAGACCACGAAAGGGGTATTTATAGAAACAGCTGGAATGTGAAGGGCTAATTGTGCTTAGTCTATTGCTCCCTTCACAGTCTGTTCACCATTACAGTGTTTTTCAACAGTAAATGCCGAGAGAAGAGATACCTAGAAGAAAGGTATGACCTATTTTCACCCACACTGACAGAGAAAAAAAAAACATTGTCTGGTCTTGAGGTAGGCTATACTTCTTGTTTAAATGCAAGAGGTTACAGGTTCAGAACTCACTCGACCGATAAATTTAGGCCTGGGTTAAAATATAGATTTTTTGATTACATGATTTTCATTTTGAGCAATTTTGATATTGACTCATAAATCCCATGATCAATCTATTATTTTTGAGCAGTGGCACACCCCACTACTGAATCTATGTCGCTGCCACTGAATCTACAACCCATCAGCAAAACGAGTTTGCAGTCTGAAGTAAATGAGTTCACATACAGTAAAAGGTAAACACTGCAAAGTTGTGTCTTTGCGGTGTAGTCCGATTTTAAAAAGTCTGTTTTCAATACTTTATACTTCAATAGTCTTTATGAATTAAAACACGTATTCAGAAATAAAACAAGCGAGTGAGTGGTTGAATCATTCTCTCAACCAAATTAATGCAAAGAGTCATGCAGGAACGCATTTGGTGGAACAAAAACAGACCAAGTAACTGGCAATATTATGTCTAATATATAAGTTACTCAATATTAACATGTTGTTTATTTAACTGTTGTATAAAACCAAAATACAAGGCTGAAGGGCTAAATGTGTCTAAAAGCATGTCAGTGTTTGCACTGTGTGCAATATTACGGAGGAACAAAAGAGACAAACACTCATTGTTTTAAAAAGTATATTTCCATTCATTAACCAAAGAAGCAGAAATGCCTAGTATCATCACTGGGGCAGGACCTCACTTCAAACATTGAAATGAATGTCATAAATGCTCATGATAATTTATTCTAATTGTACTTTATTAATATGTGTTATATTTCTTTTTCTTGTCATTATTTGTTTTGTGTAATAATGCTTTAATTGAAATATTGTATGAAAACACAATCATGCTAATTTTAATTTACTTAGAGGATCAACCTTAATTCTCTTTAAATGTGGGAAACATGCACTAATTGAACACACACTGTTTCCTAGAAATCACCAAATCAGTTGCAGTGCACAGTGTCATGTTTTCTGTTTGTTGTCACTAAACGCAATCTGATTTCAGTTTTTGGGGTTATTTGGTGTGTGCATATAAGGGTCATATGAGTTTAAACTCTAGTAGGAGAACCTGGGTGCAGAGATGTTGGAAGGGCATCCAAAGAAAAAAACATCTCCGCATGATTGCACTTTAAAATGTGGACCTAATCCGTTGCAATATGTGTCATGCATTACATGAGGAGCAATCATTTGATCTACCAATGTACACATTAGAGCAAAAATCGACATGGAAATAGCGCGTCGTAAAATGTGATCCCACGGAGCATGCGCACACGCAGCCTCGTGTCACTTAGCATGCAACAGAGCGTTCGCTCGCAGCCCACATCTGTGCAGCACAACTCCGCTCCGCACAGGGCCAAACACCAAGCGGTCTTTTGTTTGCATTTCTCGATGTTGACAGTGCTCTGACCTGATGTGAGGGAAGGCCATACTTTAAATAGCACATCCGCACATTAGGCTACCATGTGCAGCGAACTGGCGCAAAAGGTGCCGTTACCCTTCCCCCAAACCCAGTGAAGAAGTTTACAGTCAAGAGATTATTTATTTCAAAGGCTGTTTCTATCAAAACAGATTGGTCTCCAAAAAATGAACAAACTGTTTAGCAAATAACATACGGGCAAGCACCTGTTAACGTCCCGCTTAAACTGTGCCGTTTTTTTTTTTTAGTCCAACTATAAATTCAGCTGCTCATTAGAACTCTCTAACGGTGATTAAAGAAAACAATGGCTTGAAGTGCGAGTTACTTTAAATAGTATGAGAAAGAAGACATAACTTTTACTGATAGTTCTTCTCAAGATTGGTTTGGATTTCTTAGATCAAGTCTAGAGTCTATTTCAAGTGTGCCCCAAAAATTAATTTTTAACTCAATTAACCCCCTATGAGATGTTTTTAAATAGACTAACAATATATATTTAATTTCTAACTATATTATATATTCATAAAAATTAACTACTTGTAATTATTCACAATAAGTCGCACCTAACATTAACATTTGAATATATTTTTATATTGTAATAATTTCACATTGAATCTCCAAATTAATTTAGAAATGGCACATTTTTAATATGAATAAAAGAGAGAGAGAGAGAGAGAGAGAGAGAGAGAGAGAGAGAGAGAGAGAATGAGAGAGAGAGAGAGAATGAGAGAGAGAGAGGAAGTGGCACCCAAGCTCTTCCTGTTCACCTCAACACATACTTTCTGGGTTCTCATGACATCCCTAAAATAAAATGGAACGTATTGTACTTTTTTTTAAGGCTTCTCATATAATTTCTAATGAGAATAATCAAAAGCAAATGCAGACCATATTTTTATAGTATGAAATAATTGCATAATAATTTTTAATGACTCCTTTCTCAGACTTATTTTTCCTCTCTTGCTCCACTAGTGTTTCTATGTGGATTTCAAAACGGAGGGCCAAGAACAGCATGGACAGAACAGGTTAAGAGCTCATCTGGTTGTCTGGCAGACAGCGGCAGCGTTCTGACTGGTAGGGGGTCCAGTCCTGGTAAAAGGCTTTAAAAATAACCAAAGAGTCAGAGTTATGACCCTTTTTCACTGAGCTTCGACACCTTGTGATCAGCTAGTCATTGCTTGCAACAACTGCAAATCCAGATTGCATGCTGGATTGATTAGAATAAATTCTACAGGCCAATCATATCATAAAACAACATAAGACAACTGGCCACTGAGCAGGAAACAGGTATTGTTGTGATTATTAATATAATTTGCTGTGCCGCTCATTTTATATCAGTATTTATTCTCAGTATAATTAAGCGAATCAGGTCAACCGTTGCAAAGAGATGCACGGCCCAAAAATATCTCAGAGGGGTTCAGCGAGTGCAAAGAATTTCACAGACTAGAATGGCTGTAGACTGTTATTCTGTGAAAACTAGAAGCAAACATGACAGAAAGTTAGAAAAGGCTTTCTGCAGTTCATCAATTCTGTGTAATGAAGTACAGAAGGGTAGATGACAAATAGACATGCATGTCCACGGACATTTTTTCTCCACATGAAGATTGTAGGTTAAATATATATTTATAAAAGTATCTATCAGGGGAATTTACAGGGGCGTGGGAAGTAGGAGTGCAGTTTTCACAGGAATATAAATGCTATGCAAATTTTACATTTATGCATTTTTAGCATTTAGTAAATTATTTGTAATAAAAACTTTAAGTGGGCTATTAAAAAGTGTAATTTATATATTAAATTATGTTTTTTTAAACATACGTGCTGAGTGTGACGTCATATTGTGAAAGAATTAATCCGCTCTTCTCCTGAGCGCAAGTCCACCATCAGAATGCAGTCTGCACAATTGGGGCGGGGCGACACATTTTATATATAAAATTTGAGGAACTTCAAGAGAGTCTACACACTCCACCAAATACAAGAGATGTCAAAAAAGCGAGATAAAATCAATGCTTTTACTGAAAAAAAGTGGCAAACGTTTCGGTCACATGTGACCTTTATCAATGCCAAGCTTACAATATTTATTTATACTTATATGTGTCTTGTAAGCTTGGCATTGATAAAGGTCACATGTGACCGAAACGTTTGCCACTTTTTTTCAGTAAAAGCATTGATTTTATCTCGCTTTTTTTGACATCTCTTGTCCGAGTGTACTGACTCTACTTGGTCTAAAATGATTTGTCTACATACCTCATATGGACTAATTTTAAGGCACGGTAGCTCTTCATTTAAAAATGTGCACACACATATATTGTAAGACTTAACATATACACACACATAGGAACCACCACGATTAGACTTTCATGCATATAAGTGTGTTTTACACACTCAGAGTTCTGCTAATTACATTTTATTTTTCTGCTCTCCACCACAACTCACGGCTCACTCGTCAAAATGCTGACTAAAACGGCAGTGTCATGCCCCAGGGCTCACTGACAAGCCAGCAGAAACACACTGAGAATGACGTCATCAAGACTGAGAAAGGCAGCAGAACTGGCCTGTGCTGCCCGTGTTGTTCAATCCACTTCCTCCTCTATTCAGATGCGTAGGCCATTAACAGAGCTATGCATGGGAACTAGGGGTCTGCCAGGCGAGTGCTTCTAGCGTCAGGCTACATATCCTGGGGCTCTGACAGGCAGACAGCCCTACAGAATGTGAGGATGATATGATCTCTCCATATGACTCGTGAAAGATGCATTTGAATGCAAAGTTCTACTGAACGGTTGTGGGAAATGTTACTTTTAAAAGTAATACACAAAAGTTAGCTTTTCCGTTTTTCTACAGATTTTGTTCTTAGAGTGTATGTTACAATATTTAATCATTATAAAAAGTAATTGTTGCATTTCTACATGTTATGGAAAGTTTATTTTGCATTAGTTTCTCACGCCTACTTTTTCTCTCTTCTACAGAATGGCCAACGCATTCTCATCCTAGGGCGTCATACACTGACGCTTTTGACTTTTCGTCTACATCGAACGCACATGGCACCCTTTAGCGTCAATATGAGACGCACAGAGCTTTGTTCGGTTGTGGGTAGGTTTAGGTCTGGGGTAGGGTTAGGGTTAGACCGCTAGGAGGCGCCTTCTGGCCCATATCTATCTGCGTCTCATATTGACGCTAAATGGTGCCATGTGCGTTTGATGTAGACGAAATGTCAAAAGCGTCAGTATATGACGCCTTGGGATGAGAACTTGCTGGAATGGCTTGACTAACAGAGCAAATCCACCGCTGCTCTGAGTCTGCAAACTGTTAAAGGGATAGTTCACCCAATTTTCATTTCCTCACCCTCATGTTATTCCAAACATGTATGACATTCTTTCTTCTCTGGAACACAAGATACTTCAACAGTTTTGGTAACCACTGACTTCCATTGTATGTGCAAAAAATCTTGAATGTACAGATTCCTCACAATATATTTTTATGTGTTCCATAGAAGACCTGAAGTCATGCAGGTTTGGAATGACATGAAGGTAAGTAAATGCAGAATTACAATTTTTGGGTGAACTATCAATTTAACACATCAGGAGCCATATGAAACCTTGTGGGCCAATAATTCCAGGCCCTTGTTTAGACCTTGTATCAAATCAAATGCTTGTGAGTGTACCGGTCACATTTTGGTTTGTGAAACACAGAGTTCTCAAATAAGACTGACAGAAAATCAGATCAAACTAGCAACTAAAACTCATTTCAAAAACGGGACACTTGATATCTTCACCATTCTCTAATAGACAGCTCTCAGATTTTCTCATTCCACTATTAACATGGTCTCTCCAGCCAACACAATCAAACCTTAGTACAAACAGTACAATTTTTCTTCTCACTCAAACCATAGTCGTGGCTTTAAGGCAAGCACACTAGATGATCAAGATATTCCGTCATGAAAGAACATCTCAGCATCGACAAATACAGCTGATAACTACAAAAACATTGTAATTGATTTGAGGCATGTATCAGCAGTCGAAGAACTCAAGAATGCCCTATACATGACGACTCGTTTTCCTCACTCTCGCTCCGCAGACCACCACCGTTCCTGAGCCTGCCCCCTATGGCCTGCGGTTATTCAACGTCCGCTGTTTTTCTCTGTTTACTGAATATGCACAGCTAGCTCCTTCGCCTGGTCAGAAGGGTCTAGGTGAAAGAGACCACCACGAGCCCCACATTGTGTTGACTCAGTTGCCTTGCCTCAGGCGCGACAACATCCCCTGAGGAGAGTGACAGTTCTTGAGATTTCAGACCCTCTTCCCTGATCCCTCACTCCTGTCAGGGGTCACCGCTTTCCAAGCCCAAAGCTTAGCCTGTTCCCCTCCCTTACTTGTAAACCAGTTTAATCTACCTCATTGTTTGTCTGAAGACCTTCTCGCCTTCCTCAGAGTTCACCCATCAAAACATTGTCAGACTGCCACATGTCGCTTCTTGACATATTTATCCATAGGCCGTCCTGAGGTCCATTCTGTGAACGCTGACGGACGTGTAAGGTGAATTTGATCGTTGGGAACTCTAAATGTCTTGATAGAAAATCAAATCTGAAATCAGATCAAATTCAAGGTTATAGAAAATAAGAAAAAAACATAGCAGAATGTTTTGTGAATATAGCCCCAGTTGACATGGATATTTCAGCAGCTCTTTTACTCTGTTAGTTTATTCAAGTCTAGATATCGTGACTCAGGCTAGGTGGAGTGTGGTGTGAAGCGTGCCACCGAACCTCAGCACCGACATCTGCGGGATAGGAAGCGTCAGGTTAATGCCGAGCGCCTCCTATATCTTCCCGCTCTCACAGAGCACAATTCCAAAAGTTGAGACAGATCCCATAACACTCTCCAGACGGCAATTGAGGGAACCCAAATGGGAAGAGTCAAAGGCTACTGGCTGGCCATCGTGTTGACGCACCCTCATCTGCATGGATTCCAGGCAAAACTGTTTACTGGCCAAGATGGATTGGATGAATGCCGATTTGTCCAGTTTAAGCCACTGGATTTGTCATTCTCAAGCCTTTTCGACCTGAAAGAGCCTTTTACCGTGCCTAAAATTGGCGGTGTCACAATCATTATTTTATTGTGTTGAAATTCACTACATATAGCAGTGACTTTTAAAATATATCTTAGAAGCAATTCTTTTTGTAAGGCAGAGCATTCCTGGTGTGTCATTGTTGACATCTATCATGTCCAAAATGTGATTACATCACATGACTTTGGTTGCTGAATGGTATGCTGGTCACGTTCCACATCAGTTGTAATGTTTTATTTAGTTAAGATTAAGTTAAGATTAAACCTAGCCAAAGATTTGATGCCATATCTGCATCGCCAGTAAAGGTAAATGGATGTGGTCGCGGGCGTGGACCAGAATTCAGTCTTTCAGTCACGGCATTTGAACATTTTCCACATCAGCTAATTTCCTCCAATCCTGTACTCCTCTTCACCACAACCATTAGTCTTTCCGCTCTCAATCTCTCCGTCCACAATCACTAACTCACCCTCTTTCTTTCTCTTTCTCCCCCTCTTTATCCCCCTTACTCATTTTCGTTCTTTCTGAAGCATGGCGTCTCTGCAGCCACAGTGAGTTGCAGGCCAGTGACGCACCACAACAACCTGCTGGTGTTCACAAACATATCTGACTCACCGTTTAGCTTGACTCACCGTTTAGTCAAAATTCATTCTTTACACAAGTAGAATCTGTTCCAGAATTGGAGTCCAATTAAGTAATTTATGCTTTTGTCTTCTGCAAAACAAACTCAATACCACTGGAGGAAGTTATCATAAAATCAGGCTTGTACAGTTGCCCAAAAACATATTTGGACATTTATGGTTAATTGGCACATTTGTATGTATGAATTTCACAGCATTAGATAAAATATCACAGTACATCTAACCAAGTGGAAGGCAGGGGCATTCGTGCATTTTTAAGTGTGGCTAAAGTTTCCTCATACTTTTGGGAGGATTCTGTTAACACATTACAGTATTATACAATACAGTATTTTTTTCTGTGACTCCTTTTGCATGTTACATCATAACACCAGTAGGTGTATAATAAATAATGCAGCAAAACAATAGTTCCCTCAAGAGATGAACAAATGAGTAGAGATCCTGTACAGAGCCTAAGAACGAAATGAAATCACATTGTGCATCACAGCCAAGACTTAATTAACTAATCATTCTATGAGACCCATTAAAGAATTGTTCAAAATGAACAAATTGTTCATGAATTACCAATCAGTTGCTTGGAGATGTAACAGTTAATTCAGCTTTATTTGGGACTCTTTTCATTGATGGAGTGAAAATATAAAAAATAAACTGATATTTGGTAGAACAGCATTCTATTCGAATGATATAGCTTCATTTTAATATGTAGGCATGGGCACAGTAGTTGAGGTTGTTTGCTGATGTTTTACTCATTTAATCACCTTAATAATTACGTTCAGACAGTTAAAATCTCCTTGTGACACTTATGGGCAGTTTATCAAAGAAGTGATTTTTAAAGTGGACATTGATGGGTACACAAGGAAAATATGTGAAATAGCCAGATAATACCATCGTCTTGATGAAGGCTTATCTTATTTCTACCATAAATACCTGGTAATACACTGTGATATCAAACACCAATCCATAAGCACAACCCTTTCTTTGTTTCTAAGCTGTTCTGAACTCGTTCTCTATGTTGTCTTACTTTTTTCCCAATCCAATAACTACTTAAAGGTCATTAATTAATTTCCTGTTGTCTTGGTGGAAAACGAGGGGAGTTTTTTCCACTGGGCAGCTGCTTTGTGTGTGTGTGTGTGTGTGTGTGTGTGTGTGTGTGTGTTTATTGTGTGTTTATTGTGTGTTGTTCATTGTGCTTCTGGACACCATGAATCATGCTTTTCATAAGGCTGATTCAATGCAGTAAAATATGTTCCTGACGACTATATTAGAAACAGCTTCTTGAGAGAGTGAAAAATATATTTGTTATATCTTTTTTTTTTTGGGGGTGGTGTTGTTTTCACACAGGCAATTTTTCTATTGCCAAATATTCTCAAACTCTTTCTATGCAGAGAGTATAGTCTGATTCATCTGTTATTTTATCTGTCCATCTAGTTGCATGTTCAAAAGGTTAGTAAGCATTGCCGCAAAAAGTTCAAGGTTATAAACAATATTTTTGTCAATACGTACAGTCACTCGTGCAGATGGAGCATAAACTATTACTGCATTCTCGCCCCCAAACCAGATTTAAACGATTAAAATCCAGACTGAAGTATTCAATTACAACCAGAGTTTTATAAGGTAGATCTGTGTGACCTTTTAACCTTTGTTTCAGATTGAATCTATTTTTTTTCTAGACTATTGCTTTAAACCTAGCAAAGTGAATTATTTTATAGCAGACTATGTTACAAATCTCCAGATTCCTGTTTTGAGTCCAAATCTCCTTTCTATAACACAGAGACACACAAATAGCAGCAGTGATCAATAGGCACGAATGCACACTTTGACAAAAGCGTGAGGAAACGGAAATGCCAAACGGATTGCCACAAAAGTACATCCAATCAATGGCCCAGAGCCTTTGGGTCAGATGGAAAATGTATTGAGCATAGGGGCAGACAAACACACACATTCAAACATCGGATCATCAGAACATCAGCTGTGTTTACATCCCACACCTTGCTGGGAAATCTCTCTGAAAACTGATTCATGTTCACTTTCCTGTTATGTGCTCACAGTTCACCGAGCTGAGAATAAAGCGGGTTAGTGAGGTCACACCAGTCAGCAACCCAGTTTTTCCTCATGGTGGAGTCACTTTACAGGCGGTGACCTGTGGAAATGAAGTATATTAAGATGAGAATGAGCTGTATTGCATGGTTCAGCAGCGCTATCACAGGCTAAGTAGAATGGAGCTATTAATTCTGCTTAATGGTATCAAACTATAGAAAATTAACAAAGATTTACATCAGGGTTATTACAAATTTGTAATTACTAACCTAATTACTAATACTGTCACAGTGCGTGCAGGCAGAAGAAGATCACAAGTCAAAGTTCCAATAAAAACTTTTACTCTCAATATTACACAAAAGGTACAGACGGA
Organism: Scardinius erythrophthalmus; assembly: GCF_964197995.2. Lineage (NCBI taxonomy): Eukaryota > Metazoa > Chordata > Actinopteri > Cypriniformes > Leuciscidae > Scardinius > Scardinius erythrophthalmus. The sequence continues at coordinate 8,253,457 of NC_138238.1, forward strand.
CAGGAGGGTTACACACACCAAATAAATGATGTGAACAGACAAAGACTGACAGAACTGAAGGAACTTAAATAGTAACATTGATGAACTGAAAACAGGTTACAATAATTAACTGAACACAGGTAGATGAAGGTTAACTAATTAAGGATAACAAGAACAGGTGCAAACAAGACAGAACAGAATGTGACAAATACTAATTACTAAGTTGTTTACTGAAATAATGACAAAGCACTCAACAAAATCACAAATTTTTTAACAAACTTTTAAATAAAAAAAACAATAATAAAAGCTAATTCAAAATATTAAATTTCAGGCCCAAAAATATTTTTATCACATTCATCTTATCTTTCCTAACGATCCGCTAGCTGCCCGCCCCATAAGCATGCCGTCAAAAAACCGCGTCTCTGTAGGCAGCCTAGGCTCTGAGATCTGCACACAAAATCAAATGGTTTAGCCAAACACTCAAAACCAAAACAAATAGTGTTCCAACCAATCACCGACAGGGGGAGAGTGTTGTGAGGTTTAGTTAGGATAGCTAGCGGATAGTTAGGAAAGATAAGATGAATGTGATAAAAATATTTTTGGGCCTGAAATCACTGATACCACCTTTAACATACTCAAGTTTAGGTAGGGTTGAGCAAAAATACAGTAAAGAACTGGATTGAATTTGAATTTGTTTTGGAGTGACAGGAAGTGGAATAACAGGTAATGGCACTCTGGGAAATGAAGGCTGCATCTGAAATCGCATATAGAAGGTAAACAAAAACAGTTCTCTACTATATAGTAGGTGAAATACAGTATGTGACAAAATACAGTATGTCCAAATTCACAGTACTCATAAAAGAGTAGGCAAAAAGTACCCAGAAGACCTACTTTACTATCCCATGAGGCCACAGGAGAGGATTTGTGAATGGCAGTGAAGCGACGCAACTGACGCTGGTAGGTCACATGATAATGACAATATGGTGAATGTAGTACGTCCAGATTATATTCACACACTCAAACTATATAGAGAATGTACTTTTTAGCAGTTGCAAAGTAATTACTTGTTCAAAATAAGTACCTACTCAAGAGAAAATGTGATTTCAGACAAAGTGTTTCTTCACACTGGTTCATAAATCTGTCTGTAAGCCTGTGAGGTCAATAAAACGTTGAAATATAAAGACTTTTTAGACTTTTCAATTATAGCTTCCAAATGAGAGTAAAACATTGGACAGGAACTACAATTGAAACTCAAAATGGAATTTAAAAAGCATTCTCAGTTTATTCTGAATGGCACACAACCCTGGATTGCATGCACACACACAATTTCACAATTACAATTTTAAAACAACCTGATAGTTCCAGGATTTCCATGAGCTCACTAGTTGTTGGAACCAGGCTAATGAGTCTTGCCATCCAACTTGCAGATCTGATGCAGAACCAAGCTAAGCAGGTTAGTCCCTAAAACTCATGCAATAAACCCTATGAATTATACACATGTATTTGAAAGCCAGTTCGTTGGAACAAGTCCCATTGTCCCAAGTGGAACAATGCCACAACATAAATCAAAGGTTGGCTGATTCTGTGCCATTATAAACTGGACTCTCCAGAGCACCCCACTCCTGCTGAGAGCTTGAATGAGGTCATATTGTTCAGGAACCCAGTCATCGATAAGCACAATAGACTGTGTGCAGATCTCATCCGTGCCGAGCCGAGTCGCACCAATCAAGCTTCTGGGAATGACCTTAACACAAATTCAGCTTCCTTTTTAACCTACTGCCCAGTATTAAGCCGAATGCAAACTTTCCTTTGTTTGACGATTCCAATTGACCATAATTCTTTATTGCCAGGAATCAAGCAATGTCGGAAGTGATGTGTTTGGATGATGTGGTATCACAGAAGGCTGCCATTGAGGAAATAGCCCTTGAGAACTTGCCAATGCCCATAAGGGACATGAGCTTTTCTGCCATGCGATGTTAATTGAATTTTGCTGAGACATTCTCAGTAGGAATGTTTGGGATATGTTTCTCAGTGTGTGCTTTCTGCAACCTTTTTCCATAAACCACCCTCTCCAGCTCCTCCATTTGGCCTCAGACCACCTACAGCTGGCCTGTCAGCGAGACCACTGGGGGCTCTCCATTCACTGAAGATGTGAAAATGCGAACACGTGTGTTTTGAATTCACAATCATTTCCAAAGGTGTCCCTTTGATTCTGAGCAGATCTGTTTTTTTTTTCCTAATTTAACTATGCAGCAAATTTCACATATCAGTACAACTCCGTTTTGATTGAACCTTGGACAGTGACAACATTTCCTGCCGTCCACGCTCGCACCTGGCAGAGGGTGGTGACATCATGGAAGATCTCTGGTTCACAAAGCTGGCTTTACATTGTCACATGCCTCATAAACCAGTTTTGTTATGGAATAACAAAAGCCATAACCATGGAAATTAATCAAAGAAACTTTTTGGTACATCATGATGCCTAAAATAAGTGAAACACCTTATGCCAGAAAAAGTAAGGGGTGGGTTGTGCCTAAATCAATTGTTGGGTGCAATTAAAAAAATCCAAAATGTTTTCCATTGTAGAACTACATTGTACATGGTGGAATGCTAAGAGGTGATAAACAATGCAAGAATCAGAGAGGGAACTATGTTATGATTAAAGTTGGGTTGAAGGAAGGTCACTGTATTTGGAGGGATGGGAGGAATCAGTTGTTCTAATAAGAAGGTTCATTGTGAGCACAAGCCAGTGCCAACTCTTCAGGGAGTAGAAGACAAACAACAACACTGAAGAGCAATAGGTGTGGACTGGTGAGATCTATTCACAGTAACATTCATATCTCAGGAGAATCAAAGCCTTACGGAGATGGCATTCACGCAATCTCAGCACCATTCATACAGTCAAAGACTCTGTGTGGATCAAAGACACCATGAATGAAGATCATAATGCAGGTGCTGCTATTACCAGGAAACTAAGACATAATCACGTATCATTATCAGTATATTCCAACAGATGCATGCCCCTTTCCCGCCAAACTCCTTGTTACCTTGTCACTATCACAACAGCATGTTCGCATCAAAGGATTACAACATCCTCCCATCTGAAAATTTATTTTCATTCTTTTTGTAAGCCTGGCTGTTCTTAAAATAAAAAGGTACTTCAACAGAGCTGCTTCCAGAGATAAACCTTTTTTTTTTCAGGGGATCTTCAAAGCATTTGTACAGCAGAGAAGATTGATACAGCCTGAAAAGGATTTATAGTGTTCATTACACAGTTTCTAGGTAATGTCTGACAAAATAAGAATGTCTAATTATTTTCTGAAGCCCTTGACCCCAGCATGCCTGTCTGTACCTTCACACTGAATGGTTATAATGCTTTTTATGCAAAGTTTTTTAGAACGTCTTTCAAACAGTTTTGCACAGCCACAAAGGCTCAAAGTCTAATTTGATTTGCCGTCAAGTATCAATAAGGATGTAATACTCTGAGCTGTGTTTAACGAGTCATTATACAAAACTGATGCCATTTGTATCCCTTTGAGATATATAGCATAAAAATAACCATGCGATAATCTTCTGTATAAGTGCAATGTTCTGGGAACTTTACTTAGCAACTGGGAGTCAATCACTGGAGTTAGAGGAACGTTCTGTGTAGGTTATATTATTGAAGACAATTATATGCCAACATTTGAAACATGAAATGCACAATGCAATTTATTAACACTAGTGTTATTTATCTGCACAGAAAATGCGGCTAAAATCTTGGTCATAAGTTCATAAATATGCTCATTATGAAACTTGTTTCTACATGCTGGTGCACTCGTTCACTCACTCTCTCTTTCTCCCTCCCCCTCTTCCTCTGCTTGACTTAACCGTCACCGATATTCCAGCTGGGTCTAATTTCAGTGGCTTTTTTTTCACCTGTTATTATTATTTTTAATCATAAATGTTTCCTCTCTTGGTGATGTTAATATCTGGAAATACACTGATGAAGCCACAGAACCTTCAGAAGTGTTTGCACGCTCCATGATTAAGGGCGCCTGGAGAGACTGCGACTGGGCCCCAGTGTATAAAGCGAGAGACGGCCGCCATGGCAAGCTTTCCAGTAATATCTTGGATAAATCAGGTGTGATGGCGGAATGGAAAAGTTTGGTCTCCGACATGTTCACCTACTTTTTAATTCTCTTTCCAAACATTTTTTTTCTAGCTCTGGGGTTAATCTTTTCTGCCCTGTTACCATTCATTGCTTTTATTGGCCAAAAGAAAAAAATAATAAATTAATAACAACTTTCACTCGGAAGGCATGAAATAGGATATTTCAGCAGTTCATCTCTCTTTCCTATTCCAGTAAAAGCACAGGCAAAAACAACCATTTACTCACCTTCACAGTTTTAGCACACACACTAAACCCACTCACATGCTTTTCCAAATGGCCTGTTTAGTTGTAGATCCAGTCAGCTTAGCACGCTAGCTGTCCAAACAGGGGGGGAAAGGAGTAATTAAAAAAATAAAGACGATCCACTGAGAATCAGTGTCGGAAAACAAAGTGAGAAGACACGAAATTCAGCTCCCTTGATGTTGACATTACACCAGTGTTTATTTTAATTGTCATTGTTAAAAAAAAAATGGAATGCAACTTTTATTTTTCACAGATATATTTGGTTCTGGCAAGACGCGTCCTTGTTTTTCTCTGGTATCATCGAGTTGGACAGGAGCTGGTGACTGCTTTCAGCTGTGAGGCATTAAGAAAGGTGAGAGACAGAGCGAGCGAGCAGACCAGGGCCATGTGCTTGGTCATGCAGAGGTCTCAGCATGCAAGCAAAGGAGTTGCTGCCATCAGAGACCAATTGCTCTGTCATGTGGTGTTGATGTTTGGAAAGGGAAAATGCAAATGGAGTGTGATTTTTGGATGACCGAGCTCCTTTATTTTAATTTGCGAGTGGTATCACTTTGGCAAATTAGCATATTTCTTCCTTGGCAGAATTGCGGTTTGGGAAGTAGATTAGGTAGTTTTTCTTTTCATAGCACACTTTCGTGTCTCCATGCAGTTGAACATGCATCTCATTACTTAAGGCTGAATGTATTAAGGCACTGGCTATTTCTACTCGGTGTAAACAATATATTTATTTGTTGCTATTTACATTTGACACAAACATTACCATGAACACTAAGTACTAATAGATGCTATTCACACAAAATAAAAAAAGACGTGATTTGCTATGTCGGAAGTGGATGGAGTTAATGAAAACAGCATCCGCCAACAAGGTTGGCTATTTGCACTTAATAAAAAAAGACACTGACCTACAGTGCATAGAATGTATATTGTGAATCCTCAAATTATCTACTACATTTGCCAAAATTACCAGAGCTTTGCTGTGTGGAGTATTGTATCCCGTTAACACATTTTTACACAAAATAGGATTAAAAATGCAATAGAAATACAGCTCCTTTTTATCTGAATGGAAACTAAAATCTTCAAAACATATAACATATGTTATATAAAAAATAACATATCAATATCATATTTTTCGAAGTAAAAATCCACATAGCTAAACTCTTCATTTGCCTCTGAGCCTGTCAGTGTTTCCTGCACAATTTAACCACACTATGACAAGTCGTTCGTGCAAATTTCGTATGCGCCTTATTTATTCTGTGTACACACAGAGAGAAACGGATGTGGAGCAAATAGGAAGCAGGATACTGTGACAGGGTTCCCTCCCGACTCACACTAAAATCGCAGAGGGGTCTAATTAAAGCCATGTTCCTTTGGGTGAGGCCTGAGTTCCATGGATGTATCTACAAATGCTACAAATATGAGAAACTTTATTGGCTGCCAAAGGGCAGTACTGAGTATTGGCTTGTTTGTCTGCTGTTCAGAGATGAAAAGCAGTGAAAACAAACAAGAGAGAGTGGAAGTCTAAAGCTGTCACGACCATGAAGAATTTCTGGTGGCAGATTCATGACAGATACCTACTTCTGTTTTATCCGTCTATGATGAACATCCAACCAACCAACAATACATCCTGTCCATCTGTCTATCAAGAAATAGCTATCCGATCGTGAAAACACCAGGTGTAAATGCCCTCCAAAATGCTTTCGAGACGGATTTAAATCCGATCAGTTAAACCACTCCAGGAGGTGGTTTGGAGCGCATTCCAGAAACTGGACCAGTGTAAATGCATCTGGTTGTTGAAGCCACATATGTAAATTTTACCCATCCCAAAATGGTAAAAAAATAAATAAACGTGCGAGAGCATGTTATTGCCAGATATGTCATATATGAACCTGAGAGTTCAGTCTCACAGACTCTCAATACTCAATTACAAAGTAATTGCAGCTCATGTCTGTTGTTTTCGTTGATGTGAACTCCGTTAAACTTGCATATAGTGTGGGAATTAAAGATCAGATTTATATTTGTTTTGAGGAGACACATTTATGTCGTCAAGTGATGGAAGAGGTTTAACAAAACTTGTGGCCCCATCCACACTACTGCGTTTTAGTTTAGAAACGGAGAATTAAAACGAATATGATCTCCGTCCACACCAGCGTTTTAGCTGCCGTCCACATTAAAACGACTGAAAAAGCGGATCACGTGACCATTCACCAACACTGGGCATGCGCGTGCCGGTGTAAACCTAGAGACTTTCAAACATAGACTGTAAAAAAATGCTTTCAAACATCAAAATGTCATTTATTAATATGTATTTGTGTCAAAATGACATATAAACATCTTTTCCTATTCTATTTTGCCTGGAAACGCTTCCAACAACTTGCGTGTCGCATGAAAAATAGGTCTATTTATAGCATGCACGCTTTTACCGCGCGATCCGCGCCTGAGACGCAGCAGTTTCTTATGGCGTGTTCACACCAAACGCGAATTTAATTATTTGCGCGAGTAGATTACATACAAAGTCAATGCAAAGACACCCAATCATAGAGCCGAGTGTGAGCCTCTGCGTCATCGTTTCTAAAGTCCTCCGTTTTGACCCGTCCAGATTAAAACGCCCGCCGGAGATTCAAAACGAAAAACGGGTCGGCAGCGTTTCCGTTTATGGCAATTCTCATTCTTTTCTATGATATTCGTAGTCGTACAACAAAAAAAGTCAATGAAATCAAGGCTGCAATGTGATTGGTTATCAAGGCACGCGTGATCCAAGTTTCTGGAATGGTAGATCCACAAACCCTGGGACCTCCCATAATAATCTGTTCTGCCTGTCTGTCTGTCTATCTAGAAAAATGTATGGGAAATGAAGTGTAACTCTCTGTGTATTGCATGATTCTTTTTTCCCAAACCAGTTCAGCGCAAATTCAGCCACTTTCATTTGGTAATGCTAGGGTAAGGGGTAGTGTTAGAGTTTATTATTTTGTAGTAGCATTGCATAGGCAATCAGTACTCTGATTGACATGACCGATAAAATCTTTAGAATTGGCTGAGGGGTGGAGAACTTGTTTGGAAAAAAAAATGTCAGTCTATTGAGAAAAAGGTATGCAGGTAATGCATTCTGGGAAAGGAAGTCTTCTTACTGTCTAACTATCTATAACTACAGTGGACCACCTAGAGAACTTGAGAATGCGATTAATGTCCAGGAGAGGTTGGCAGACACTGACTAAGTCTGATGCTGATGGGATGTGAGGCAGAGCACTCTAAGCAGAACAGAACAGCTGTGAAAACAGACCAGTCTCACAATACAGACCAGAGCCATGGACTGCACACTACCCGTGTGGTCCAGCCTAACCAAGGATTACATCAAGGTGATCTGCAGCAGGATCCTGACATCTACACATCTTCTGTCACAACAAACAACTGCTGATTCCCAGAATCCCCAAAATAGTATAATTGACTTTCTATAAACGATCAGTTTAGCACGTAGATGCGCTAAATAATCTTCTTCTTTTTTTAAAATAATTGTTGGGAATGAACTCCAATAATCATAGCTGTACGTGCAAAGTGGACTTGTATTCTATTTCTAGACCAAACGGGTAAAGGAGTCCCTTCCAAAAATAAACATCCGAGCAGAAGATAGACCTTTTGAGAATGCTGTGCCCCAACCACAAAGCGTTCACGCTATGTTCGCAAAAGGCACAGACTAATTAATCTTGGGCTAATTAAACAAGCTTCTATTAGCGGCTAATTTTCTGCCATGGAAAGTCACCTTTTGATCCTGGGATCTAAAATAAGGCTGCTGACAACAAGAGGAGAAAACAGGGTTCAGGCCAATACAAATGAATTTCCAGCTGCCAAAACAGATCAAGCATGGGATCCTGGCACTCTCCCTGCCACTTAATGCCACATGCCAAATTTTTAATCACACAAGACATGCATGTGATTCATGAGATTCAGAGATGTGCCATTTACATGATAGATGAAAGCGTTGCAGACTCTCCTCTCGTGAGAGTGTTTTCCTTCTCTAGTCACAGACAAGTGTATGCTAGGAGATCAACTGGCACACACAAACAAACATGACAATTACACCTACATCTCAATCCATATGATGTCGTTTTATCTTCCGGCATCAGCTCTCAGCCTTCTTAATGTGGTTACAGCCACGTAATTAGAGTATATGGCTTACTAATTCCCAGTAGGATATTTTAAACACTTTCCATGGCTGCACACCTCACTGCACTTTAGCAAAGAAACACTGCATGGAAAAATCACTTTATCTACCCAACAAATTACAGACAGATTAGAATATTACCTTTACGAGCACGTAAAAATCAACACTGTCATGAATAAATCAGCATAATTGCCATAATTGGGAATGTGCATATCAGCTTACTAGTTCTAGTTCATCTTTTCTATATATATAATTTAAGTGAATCAGTTTGTTTGGATGGTTCATGTAAATAAATTGGTTAAAACAATTCATTCACCAATGAATCAGTTGGATAAAACTGAGGCCTGAATTGGCAGTGCTATCACAGACACCAAAATCGTTTCGGTTTTGCAGACCAATCCAGCAGTTTGATGGAAAAATGACATCGTGATGGGTCACGGATGAGTCACCAGTGTTGGTTTGTGAGTCTGTATGAATGCAAGACATCTGATGAACGGGATATTATTGTACTCGTACTGTTCTTTAAAGTAGCACAGTAGTATGCACACCAATTAGGCTACTATGGAACAACTATAGGAAAACATTCACATCAGTGGTTCTTCTCCCACAGCAAATCAAACATGCAAAGACAGAGAAGATTAAAAAGATGCATTAGCTCTGTTCCAAACATTAGTGACATTATAAGCCTGTGAAATACACAGGATACTTTCACCAATGGCAGGTGAATTGAGAATATTTCCTACTGGCTACAAAACTATTCTGCATCATTTTTATTGAAAAATATTTAGTCTTTATGCCAATGGAAAAGTTTAACAGTTTTTTCCTTGCATTTTTGTGGCAAACAGGGCAGGTAATTGTGTCACGTCGCAGCATTATATATTAGCCAGTCTCGTGTGAAACAAAACCTCTAGTAAAAACATTTATACACGTTTTGGTGGCTTAACGCAAGTAATATATCACATATGTTTTGCAACATGGAATTCTAGAGGAGAAAAGAAACACTTTCAGCATCCTATATAAACTTCTGATGGTAAAGACATTTTGTCTATTTTTACACAATGAAAACAGTTCCAAACAATCCCAAAAATGGATCACTCATTGCCAAGCAAAACACAGAGTCGGGGTACATGGACTCATGAATTGACTCAGACGCACTCGGGTAGACTTTTACTCGAACTTGACAAGGACTCGGACATTTTGGACTTTGACAAAATTGAGATAAGACACGTCTCCCACTAAAACTCTCCTTAAAAATTGGTTAAGGACTTGGACACGAATCGGTCTCGACAAGGTGGACTCAAACCCAACACTAAAAACACAAACTCTGTGCTAACTCTACTACGGTGTTCTGCAGGGATGCATGTTCACGTTAAGGGAACATGAGGTCAGCACAAGGCCCATGAGGTGTCATCAGCAGCGTGTGAGAATCAGTTAAACATTGCTATGCCTTCGTCTGTACATCTTTACTCATTAACACGCAGCATGAAAGAGAACACATGGCAACAACACGTCTCTCTCACACACACACAACCGTCTGCTCATGGGAGGGGAAAAAAGAAAATCGCATGGCCTGAGAGCCAGACACGCAAGCTGATATATCGCGTTTGTGTGTTTTCAGGAATGGCTGCTGCATTTCATTTTTCATCATTTCCCTGCCCGCTCCGTGGCCCCCGACTCTCAGGGCCGCCCACAAACTGAGGACTTCATACCAGACAAGTGCATCACCTCGCGTCGGAAAGAATGAACACATAGCTCTCTAATGTGTTTCAAATGAGCGCAGGTATTTTGGAGAGAGTTGGCTTCTTGAAGTATCCCATGACACCCCGTACAAGCACCGCGTGGCCCTGAGGAATTGTTTGGGCGTGCGGTGTCATTAGCATGAGACGTATGTACAACAATTTGCAAGCATATACAAATTACAAAAGCAAAGATAAATGAACACAGAAAAGAAGACAAACACTTTGTAATCTTAATGAAGCTTGTGGCAAATATGAAAGCCTGTGGCCGCCGCAGCTGTTTCCCACTGAAGAACATTATAAACCATTGCTTAGACGAATGAGGTCTATAATGAAGTCAATACCGAAGTCATGAAACTGTTTTACAGTGTGCATATTTCAAGGTTTTGATTGATGCGTCAATGTGCTAAACATGTGTTAATTCAAAACATTAAAAAACTTGTCTACAAATCCTTTTGGACTCAACAGTAGATGCAACCCAATCCGCACGGTGATGTTTGAAGTGAGCTGACCTGCGTGGACTCTGGATGGGACCCGCTGAGATGACAGAGCAGAGCGACATCAGGGCCACTTGCTCCCCCTCACAACATCTTCTTTAATTATTTTTATAATGCAAGTGAAGAAGTGAATGGAAACTATGTGCAGCCTCCTGTGGTGGTGGAGGGGGTTGTTTCTTTCCCCTTATTTTTCCCCTTCTTTTTCTGTGGTACTACTGGAGGGGTTTGATCTATAAACACATCAGAGCTTTCTCTTTCTCTCCCTCTCTTTTTTTTGGGAGGGTGGTATGACTGGGAGGTCTAGGCATTGAGGCATTGTAAATACATTTCTGTGTCCATATACCTGTCCGCATATTTGACCATATATATATATATTAGTGGTGGGCCGTTATCGGCGTTAACGCGCTGCGTTAACGCGAGACTCTTATCGCGCGATAAAAAAAATATCGCCGTTAATCTATTCCCCAAGTTGGGTTGGGAGATGGCTCTACTACACAAGCAATGATGACGCAATCTACCCGCGGCCGCGAGGTAAACCCGGCTGCAACGCATATTCGTCGTCATCTTAAGTAAACACGGCTGAAAGTGAAAACTGCAACATCCATAATTTGGACTTGGTTCGGATTTAAGCCGTCCGACAAACAGCAGCAAACTATCCGAGTGTGTGGGGTAACGGTTCGGTAAGTTAACACACGACTAATCCGTTCTACCACCTCAAATTCAAAACGAAACATGACATCAGCGCGCGCGTATTATTCTCATTCCAATATATCTAGTGGTGTAACGTTAACACATAATCTCTGTCTACGCCCGATTTTAAGAATCGTTGTTGTGTTTCTTTTTAACTGAAAAGACATCAGTTAGACAATATTATAACTTTAAATTTGGGGTTTCATAAGCTCAAAGCTATAATAAACATTAGACCTACTTAAGATCTCTGCAGCTAGTGTACTTAAATTTTATTTATCTGCAAAATTATGTTGTATACTTACAGTTTTGCACAATATATGTTCTCAAAACTACATATACCCTTTAAAAAAAAAATTTTTAGCAGTTGTTTAGCAGGGTCTGTGTAACCTGTTCTGAAATGGTTTTATTATAATATACTGTATATCGTTATCGCAAGAGGCTGCAATGTATATCACAATATAGATTTTAGGCCATATCGCGCATCCCTTATTGATAGCCTATAGTAGTTGATAATAACATAGGCCTATGTTGCCTACGGACGGTAACAGTACAGAAGTAACCTTTTACAGTCTATGAGTAGAACAGCTTTCTCAAGCAGTTTGTGATGCATTTTGGAAACAGGAGATGAGCCCCTGGTCTAATGCGCCACCTGGCTTGAGAAACCCGTTCTCAAAGACTTAGGCTACTTTTATAGTCATTATTTGGGTAGCACACATATTCTGAATGCCTTCGGCAGAATTCAAATGAGCCATTTTAATCTAGATTAATCTAGATTAATTTCAAAATTAATCTATATTAATCTAGATTAAAAAAATTAATCTATGCCCACCTCTAATATATATATATTATATATTTAATTATTGGTCTAAACCAGGAGTAGGCAACGTCGGTCCGTCCTAGAGAGCCACTGTCCAGCAGAGTTGAGCTCCAACCCTGAAAAAAAAAAAAAAAAACCTCACCTGCCTGTAGCCTTAGGGGCTGTTTACGCGACACCGTCTTCAACTAAAAACGTAAAACTTTCGTCGGTCGTTTACATGACAACTGCGTTTTGGGTACCTGAAAATGGAAAGTTTTGAAACCGGGTTTCAAAGTGCACGTTTTTGAAAACGGTCTCCGTGTAAACAACAATAACACGAATTTCTGTAGACGATGATGTCATGCACATGCGTATTACGTGTTCAGTCTATCGTGTTCCATCGCCATCTAATGGCCTGGCAGCAGAATACAGCGTTTTTATTTGTTTTCGCAGATCCGCGTGAATGGGGATCGTTTTGACAATGGTGTCGCCTGTACGCGGAAAACTCAAAGGAAAAAATTCTCAGTTTAAAGCATATCGTTGTAGTTTTAAGCATATCGTTGTTGTGTAAACGTACCCTCAGTAATCCTGAAGACATTTATAGCTTGTTCAGGTGTGTTTGATTAGGGCTGGAGCTAAACTCTGCTGGACAGTTGCTCTCTAGGACCGACGTTGCCTAAACAGGCAGACAGACAGTCAGACAGATATTTCAGCCCGTTCTCATCCTAGGGCGTCATATATTGACGCTTTTGACATTTCGTCGACATCGAACGCACATGGCACCCTTTAGCGTCAATATGAGACGCAGATAGAAATGGGCCAGAAGGCGCCTCCTAGCGGTCTAACCCTAACCCTACACTAGACCTAAACCTACCCATAACCGAACAAAGCTCTGTGCGTGTCATATTGACGCTAAAGGGTGCCATGTGCGTTCGATGTCGACGAAATGTCAAAAGCGTCAGTATATGACGCCCAAGGATGAGAATGCGTTGGATATTTCCTAGAATTCATTACCTGTGCTGAATGTCTCTTCAACTTCCCTGTAATTCAAACTTCCTGAGGGTTGAGGCCAAAATTAACACAAAGTATTTTCCAACCCTAAAAAAAAAACAAAGCACACAAACGTTTTTAGGTAGGCTAATTAAATTAGTCCCTTACCATTTCTAAAGTAATTTTAAGACCTGGTTTGATTGCCTGGTCTGAATAGAAGTTTAATTTCACCCCCGCCCTCCGTTGGTCTCTTTTCACATTATACTATTGGTTCTGAACCCTATAGTACATTTTGCATCATCAATGTGAGTACCAACAGCAGCAGTTAGATTTATTCATGTTTTTGTCTTGTTGTATTTTGTCTGCTGCTCCCTTCCACAGCATCACTAACCTTGCATTGTACAGTCTTTTTCTTCTTGTGTTTCAGCTATGTGCCCTGACATTCACCTTATTTGTCTGTGCTGTCCTTAATGTTCTCATTAGCATCCATCTCTTGGTTCTATCTATCTCTCCCTCCCTCCCTCCTTCCCCCCTTCTCCTCCTCCTCATCGTCCATCCTCACTTTTTCCCCGGTCAGCATGTCATTATGCTTACCCACCAGAATGTGGAATCACTCCACTTCATGCAAGCAGAAAAACCACAAGTTGTTCTAGCTGGAGCGTGCCCAAACACTGCCAGTCCTGACAGTGGCTTCAGCTTGCACTTCCCCTGACTTCGTTCTCCTCTAGGAAATTAGAGAGGAGGGTAAAACGGCTCACGAGTGCTCTGTCTGCTACCTCTCACAGTATGTTGGCACTCATCCATGAGGTTTTGTTCTTCCTACTAGAGCATTCAGGAAGCTAACGCCATGAATGAAAGGCTCAGAGAGATTGTGCACTGTAAGAGCGGTGGTCAGGGGCCAGATGCTCTCTGCAATGGTGCTGGTCAGGTAAAACTCTACAACGGGTGCTGCTGTGGAGTGCCAACAGAGTGATATCATCCTTCCTCTACCTGAGAGAACTGGCAGTGATGGTTGAATGCTTTTACTGGATGTGGATGCATGAGGGTCGCAGTCAGGTTCGTGTTCCAGTATGATCTGACCACACGGGCCTGTGCTCCCTCACAGGCCATAAAAACCATGTCCAGACGCCTCGTGCATTTGCCAACAGATTAAATCGGCGAGGAGATGATTTCCAATATCAACCCTTAGAGGGAGAGCCACAAAGCGAGAGCAGCATTTAAGTCACAATGACCAGTGCTAAGCGTCTTCAGCCAGTTCTCCGACACCTGCAGACATGGCTTGAAAAACCTCTAGGATTGGAATGAACCATCTTCACATTGTGTGTGCAAGAAATGTGCTGCCCCAACATCACCAGAGCCGGTCAAAGCGCCAGGCCAACATTTCCCATTACGCTAACAAGAAATATTTTCATTATTCTTTTGGTTTGTTCATTTTTTATTTGTCTGGTAACAGCACATGTCAAGTATTCACTGCTCAGCTCTTTCCAAGCCAAGAAATGCACAACAGTGAAAAGAGAAGAAAAGAGAACGAGAATATTGGGAATATTAATTTCCCAAAGTATGTGGATACAATAAATATCAGGCATCAATGGGTCATTAAAACATTTTGCTACCAAGGCAAAAAGTCATACGATGCAGTAGAAAGTCACAGACAGCAATTGAAAAAAATTCCTTCAGCATGTCTTTGGGACCTTTTTTGACTAATATGTATCCTTTAGGGGTGGACAGAGTTTAAAAGTGTTCATTTGAGGGTCTTTACCACTGCAGTTTTTGAACATTTATTTTCTGACAAAAAACCATACCATATCCATGAATCTGAACTGAATAGACATGTGGAGGGTAGAAAAAAATGTGGGTGCCAAACAGTAAGGAAACGATAATGCTGCCTTGTTTCTTAGTATTTGCCAACCATTTGGTAACAAGAAACATGACCTAACAAACTGTTTCTAATGAGAGCTATTTCTGCCCCTTACCCATAGCGCTCTCCTGCTCAGTTCTAGCGGGTAAGATTTACTGTTTGGTTTGGAGTTCAAAGCCATAGCAGTAAATTTTTAATTTACAAAAGAGGACAGGAGAAGTGAACAGTACCCTTGTTATTAGCCGTGCTGTTGCGTTTTTTCTTCTTTTTTTCCTCCTTTTTATTGCAGGGGATTAATAAGACAAGCACTGGAACACCCTCAAAGCCAAAACTTGACTGCTCAAGACCTGCTTAACTCGCTAAATCAAAATAAATTATCTTTAAAAATGTAAAGCTATAGATGAGCGCTTGGACATCAGCCGCACAGTTTAGCCTTCGCTACCCAGAACCCCAGGGGGGCTTAATGGGTTCAAAGAGGCCAGCGAGGTTGGAGAACAAATGACTGACACCAAAAAAGAAAAATTATGAGAGAGGGCAAAGAAGGTCATACCTCCATCCCAGCTTAAAGTGCAGCCAGCCAATCATCAACCAACATTGCCAGCATCATACTCAGTGAGTGTGCAGGGGTGAGAAAGTATACAAAGCTACAAACTCTTTCAGTTCAACCTCAAATGACCCATTGGAGATTGAGATCTCTGCTTTACTAAGAAAAAAAAAAAAAAAAAACTGTCATAATTTAAACACCCTTGTGTCATTCCAAACCTGTACGAATTTCTTTCTTCTGTGGAATGCAAAAGAAGATATTTCAAACAATGTTTAACTAAGCTTTCTTTCTCAGTAAATAAGGCTACTTAGAATTTTGATTTAAAAGACCTGTTTGTGTACAATTACTATTGTTTAGGGCAGCAGTTATCAGATGATCGTGAAGCTACGACACATAATACATTCAGGTTTATTTTACCTCACCTGTTTGCCTATGGACTATAGTGGCTGGGATTGGGAAATTGTCATTGATCGATCCTTAATTATCTTTCATTACCAGGGTTGTGTGCTAAGAGAAAAGAGGGACATGCAACGTCCATCATAAATATGAAAAAAAAAGTCACCTAAACACATGAAACAAGAATCAGCCTTCAAACACAGAGATTTGTCCTATCTGAACTAAATATTGCGCAAGCACTGACCGCCTGATAATTAAAAAGATATTACGTGTACGAGAAAGTGAACAGTGTGGGAAAATATCATGGAAAATATTAGCAGGATGGAAAATGTTACAGGTATTTGGATTCCATGAGATACTGTAATAATATAAAGCACTTTGCCTTCGAGATGACAAAACTTCCAGCAAAACATTAGATCTCTTCAAATCCCACCTACTCACACACCACACACATAAACACACACACATACACACTTCCCTAATGAGTTGGTTTGGCTGCAGTTGTATTCGGGCAAATTCGTGTATTATGACATAACCCAAAGCCCTCCGACAGACCTGAACTCTGAAACTGTCTGATTTACAAAGGCCTTAGAGGACTCGCTGAGAGAAATACACTGTTTCTTTCCTGAATTTCACTTTCTCTTTGTCTCTCATTCTCTCGCTCTCTCTGGACATCTAATTGTTTAAGGGTATCAAATTCAAGTTTAGATAGAGGAAAGACCAACCTCAGTTGTGTGACTAAGTGAGTGTAGACAGGACAAAGAATGACAAAGTGTAAAAAAATGTGGGAGTTTGTGTGTGTTTGAGAGAATGAGAAAGCAATGGAGAAAAGTGTGTGAGTGGAGGAATAATTACCTGCAGATGTTGGTCTTTGTTGGGGGGTATAAATCTCTAACCACATCAGAAATTATCCATAAAATTTACAGCTTAGGAAAACCATGTGTGTGGCTATTTAGCACCCTAAATCTACAAAGCCTTCACTAGCATTCTCCCAAAACAGGACAGCGAGACGAGGGGGGCAACATAACGGAAGGAAACGAAACCAGCTCTCCCCTCTTAATTGTTTTTATGTAGCCAATGCAACCTGCCCCCTTGCTGACATGTGAATGGAATAAATCATCCAAAACAGCGAACTATACTAATAATGTTAAATCTATCCTGCTGCAAATGAAAAAAGTTCCTTTATAGGGGGGTAAAAAGTGAGACTATCAATCAGTATAATATAGAAGAATGGCTTAAGGATTTGTTAGGACTGGGTAAGATGTACTATACATGTCGTAATTTAAACAAGAAAATATATGTGCCTGTAAAGCTGTTGCACAAAGTTTCCACCGGAGCTGGAACCAGTCGTACATCTGAGATGCATAACTCCAGACGCATCATTCCACTGGTTGTCTGTTGATTTACACAAACATGTGGTTCTGAGCTACTGTGCACTGACTGACAGCATTTGGGAGCTTGATAGCAGTCCGAAGGCCTAGAGCGCAGCAATGAGCAATGGATCTAAGAGGGAAAGTCAGCAGAGATGATCAAAAAAGTCAATGTGAGATTTAAGGGTTGAAATGGAACAAAGGTGACTGAAGGTTACTGAGTTCAAAGTCACATTTGCTGGTGCCTGCATTGGATATAATGATAGATGCTTGGGATTATAACTATGTTTGCAGTTCTTAATTTCAATTGAAACCAGAAGAGGGCCTTTTGTGACTGAAAAAGAAAAGGAGTAAAACAGTTGTAAAGAGGCCAAGCGAAAACCCATACATTAAAACAGGGTTCACAAACTGTCTATATACACTCACCTAAAGGATTATTAGGAACACCATACTAATACTGTGTTTGACCCCCTTTCGCCTTCAGAACTGCCTTTTCTACGAGACATTGATTCAGCAAGGTGCTGAAAGCATTCTTTAGAAATGTTGGCCCATATTGGTAGGATAGCCTCTTGCAGTTGATGGAGATTTGTGGGATATGCACATCCAGGGAACGAAGCTCCCGTTCCACCACATCCCAAATATGCTCTATTGGGTTGAGATCTGGTGACTGTGGGGGTCATTTTAGTACAGTGAACTCATTGTCATGTTCAAGAAACCAATTTGAAATGATTCGAGCTTTGTGACATGGTGCATTATCCTGCTGGAAGTAGCCATCAGAGGATGGGTACATGGTGGTCATAAAGGGATGGACATGATCAGAAACAATGCTCAGGTAGGCTGTGGCATTTAAACGATGCCCAATTGGCACTAAGGGGCCTAAAGTGTGCCAAGAAAACATCCCCCACACCATTACACCACCACCACCAGCCTGCACAGTGGTAACAAGGCATGATGGATCCATGTTCTCATTCTGTTTACGCCAAATTCTGACTCTACCATCTGAATGTCTCAACAGAAATCGAGACTCATCAGACCAGGCAACATTTTTCCAGTCTTCAACTGTCCAATTTTGGTGAGCTCGTGCAAATTGTAGCCTCCTTTTCCTATTTGTAGTGGAGATGCGTGGTACCCGGTTGGGTCTTCTGCTGTTGTAGCCCATCCGCCTCAAGGTTGTGTGTGTTGTGGCTTCACAAATGCTTTGCTGCATACCTCGGTTGTAACGAGTGGTTATTTCAGTCAAAGTTGCTCTTCTATCAGCTTGAATCAGTCATCCCATTCTCCTCTGACCTCTAGCATCAACAAGGCATTTTCGCCCACAGGACTGCCGCATACTGGATGTTTTTCCCTTTTCACACCATTCTTTGTAAACCCTAGAAATGGTTGTGCGTGAAAATCCCAGTAACTGAGCAGATTGTGAAATACTCAGACCGGCACGTCTGGCACCAACAGCCATGCCATGCTCAAAATTGCTTAAATCACCTTTCTTTCCCATTCTGACATTAAGTTTGGAGTTCAGGAGATTGTCTTGACCAGGACCACACCCCTAAATGCATTGAAGCAACTGCCATGTGATTGGTTGATTAGATAATTGTATTAATGAGAAATTGAACAGGTGTTCCTAATAATCCTTTAGGTGAGTGTATGTTCACCATGGTCCATTTCTGTATATAACAAAGTGTAAAAACTATATATAATCACATCTTAATAAGATATGTCAACGTTTTAACTGCTTTAAAGTTTTTATTTTTACATTTGTATCATTAGATATTTGAGTCAAGGTCAAGGTCAAGGTAGCATTTATTGTCTCCCTTAGGAGAAATTTGTTTTAGATTAGGGAAACTGCTGCCACAACAAGACATCACACATGTAACATACAACATATAAAATGAAATAAATGTAAAACACATTCCAGTCCTAAAATCCTACATCATAAAAACAATTCATAGCCAATATCATATATCATAACACAACACAGCCCTCAGTTCCTGCCTCTTGTACCCTCTATTACCCTCATTTATCTTCCTGCAGTTGCTCATTAACTAATTTAATAGACAACGGTAAAAATGAAAACTTATATCGGTTATACTTGCATAATGTAACCCTGTATCTTCGACCAGAGTTCATCAGCGTATACTCAGGATACAACACATGCGAAGGGTCTAATAAAATCTTGTTGGCCTGCTGGGTGATACAACGCTCAAAAATATCCTGTAACGAGCTAATAGTCTGTGTCCCCATGATTTTTCCTGCCACTCTCAACACATTATTTATTTGGGCTCTCAATTTCACTGTTAAACTTCCGAACCAAACAATAATTCCATACCTTAAAATTGACTCAATCGTTGCTTTATAAAAAATAAACATGATATTACTGCTCACTCCAAACAATCGCAATCTCCGTAGAAAATGTAACCGCTGGTGGACCCTTGTGCACACCCATGATACATGTGTGTGCCACTTAAACTCACTATCAATGTAAACCCCCAAATATTTATAAGTAAGTTGAAACCCAATACTTGCATTTAAAAGTGTAATTCTGCCATCTCAATTTCTGTCGTCACTGGCACGCAATGAATTCTGGGGTAGGCGAGGCCTTGAAGGATCAATTTGTTGTATCCTTCATTGCACAGGAAACGAAGGACACGTTTGGAGGAGCCTTCGAATTGGGGCAGCCTGTGAATTGTCGCACCGCTGTGACACAATCGACCTTTGAAGGGTGCAGCCTCTGAATTGGGATGCAGCTATAGTTCTCAAAATCCAAGATGTTGGCCAAACTCATGGGGAGAGATTCTAATCAACTCTACATGAGGCTAGAAAGCAGAGGAGAACATTTTGAGTCTCAGGAGTTTAAAAAAAGTACAACTTAAGCTGTTGGTAGTGCGAGAGCATCTGAGTGCAAGTGTGGGTATCTGCAAGGTAAGAGTAATGGGCATGCTGAAAGGTCTTTACAATTGGTCGCGAAAAGCTGCCTCCTAGGGTGTGGGGTAGGGTTAGGGGTTAGTTTCTGTTGTACTGTAGCACTGTACCTTTCGGCATGCCCAATAGGACCTGCAGCTATCCCTGTCTCTCTGAGTGCCATACCTAAATGCTGGTCACAAGACTATTCAGACCATCTCTATTAATAAAAATGACTAGTGGGTAGTGTGCATGCTTTAAAATGCTGAATGGTGGCAGCAGATGTTAGTTTTAATCCTCATGCCATCTGATTTTGACATCAAACAAAAGCTTTGCTGGTCTGTGAGCTAAAGATTTAAACACCTTCAGGTTGTAATGATTTGTCAGGTTATGATTCAATTTCTGATGATCTGTCAGTTATGTTTTAAAAATATAAAAATATGTCACTTGCGCAACTGCGCATATGCATTATAATTGTATACTACTGGGCCAAAGAACTACAAAATCCACCCACTTGTGTTACATAGGGTTACACATTGCAGTGCTGGTTTCTCATGATAAAAAAAAAAAAAACATGAATCACAGCCATGTAATTTTAAAAAATTCATAGCAATCAAAGCGAATGTGACTCCAATATTTTATAATGAGTCTCTTGATTTCATTGGGACATTTGGACATTGGTGTGCCAAATTTCACCATACAGCTCTAAGGATTACAAAAGACTCCAAGCTAGAAAAAAAACAAAAAAAAAACTGGCTGCTAAAAATTATTTAAAGCTTGTCAGAATTTTAGTTTTGTTTAACTGTCAAATTTAATCTTGTCAGTGCATAACCTGGAGAGCAGCCATGTTTTGCCTCATTCTAGATTCATCTGAAGGTGACATCACCGTTATTGTTGAGGTGTTTTTTTTTTTTTTTTGTCTAAGACCAACCACTTTAATGCACCTTTAAGAGAAAATATAAACAAACACAATTGTACAAATGCTGTCTGCTGTTGTAATTGCATCCCAGGTGGTCACCTCCTGGTCTTAGTGATGGAAAATGCTGTGGGAATTGAGCCAGTGTACTTCCCTTCAGGCTCCTCTGTTCTGCTAAGGGGAGGAGGTGGGAATGGGTCACAAGGATTGTGGCTCGAGAGAGATGGATGGAATGGTCACCCTGTCCTTGTGATGATCTCTTGAGTATATTAGATGGCGTCAGTAGGCTCTAGGAGGTAATCACAGTGTTTATTGTCACAGGTGGACCACTGTGTACGACTCTGTGCTGGAGACCCAGCTGTAGGGACCAGCGTCACTGCCGGCCAGTGCGTGTTTGCGCGCTAGTGTTTGTTGCAGTGTGTACTACACACTGCCAGAGGCCTTCTTTCTGACAGTGCTCTGAAGTAATCACATTTGACCTTACAAGAAAGAGCATGAGGGTGTTTGGTAGAAAGCTATCAGAAATATTCTTCTCTGCTCAGACATTTGCACACATGGCAACCTTAAAACCTGCTTTGGTAGGGCAGTGTGAACTAGCCTGGTTTTAACTTGCTGAGTGATAAATCGTGTCAGTATCATCTGCAGCTCATTTACTAGTGTTTATTGCAAGTGATATACGATCATGTGCCTGAAAACCCAATTATTACGAAGTCAGCCCTCTGGATCAAATGATGAGTAGGATGTGATTCAAGATCGAAAATGTCAGCAGAAAAAAGATAACATCTCCACAGTGGCCCTGAGTCAAGTCAATTTTTCCTGCGGAGACCAGGGTAAACAGCACCAGCAAGAGGAGTGGGATTTGATTTGGCCTCTTCGACAGACAGAGAAAGCAGGAAAATGATGGACCGGGGTAGAGCGTAATTGAAAATGAAAACGATGGCGCGATGAGGACTCTGCCAGACAGTGCGGTGAGTCTTGGCTGAGCTCTTATTTCTCCTAAACAGCTGATTTCCTCCTCATTCACATACTCCATCAGTGTCTCTGTGTGTGTCGGTCCTGACTCCTGTCCACCAAGTCTCTGGGTTCATCCTAGGACAGACTGTCAGAAACCCAGACGCCAAGTCTCCACCCAGACTAGCCCAGTGAACACCATTGACATCTACAGGACCTCTCACTGTACTCGCTCACTTTCTCTCTCTGGAGCGCTGGAGTCGACAGAAGGTTAGCCAGAGATCTCTCACCACTGTCTTTATAGACTCTAATAATACAGAGAGAGGGAACAAGAGATTCTTTATCATTTCTTTGAATCACAGTGAATTTCAATCTAATCCAACCTTATCCAAACCCAACATTACCACATATTTAGTATTCCTCTCCAGCTGTAATCAATAATTGGGGGTCTTCCTTTGTTGTCTCTTCTGGTTCTTCTAATGACTCCATTACGAGGCCTTATCATGTGATTTTGTCCCTTGTTTGGCATTGTAAACTTTAGGAGTAAGAAATCACAACTTCTGCGTTAATATAATCTAGAAAATCATTATTATACTTAAGAACAGTTCATTCAAAAATGTTGTCATCATTTACTCACCCATTTGTCATTCCAACACTGTATTATTTGATTTCTTCAGAATGGAATGGAAAAATAAGGTATGCAACAAAAAGTAAAATTAATATGAGTTGAATGCGTTTTTTTTCTTTTGCAAAATAGCAATAATAAAAAGTGTAATCAACCATTTTACTCAAGGTCAAAGTTGATGATAAAAACTGTTAATAAACAAATTCATACACATTATCTTTATGTTGGAGCTCAATGAGGTATTATAATGAAGGTTTAGAGTCAACCACTGAGCAGGCAATGGACAGCGTGCAAACTTAATTGCTGGAAACATTTACATGACAATTCTTCTCCTCTGTTTTTTTTTTTTTTTCAGCAAATAAACCAGCAGATTTTCCAAAGCGACAAATATGTGTGGGTTTGTGAGTGTCTGTGTGTTTGTAAGAGTGGAGAGAGAGATACTAAAATACTAAAATACAGTCATTCTGTATGACTCATGTCAAGGGCTGCAAGGATAGTACACACACACACACACACACACACACACACACACACACACACACACACACACACACACACAGAGGGGATTTCTTTCAACGAAACAAATTTGAGGTGAGCATAACAACAGATGGATAGAAAGAATTCCATAGACATGTATCAAATGGCAGTTACTATTATGCAAAGTTTGAATCATAGGTCTGTCATATTTTCACCATGGAGAAAAATATTATATAATGACAATAGAACATAACAGTGATTATTATTATTTTTTCTTCAGCAGCCTGGGTTCCAGGAGTATTTTTCCCCCTTTTGTTTTCTCCATACACTTTAAATCTTTAAAGATATCTCTGTGTAATATCCAAAGACAGTTAAAAGCCAGCCTTTGGTAAACTGATTTCCCCTGAAAAGTGTAAACACTGTGGCTCTTCCAAATAATTGCGCTGTTTGTTTGAGCTTCCCATCCAGCCTTACAGAGCATCCCTGGCTCAACCAATGGCATCAAACTGGAGCGGAACTATCTGTTTGACTGATTTTTTTATTTTATTTTTTTGCTCTGCCATTTGTTGATGCTAGTGGCCAGTGTTTCCATGTCCACTTATTAAAATTACACTTCAGCTTAAAAACTTCAATAATTAGTTCAAAATAATGATAAAATAATTTTACCATAGTTACCATTTCAATCAAAACAGACTGGAGGATCTCTGGTATACTTCCCTAGGACTTAAAATCTTTACTTCACCATCTTTTAACTACACTTTATATCATAGCAGGTTTACAGCCTATGGGATAATTGCTAGAAAACTATTTCTCTATGGAGAAAATAGATGAGATTTTAACTTCTGGAACTGCTGCAGGTGCCAATTTGAGTTTCACATGCTAATTTATTAAATTTGTACTTTTCTTCTCCAGCCTTTTCTTTTCAGGATTTGGCCTTTAAGATGTTTTGAGGGCACAGTAGTGAGAGAAAGGGTTAAAACTGTCACATTATCTAAATTGAAAACACATTTCTGCCCTTTCTAAAACAAACTATACCACCTCATTAACTAAAGCTTCACAAAAAAAGTACATTACTGTAAAAAAAAAACATGATATTAGAGGTTTTTACACTGCTTGAATGGAAATTTGGTTACGGACAACATGATCACCACTACAAGTTATGACACATAAGTGCACAGAAACACTCAAAAGCACAAAAAAGAAAAGAATGAAATACTTGTATTTCATAAACATTAATAGATCCATCAGCCACATGCAATTACTAACCTCAGTATCAATATTACTTTGACAGTGCATGTTGCATTGTCAGATGCATTTTTAGGCTATAATAAACTAATTAAAATCACCTATCAGAGCAGTCATTTTAGAAAGGGACGTAGAAACAATCTGAAAAGAAAGCTTGGCTCATGAATATTAACTAGGTTATGTTCCCCCAGTAACTGATTTACTGAAAAGCATTGTTTTGTAGCTTTTGGGATGGGCCAGTATAGAAAACTTTTCAGCTCAAAAATACTATAGGCAGCCAGCGAGGGCATGAATGTGTGAGAGGTATGCAAATAGAGGGTTCACAATAGTGAAGTGTCCTATCCTTTTAAGATGAAGTAGTAGGCTATATACATCACTGTTTTGCCCACAAATGGCAGATCTGTTTATCTTAAATGAAAATCGACTGATAAAGTGTCCCAGTTTCACTTTATCACAGACTTTAAAAATATTTATACAAGTCAAGACCAAAGTTAAGAGTTCTCGTCTTGACAACAGATCAATACGTGATAGAAGCCATGAGGTTTTTGTTGGATTTATACAGAACAATAAAATACAGAGGAAAAACTGACAGGCTAGTGACATCTCTATGAAGACCTCTGTCTCTCTGTTGTCCTGAAGCCATTTAACGCAGTCACCAGTAAACATAATCATGTGGATTTCGGCAGTGGAATGAAAGAGTAAAAGACAGAAGGAAAGACAGAACAAAGAGTGGAAAAGGACTAAGTCTAAAATGCAACATGGAAAAAGCAGATCTGAGATGGAAACATGCGTGTGGAGCCAAGCGGTCAGGGCAGGGCTGAGGTTGGGTGAAAAAGGGCCAGAGAAAAGTGGCTATTTCCCCTGGCTGTGCTCTATCAGATTAGCATCAATACACGGCCTCATCGCCACTGACATGAGAACGCTTATGAAACTGGGATGCAAATGTGATACTCCGGAAGGAACAAGAGGACCCATAAAAATCCACAGCCAAATGCATCACTTGCCAATGTCAGAAATAAACCTTTCTATAAGGATCAATATTTACGCCGTGGAATTGATTTAGGAGCATATTTATTTTTAAGCTCTAACTGTTAACTGCTGTTTTGTTGTTTTGGGAATCAGAGAACAATCTATTCCCCACACAAATCTATCTTATGCCTTCAGTTCAGAAAACTTGGAATAGAGCGACAAGTACCTGAATGGACAACTTTAATGATACTTTTATTGAAAGTTTTTAAGCTTTTGAAACATTTAGAAGCTTTTGTCTTCATTTATTGCACAAATAAGGAAATAACAATAAGTAAATGACAATTTTCATTTCTGGGTAAACTATTAGACTAACACTATATTATAAGGTTTCATTAGTTAACTACATTAGTTAACAAGAAACTAATAATGAACTGCACTTCTACAGCATTTATTAATCTTTGTTAATGTTAATTTCAACTTTCACTTATACATTATTAAAATCAAAAGTTGTATTTGTTAACATTAGTTAATTCACTGTGAAGTAACATGAACAAACAATGAACAGCTGTAGTTTTATTAACTAATCACTGTAAAAAATAAAAGTTACCAAAAAGCTGCAAAGCATTTTTGAGTTTACTCAACTTCAGTGGTTGAAGTTGTGCTAAATCATTTTTGAAAGTTTACTAAACTTATTTAAGTTAATTATACCTTCCTCAGTAAGTTAATCTAACTACCAGTGTAAGCACAACTACAGAGGCCTGAAATTCAATAAACTCAAAAAAGCTTTGCAGCTGGTTGCCTTTTTTTTTAAAGTTGATTCAACTTACTTTCTTCAAATATCTCACTCAGATACTTGTATAGCCCTCACATTAAGAATCCAAGTGCAGAGAGCACAAACTGTAAATACAACACAGTACAAAAGACATTGCCATCATTACAGAAATTATTCATGGACAATTCTGCAAAACAGCAATTTTCTGTCTGCATGAGGTGCAGATAACAAAGATTAACAAATGCATTAACAAATGCATTGCTTATGGTTACTTCATGTTAGTTAATATGTTAACTAATGTTAACAAATGAAACATTATTGTAAAGTGTTACCACAATTCCTATAACTGCTTAATTTGAAAATAGAAAGAATAAAGCAAAACTCAATTAAAAGACCTGGTCTCACCTTGGAGTCAATTTGCATCCAGCATTCACAACTTACTTGTACAGTGTCATTTGAAAGCTGGATGAAAACATTAGCCTACTTGGATTGCTGCGCTAAGTATTATGTAATGTCCTTCTCTAGAAGAGCAGACATAAATAAAAGTCTGTTTCAGGTCATCTGTGTTTCTCTTAATAGTTCACATGTGAGACAAGTTAATGACCCACAGTGAACCAGGACTCACACCACCAGAGTTTTCTGTAGACAGGGTGGCCCACAGGGTCCCTGCAATGGTACAATCGTTTGTTTGTTTGTTTGTTTGTTTGTTTGCTGGTTTGCTTGAAGGAAGACATTTAAACGGGGAATGCTTTCTGAACCATTGGACACCAAATACCTTGAATAGACTCACAGGCATGCACACACTTACTAATACGCACGCACAGGCATTAAAAGACCTTAGAAGAATGAGACAAGTACCATATCATTACTGCATGGTCACAGAACATCACATAAAAAAGTGTCAGGTTCAAAGATATTTAAAAATAAAATTTGATTGGATGAAAACCAACCGTAACACATACTGAGCACTGTGTTCCAAAACCTAGTTAATAATCATAATTTTAAAGCATGATGGGAATGATAGGAGAAATGTTTATTATTATTATGCTTAGAATTCGTTTATTCGCTTAGAACACTAAAAAATTAATAGAAATTGCATAGACAAATATTGGGTAAAATAGTTAAAATTATAATCTAACTGACCTTCACTACTGTACAAAAGTTTGGGATCAGTAGGATTTTTTAAATGTTTTTGAAAAAAGCTGCATTTACTTGATCAAAAAATAAAGTAAAAAAGTCATTTTGTAAAATATTATTACAATTTGCTAATTTAATATATTTTAAAATGTAAGTTATACCTGTGATGTCATTCCTCCAGTCTATATCACATGATCTTTTAGAAACCATTCTAATATCCTAAATATGCTTGCTATTTTTGTGAAAACTGTGATACTTTTTTTCAGGATTCATTGATGAATAACAACTTCAAAAGAAAAGCATGTATTTATAATATGTTTGTAACAATGTAAAGTCTTTACTGCTACTTTTGAGCTATTTAATGCATCCTTGCTGAATAAAAAATCTATTTTTTTTTTTTTAAGAAAGTAGAACCGTAAAGCGTGAACATTTGAAAGTAGTGTGTGTATTTGTTAGGGTGTCAAGATGTTAGCTTAGCAACAAGTTAATTGAATAAAGAGCATTAAAAGGCTTGATTTACACTAACAGGGCCTGCTTTGTGCCTGGGGTCAGAAGGGGAGAAATTAAGCCAAGGAAACTCACAAATTATTGGGCTAATTCAATATTGTTTCATTGGAAGCATGTGCACATCCAGGGCCTTGATGACAGTTTCAGCCTACTGTGCAACACAGAAAAGATCTACAGTTAAAGCAGAAGAAGGGAATAGTTTAACTGAGAAAGATGTTGCCTAAAAATATCAGTCTCGATGTTTTTAATTGAGTTTTTTGCATTGAATGCCCTGTCTCACTCAAAAGAGAGTCACATTACAGAAGTAAAATGGCATGCTCTAGATTTAAAAGTTTGCTGTCAATTAGATTTTTTTTTAATTAATACTTTTACTCAGCAATGATGCATTCAATGAGTCAAAATTCACAGTAAAGACATTTATTATGTTCTAATAGTTTTCCATTTCAAATAAGTTCATTTTTGTATTTATCAAAGGATTTTCCACAACAATATTAATTTGCACAAGTATTTTCAACAAAAATAAAATAATAGTAACCCTCACCCTCATGTTATGGAAGCTTGTTTCCGCCACAAAATAAAAAAAATAAAAGACAATTGCGACTTTTTATCTCACAATTGCGAGTTTACATCTCGCAATTCTGACTTTATTTCTCAGAATTGCGAGATATAAAGTCAGAATTGCGTGAAATAAAGTCAGAATTCTGAGATATAAAGTCAGAATTGCGTGATATAAAGTCAGAATTCTGAGATATAAAGTCAGAATTGCGAGATATAAAGTCGCAATTGCGTCTTATAAAGTCAGAATTCTAACTTTTTTTCTCGCAATTGTGACTTTATATCTCAGAATTCTGACTTTACATCACGCAATTCTGACTTTATAACACATAATTGCGAGTTTATATCATTACATCTTTTCTCAGAATTGTGAGATATAAAGTCCAATTCTAAGGGGGAAAAAAAGACGGACTTTTTTTTTTTTTACCTCAGAATAGTTTATCTCACAATTCTGACTTTATAACACGCAATTGCGACTTTATATCATGCAATTCTGACTTTATATCTCCCAATTGCGTGATATAAAGTCAGAATTCTGAGATATAAAGTCAGAATTGCGTGATATAAAGTCGCAATTGCGAGAAAAAAAGTCAGAATTCTGACTTTATAACACGCAATTGTGACTTTATTTCACGCAATTCTGACTTTATATCTAACAATTCTGAGAAATAAAGTCAGAATTGCGAGATGTAAACTCGCAATTGTGAGATAAAAAGTCGCAATTATCTTTTTTTTTTTTTTTTTTGTGGCGGAAACAAGCTTCCATATCATGTTGTCTCAAACATGTTCAGTTTTTTCCCCATGTAAGTCTAACAGGATGTCAACATTGCTCGCACCAGGTTTGATGTCACTGATGCCAAGCGTCATTTCAGACTTACATAAAGCTATTGCATTGTTACAGACACTTTATAATATAGTGTAGTGTGTAAGTCATGTTGTGTCCTTTAATGTTGATTTTTGTCATTTCTGCCCTTGGTAACCTTTTGTGTTAATGCAAAAGAATAGTGTCAAACACTTCTCCTTTTGGGTTTCACAGAAGAAAATGAGTTTGGAACAATATGAGAGAGAGCAAACGTTCATTTTTGGGTGAACTTTCCCTTTAAATTCTTGTATATCAATCACCTGTCCACTGTGATATGTTACTGCTATCTGTACACTGTGTCCAAAAAAAACAACAACAAAAAAACTTAAAAATTGAATCTTAGAGTTGAATTAAATTGATATTTAGGAGTCATTTTCATTTGTACCAGGATGGAAAAGTTCTGGTGGCTGAACAATAATTGCTTGTTTCCATTGCATTAAGTTTGCCTGAAGGCACAAAACAGCAGCAACCTGTCCGAAATGTTTATAAGTCAAGCTAAACTATTTCTTTCTTAAGAGCATATCTGAAATCTGAAAAAGGGTCTGGATCTTATAAATAGTTGACATGAACGGGACAAAGGGATGTGGCCTAGTAAGACCTTTTTTGTCTCGTTTTGAGGTGTTTTTGAGAGAACGGGAGAAAGAACGTAATCTCTCCTCTGTTCCTGTAAACTCTTTACACTATCAGAACATCTGACAAATAAATGGTACTCCTGTATGGCTTTGAGTTTTTGAGTTCTTTTTTGAGTTGCTTTAAAGCAGTTGTTTAATAACTGGGTTTACAATGTCTAATTCAGATCAGCCACTGTGATAAATTAACTGTAACTCTAGACTTCTGATAACAAGCTGTTCAGGTACATGCTGTCTGTGTTTACTGTGACAACATGTCCTCACTCCCGGGAGCATGTTACAGGTTTTGATTTAACCTTAGACCATTTTTTGTTACTTGTATGTATTTGTGAATACCCAAATCAAACAGCTCATCCATCAGTTACTCACCCTCATGGCATTTGTGATTTTGTTGTTCTGTATTTTGCAGAACATCTACAGTGCTTTTTTCAATTCAACAAAAAACGGGAGATGATTAATAGTGTCAATCTAAAAAAAGCACCATAAATTAAGTTCACACAATCCATTCACTATACTCCAAACTACTCGAACAATATGATACGTGAGGAACAGACCAAAAGTCATGTAAAGGTGCTGTAAGCGATGTTATGCATTTTGCTGACTGCCCCTATTCAAACATAGGCAATGAATTAAGGCCAGTTCACCAAGAATGAAAACTATGCAAGCATTCACACCAACAGCTGATAATGTTTTGTTTATTATAAGCACATGCTGCGGATATGTCCTCTACCACTTTAAATGCTGCAGCTCTTTAAAGTCGGACGAATTTTGATTGGCTGTCAATGTTTATATTGTTTTCCACAAGTTGGAAAAAATTGTTCTGAATGTGATTCTAACAATATTATTCCTTTGTTTTTTATCATTATGATCATGAGTTAATAGGAATGTGATAAAAATGCAAACTTTTATTTAGACAAATTTAAGCTTAAACTTAAACACTCAAAGAAATAACTTGACAGATGCGGTTTGATTTCCTATGGTAAGAAAGACTTTCAATTAGAAATAGATACATCTGCTAAAAGATAATTTAATACACTAATGTATAGATGACCTCAAAGCAAGGACTACTCTTAATTTTTATATCACAGTGATTGGACAACTCATCAGCAGAGTCACTATGGCTGCAAGCACAAAACATGCTCACACACTCACAGCGCATGTACATTTTTTCTTGAGCATAGGTACAGGTGGGCTGGTTCTCAATCACACACACTTACCCAATCCGGCCTCTACAGCCAGTGCAGTTTGTGTGCAGTCCTGCACTCAGGTGGAAACTTCAAAGCCCGTACGCCACACTCTCACAGCAACAGACACAGAGCAGGTAGGCACCATCTGCATTCTTAGTCTGTTTTCTGTTTTTTTTATTCACCAGAAACGGCAATCACAGCTGACCTGTGAGAAGAAATAACAGTATTTATTATTTATCATGCCAAATTAGTTGAGTTAAAATGATCCTAAACTTAAATTTGGCAGAGAATTGATCCAGAGTGAGTGTTAAGATTGCATGGGTATTTTTTTCGAAGGACACGAAATGGACAAAAATTTGAGTTTAGTCCTAAAGACCAGTCATCCTCTCCCGGAAAGTGAATTTTTATTCCTTGTTTCCTGTTGCTGTCAGACACAGATCAGGAAAGAGTCATGTGAGAAGCGATAAATCTAGAATGATAAGTTTTTGGGGTGTTAGAGGAAGGGCTGAGTCAGGATATGAGTGACACTCGAGCTGCTTTAGGGAGGACAGGTCTCAAGCTTTAAATGAGAGCGAAAAATTGAGAGAACATGCTGTAATCTAAGAAAACACTAGACTCGAATGACCCACAAGCACAAAAACATTCGGCTGTTTTTTAAACTAATGTAAGGGTGTATTTTTTTCCATCTACTGAATTTCATACTTAAAAATAGATTTACAAGTATATTTGTGTGAGGACAAATATTATTATCTTGTAATGCATGTATTGAGAAGTACATTTTCAAGCAATAATGCATGTTGTTCAACTTTTAGACTGTAATAGGGAATTTTCTTGGAACATCTAAACAGCTGAACGAGCATAAAACATAATGTTGCATAAACTTTCCATGCTAATTTGTTTCTATTAATCGTCAACTAATACAATGCTGTTGTCACGTATTCCGGTGACATTAAAAATGTCAACATCTCGGTTTTCGATGTGTGCTTCGGGCAAAGATTAACGGAGCATGGCTAACAGTCCTTGTGCTAGTAATAAAGTGGCACTTTAAGCAATGTGGAAAAGTCCTTACAAGTTAACCAAACAGCTTAGTCCTCATTTCAATTCCTCTTCGATCTCTGAGATTTAACTAACATGATTGGAAATAAAATGCACTACACCTGTAACCTGCACGTGCCATCTTCCAAGATTTTTGCTCGTATTAAAAGCTTTACGTAACATTAAACTTTGGGAGCTCGTGATGGAACTAGTAAAACTTTAGCTAAATAAAGTGCCTCTAACTTCCTGGGAACCGAGTAACTGAAGGTCATTATGGGTGAGACAGGGCCCAGGGCAAAGAAGTTCTGCTCCCCACATACAGGATGGTTTCGTGTGACTGAACAGTGTGTATCTGCATGGACGTTATTTGCTTTAAGTGGGCATGTAATAGTCTTGTAAAGCCCTCGAGCAGTGCAGGAAACATAGCGGAGGTAAGCTGAACTGGGACTCCGACGTTTAGAACATTGCCATATGTCCCACATGAGCAGTTTATGCATATGACCTTCTCCCCTTGCTGATTGAGAGAGATCAATCTGAGATGATCGCACACAATAAGAAAATGCACTATAGACAAGTATCTTATAGAAATGACAATGACTGTGACTCTAATGGTCGCTTCTAAACCCAGAGCAATGTGCTCTGTGTCAATCAAAAATAGTTTGCAGACCAGACACACTAGCATTGATGCATGTCACTACGCATTTCACTATTTTGTACACAGTGAAGTTTATCTCTGAATGAATGTGGTAGTCAGGTCAAAACAGTAAACATAGAAGAGAAGGGGGCTGTTTACCTTTCATTGCACCACAATGATTTGATAAAACATTGGCACCCTTTACTTGACCACATGATCCAGTAGCAGAGTCTGTCATGAGAGATGGTCATCTGAAGGACAAAGCAAAATTACACCATTTTAGTATGTATATTGTCTGAATCTTTGTTTATTTCCAAACAGTGTTTGACACAAAAGTGACCTGTATATTAAATTGAGAAAATATCTATGGAAGCACAATATGCGGTTTATGAGAAGCTGGTTCTGTCTCCTCAGTAACTTTAAATAA
The DNA here is from genome assembly GCF_964197995.2 of Scardinius erythrophthalmus. NCBI lineage: Eukaryota > Metazoa > Chordata > Actinopteri > Cypriniformes > Leuciscidae > Scardinius > Scardinius erythrophthalmus. The sequence goes on from NC_138238.1 coordinate 8,286,688, forward strand.
TGTAACTGTACATTAAGACAGTTAAACTAAAAATGAAAGTCTGTTATCATTTACTTATTCTTATGTCATAACAAAATCATGATATTTACATGTTACACTGAACAAGGACTAAAGCTTCAAGCTTCCACACACATATTCACAAATATTCAAGCTTCAAAAAAGATGCGAATAAATGCTACACTTTTGTGATATATAGCATGAATGTTTGTGTGAAAAACAATGCAGATTGCCTTAAGTTTGTGCAATTACAACTGCAAACTCAATTTCCACTATTACTATTATCCATTCAGACCTAAAGCGTGTAATTTCTGTGCACCATCCTACCAGAATACTTATAGTTACTTATTTATACTTGTAGAATACTTAATAATAATATCTGCATAGATAAACTGAGAAGTTAATCTAGAAAAATGACACATTTCACGCATTAATTTTGCAGTCTTGCTCCAACAAAAAGACAATCACAAAAGCAAAGTAAAATTTATGATTTAGATTTGTTAATGTACTTTTGGCCAAAATGCCATAAAGCATTTAAAATAAATGTATTGAATTGAGACATGGATTTATTTGATAGTAAACTTGAAAGCATGAATACTGAACTGAGTTTTACAGTCGTGTTGTGGCATTTAGAGCATTAGAGTGGGTCACAAAGCAGTCTCTGTATCACAAACATTCCCAATTACACATCATCACTTCCCGTCATGCCCAATATGTCTTAACAACAATCGTTGTGCATAAACCATTTACAGTGTTCCAGGATGGCAACATTTACAATGGCCTCTTCAGATAGCTCACTTAGACCCGATTCCCAGGTAATTTATCACAGTTTAGGGCCCTAAAATGTATTAAAGGAATAGTTCACGTAAAACACCCTCATGTCATTAACCTTTCTTTCTCCTGCAGAACATAAAAGGAAAGGATCCAAGGAACCATTTTCCATGGTTGCTAAATTAGTGATATCCAATGCATGAATGTATCATTCTTAATTTTTAATAGATTTGTTAATATGATTCACAAAAACTGTTATCATTTGTTTACGGATTGCCCTGCATAATTTTCTCCTGAATTGAGCAGCATTTAACAGCCTGTTGGAGATTGTGATTAATTTAATAAATGTTTTATCTGTTTCTCACACAAAGCTATTGTATGACATGCTAATGCAGAGAAAAAACCACAAGGCCTCTTTCTTTTGTATCCCACAGTTCACAAGAGAAGATAATTGGATGACATTTGGACTATTTCACATGATTACAGAAATATCAATCCATAATCTAAGTGCAACCTGCTGCCCAGTATGGCTGGGTGGAGTATAGCGATCAGTTGCTCACAGTGGTTTGGCTGTAATAGATCAGTCCACTGCCAAAAGTTCTCCCAATGGGAAGCTTCCATTCCCTTTTCATTTACCTTCTCAGGGTGTTGCGGTTCAGAGATCCTTCCTTTAATGGTTAATGGAGAAAGCTCAGGACTCCACCCAGATAACAGCCTCTTGCTTTCCTGGCTGAGCCCCCTTACCCTGCAGTAAGAAAACACCAAGCTCTTTATCAATGCGGAAATCAGAGAGAACAAAAAAGAACACTTCACCCAAGCTGAAAACTCTGTCATCATGCCACTAAAAGTTGCAACTTTTTTTCCCTTTTCTTTTCTTTTTTTTGAGTGAGGGTTTGGGTTAACTATTGCACGAAGAAGATTCAATTTAACAAGTGTAAATATTACACAGAAATTAAATACAATTTTAACACTCAATTTAAATGATGAACAGCTGAACAGATTTCTGACATTCTGAACATTGGTAATGTTAATCGCCATATACAAAACCCATTTACTTCCACAACCTAAAGTATTTGTGAGTGAAAGTAGATGTAAAAAAATGTAGATCAAGATTTTGTTATATCAAGAAAAGTGAGTGTTACAGGACATATCAGGATGGAGCCAGGTGGTTGGAGGGCAGTGACTGAAATAAGAGGTATTGGTGACATCAGCTGAAACGAAAAGTCTTTTCTGAGGCAGAACAAATGATTACACACATATATATACAGCGGGGGAAATAAGTATTGAACACGTCATCATTTTTCTCAGTAAATATATTTCCAAAGGTGCTATTGACATGAAATTTTCACCAGATGTTGATAACAACCCAAGTAAGCCATACATATAAAGAAACAAACAAAAATAAGTTCAGAAATTAAGTTATGTGTAATAATGTGAAATGACACAGGGAAAAAGTATTGAACACATGAAGAAAGGGAGGCGCACAAAGGCATGGAAAGCCAAGACAACTGCTGAAAACTTACAGTAATTAAAAAGCAATCCAGCCCCCTGTCAGTGGAAATTAATAACAGCTGGTTCAGTCCCAAATGGTGGCCTACAAAAAGGTCTCATTGCCAAGGTGTCACACAAGACGCATCTCATGATGGGTAAAAGCAAAGAGCTGTCTCAAGACCTTCGCAACCTAATTGTTGCAAAACATAATGATGGCATTGGTTATAGGCACCATTCTAAGCTTCTGAATGGTCCAGTGAGCACTTTTGGGGCCATAATACGGAAGTGGAAAGACAATCATTTCACCATAAATTTGCCTCGACCAGTGCTCCTCGCAAGATTTCTGATAGAGGAGTGAAAAGAATAATCAGAAGAGTTGTCCAAGAGCCAACACTAAGTTGTATGGTGTTTTTAGGGTAATGTGCACTGCCATTTCTCCTCCAAATATGGTGTGTATTATGGCATCCAAACAGTTCAATTTTGCTCTCATGTGACCACACTATATTCTCCCAGTATTTCACTGGCCTTTCCAAATGTTGTGCAGCAAACTTTAAACGAGCTTCAACATGCTTTTTTTCTTCAGTAGCCTAATGGAGTCTTGCGTGGTGAGCGTGCATACAGGCCATGGCGGTGGAGTGCATTACTTACTGTTTTCTTTGAGACAACAGTACCTGCTATCTGCAGGTCTTTTTGAAGCTCTCCACAAGTGGTCCTTGGCTCTTGGACAACTCTTCTGATTATTCTTTTCACTCCTCTATCAGAAATCTTGCGAGGAGCACTGGTTGAGGCAAATTTATGGTGAAATTATTGTCTTTCCACTTCCGTATTATGGCCCCAAAAGTGCTCACTGGACCATTCAGAAGCTTAGAATGGCGCCTATAACCAATGCCATCATTATGTTTTGCAACAATTAGGTTGCGAAGGTCTTGAGACAGCTCTTTGCTTTTACCCATCATGAGATGTGTCTTGTGTGACACCTTGGCAATGAGACCTTTTTGTAGGCCACCATTTGGGACTGAACCAGCTGTTATTAATTTCCACTGACAGGGGGCTGGATTGCTTTTTAATTACTGTAAGTTTTCAGCAGTTGTCTTGGCTTTCCATGCCTTTTTGCGCCTCCCTTTCTTCATGTGTTCAATACTTTTTCCCTGTGTCATTTCACATTATTACACATAACTTAATTTCTGAACTTATTTTTGTTTGTTTCTTTGTATGTATGGCTTACTTGGGTTGTTATCAACATCTGGTGAACATTTCATGTCAATAGCACCTTTGGAAATATATTTACTGAGAAAAATGATGACGTGTTCAATACTTATTTCCCCCGCTGTATATATATATATATATATATATATATATATATATATATATATATATATATATATATATATATTTTTTTTTTTTTTTTATTGATGCTTAATGTATCAATCTATGGCACATATTGTACATTTAAAATGTAATATCATTTTAAAGTTTCAGAACTCCAGATGAGTCTTTCAACGCTCTCCAGTAGCAAATAACAAAATTAGTCGAGGTGAGACAACAGATCTGATGATAAATGAATAGCACGAGATTTAAATTACACTCAGTACTTAAATTACGTACAAACACATGTAAAAATTACACAGCAACCCAAGCCAAGCTTACGAAGAAAGAAGAACTAAAAAGGCAACCGAGAATAGAAGATATTAGATTTCTCCAAGCACAACTGCTACCCAATGCGGCTATGTTTCTAAGAATCCCACAAACTGGAAAGATCACAATGGTTTGTTGTAATGAGGTTTGCATCTCTAGGCAACCAATCTATTATGATAAACTGTATTGACACTGGGCAAAGGGAACGCTGAAAAAAAAAAAGAATTACCAATGATAAACATTCCCAGATTGCCATCTTAAAATAGAACCGGGAAGCCAAAACGTACCAGTCAAACCAACATCCAACAAAAATTCTGATGAAACACATGAATGAAGTTTTGACAAAAAAAATCCACAACTGGAAAAAAATATAGAAAAATATTTTTCTTTCTTTCTTTCTTTCTTTCTTTCTTTCTTTCTTTCTTTCTTTCTTTCTTTCTTTCTTTCTTTCTTTCTTTCTTTCTTTCTTTCTTTCTTTCTTTCTTTCTTTCTTTCTTTCTTTCTTTCTTTCTTTCTTTCTTAGTATAGCCAATTTGTCAGTTACATCAGTGAGAGAGACAAACACAAGTAATTGAATGGCAAGATTTTTTCAATGACTGTAAATGCCTATAAAAAAAAAAGGCTCATCCTCCTTGTCCAAAATAGCATGTTCCCTTAACACTGAAAAAGACTCGGTTTACACGTTGTTCATTTGGATGGAGGCTATGTTTCCAGTGCTCAGCTGGAAGTACAGTACATGCTTTGATAAAGGACAGGGAAGCATTTAAATCAAAGACGCCAAGAATTCACGCTAAGAGACGGAACATGAAGTGCGTGAAGAAGAGTAATTATAAGTATCTGTTCACAGTCCACTCCATGTTAAACACAGACATTCCTATTATGGTAGTGTGGAAAATGTCTTAATTTGTGATGCATCTATGTGGTTATGTGTGCGAAAGCGAGTGCATGAGAAATCATGGGTGTTGTGTGTGTGTGTGTGCATAATTTTCTTCACCAGGGGCAAAGTTAGTCTGGTCATCATTACTTGCAGATATGTATTTACATAGCCTCCCATTCATAAATGTAATGTGTGTGTTTTACGTGCATGGGTGTTCATGTTTGCGCTCGTGCGTAAAGCTGCAAACAAAAGTCTTTACATCATCCAACTCAAGAGGGGAAAGTCCACAGTGTGGGGTTTCTGTTTAGCGTTGACACAAATTATGTTCAAAAACAGTTTGAAACATCTGTTTGCATAACTAAATTCTGTGCAAACATTTTAATAAGCTACAGATAGAATTTCTTCACAAAATATAGAGCAACATGCTTTGACTTGAGGTAAAAGGGGAAGGCATCTGTCAGCTGCTGTCTCACAAAACTATATGTACATATGTATTTAACACCCCGTCTAAGCTTTAAAGCCAGATTTGATCTCCTTGGGGAGATTTTTTTCTCCCCCTTCTCCTTCTGACCCCCGATTTTAGATTTACAATGTGGATTATGTCAAAAGATCCGTTGCCTGTTCTGCTCCAGGATTCCATTTGGTGTCCTCAAGTTGAGCTTGCGCTAAGTCATCTCCATAAAATGGCCAAGCCACTGACCGCAACCCGTTTCTTGTTCCACACATCACCACCCAGCCTTAAAGTTGGCGCTAACACAACTGTGCTTGGTGCTTATGACCAAGAGACAAAGTATAGTGGTGCTTAAAAACAAATATGTTCTCGTAAAGGTTTGCAAATACTACATTTAGCATTGTGTACTAAAACACAATACCACACTGTGGGTAAGCCTTATTTACATCTTATATCCACAAAAACATCCAAATCAAGCCATATTTTACAAGATAATATGACACACTGTTTACTGATAAACCATGCAAACAAAAAGCCAACCTGCCACCTGAAAAATTTAACCATTCCACAGAAAAACAAAACATCTAAATACCTACAGTATTTATAAAATGACTTCTGATTTTTACTGAATTGTCAGAGGCATGCTCGACTCCATGGAATACAACATTTTAAATGCCACCCATAACAGTTAGTGTAACAAACAAAGATGAGTTTAGTGTAAATGAAACTTCGTGCGGCCAGCAACCATCAAATCATGTGTTTTTGTAAGTGTTGTGTAAGCACTGTAAAGGCCCGTTCACACCAAGAATGATGACTATAAACAACTATAACTATATTAGTGTCCACACCAGCGGACGGTATCGTTCTGTTTATTCTAAGCTCGTGCTGCAGTTATGCCATCTGCCAGTTTTAAACACTTGAGATCTATAAAGTCTTGTGTATTTTGGTTAGCTGTCATTGTTTTTATCGTTCATCAGCTGAAAAAAATAATAATTTGTGAAAGTGACTTGAACAATATAGTTTCTCTGTGCCGTTATCATTAGCTAAAATACAGCTTTGGTGTTGACTCTGCTATTCTTTAGCATATAGAATGATTTTTAGAACTATATCTTTATCAGCCTTAAAACGTATGCATCTATGTGGTCAAAAAGACTCAGAATCTTAATTATGCCTTTAGGGGATTCACCAGATTCAGTGTCAATATCTTTAATGCCTTGTATATTGATTTATCATTTTAGGATGAGATTTAAGGATGCCCTGAGAGGCCATGCATATATATATATATATTTTTTTTTTTTTTTGTATGTGCATTACTATTTTCTGTCTTATTTTCTCAGCACAACAAAAGTTGTTTTCCATGATCTCATGACAAAAAAAAAAAAGTTTGTTGCTTAACATTTCTTTGGTCAGCCACAAACTATTTAATCGGTGTCTGTCAAACTTCATTCTATAACCGTGTAGACGTCTGATCCCTTGAGTTGGCTGGAAATTTAATTGACCACATGTTCAGAAACACTATTGCGTCTACAACGATAAAGCTGTAGCCCACTTCTCAAGTTTCGGACTTTTTTTTTTTTTACATTGATGTGAAAAAACACAATCTAAAGTAGTGATCACAACAAAATAATAATGCATGGCCTCTTAGGGCTTCTGTAGCGATGTGATCTGTCAGCCCGTTCCCATCCCAAGGCGTCATATACTGACGCTTTTGACATTCCGTCTACATCGAACGCACATGGCACCCTTTAGCGTCAATATGAGACGCAGATAGAAATGGGCCAGAAGGCGCCCCCTAGCGGGCTAACCCTAACCCTACCCCAGACCTAAACCTACCCATAACCGAACAAAGCTCTGTGCGTGTCATATTGACGCTAAAGGGTGCCATGTGCGTTCGATGTAGACGAAATGTCATAAGCGTCAGTATATGACGCCCTAGGATGAGAATGCGTTGGATCTGTATGTTTGCATGATTCTTCCGGTTAATGTAAGTGGAGTGCTATGGGTAACTGTGAATCTGACTTAGCATTTCTCTCATCTCTAGACTAAGGCAGGATGAACCCAGGCATGGTGCAGTATTCCGGAGTGAAGTGCAGTGAAGACATTACTAGTGTGCTCACAGACGACAACTATTTCTCCAAGAAGAAACGATATGTAAGAAAAGATGGGAGCTGTAACATGGTTGTGCAACACGTTCCAGAGAACTGGCTTCTCTGGGTCACTGACATCTTCACCACCCTGGTGGAGATCCGCTGGAGGGTCATGTTCTTGACATTTGCCCTCTCCTACATTTTATCATGGCTCTTTTTTGGAATTTTTTTCTGGATCATTGCGCTGGCCCACGGCGATATGAAAGACCCCAACAATGAGCCATGCGTTTATGAGGTTCGAAGTTTTACAGCCGCTTTTCTATTCTCATTAGAAACCCAAACCACCATTGGTTACGGCTTTCGGGGCATGTCGGAGAACTGCATGATCGCCATCATCGTAGTTACCATCCAAGATGTCATCAGTGTCTTCATTGACACTTTTGTCATCGGCATTGCCGTCGCCAAGATGGCATCTGCCCGTAAGAGAGCCCAAACAGTTGGGTTCAGCAATTGTGCAGTGATCAGCTTACGTGATGGTCACCTATGCCTGTCGTGGCGGGTCGGGGACTTCCGAAGGAACCACATGGTAGAAGGGACAGCTCATGCACAGCTGGTACGGCACCTGGCACACAGCACAGGGAAAGTTGATGTTACATACAAAGACCTCAACATTGAAGAGAACAACATAATCCTGGCCACCCCAACAACCATAGTTCATAAAATCAGTCCTGGCAGTCCTCTATACAAGATGAGCTTGCAGGACCTGAGGAAGGAGAGCTTTGAGCTGGTGGTCTCTTTCACCTACACAGACGACTGCTCGGGCATCCTTCACCAGACACGCACATCCTACACTCCAAGCGAGATTCTGTGGGGCCAGCACTTTCAAGAGATGATCAGGGTCACTCGCAAGAACTACAGAGTGGACTACGCCCTGTTCAACCACACAGTTAAAGTCCTGGTCCCAGAATTAAGCGCAGAGGAGTATGACCTAAAGAAGTACTCTCAACAGCCAAAACACAAACCACTCCACATAAGTTCTCCAACGGCAGCTGTGGAATTGGTTAATGGGAATAGTCTTGAGGCAGAAAAAGCATCCACTAGCAGTGCTGTCCAAGAACACGAGCTTTAACAGTGGCCTTGATACATCCTGACTCTGCTATAGGACTTTGAAATGAGGCTTCCTCAAAGGCATCACAAGTGTAAGAAATCGGGCACTTATATATTAGATCTAGACTAAAAAGACGCCCTAAAAAAAGGCCCTTCTAACAAAGATAGTATCCTGGACAAATACTGGAATATCACATTAAAGCCCAGTAGGTACTTTGGCTTTGACGAGAAACCATTTAGAGCACTACTTTTAAAATAATATAAAAGTTGTGTTTGAATAGTATTTTAATTATGTTCTATATTGCATGTACTATTTAGCAGCTTTGCACAAAACTCAATATCTCTTTGTACAAAATGCACACACATCTGTACAGATATCACAGATGCAGTAAAAATTTGATGTGTATTACAGACTCCTCTATGACTTTGAAGGTTCTTTGATATTCAGATGTATTTAAAAAAGTACCTCCTTGATTAAATTATGACCCCAAAACCTTGACCTTCATAAGAGGCAATGGATCAATTATAATGACAGTGACGTTAACCTGACCAAACTGTGGTCAGTCAGTGTATCTCTTTGCATTAGCTGAGGAAGTGCAGAACATTGTTCCACCTTATTTTGCAAAGTGTTTAACCTTTCCATTCAATCTACTAATAAAATGTTTTGGAAAAAGAGCCCTAGTGACAATTTTCAATATTAACACAGCATGCATCCACTCACCCAAAGAACAATCTAACGGGTGATAAATGATCATTTAGATATAATTACAGTCTACGATGTGTTACTTGAATGACCTCCCCCCTGCGATCGATCAGTAGATAGATTGAGTATATATTAAACAAATTGATTATGCAACAACAAAGATGACAAATTTTTAGAGAAAAAATTATTTGTTATTGTTATATACAAATAATTTAGCTCAAGGTGACCTCTTAAAGACAGACCAGGACTTAGAACAGTGGCATGTACGGTCTCAGAGATATTAACAAAAAACATATGTCTACTTACTACAATGAATAAAATTGCTGTGTTTTGGGAGGTTTTCCTGAAAGAGTGAAGTCTCCAGCCCTCCACCTTGTGGTTGGATGCAGTGCTGTCCAAGCATCGCTTTAAATTAGGCTGAAAGGTAAACAGAGGCCGGACAGCTCACGTACCACGTTTCACCTATAAATAGTCTGGATTATTTATAGACTTGAACAAGAAAGTAACTAAAATAAGCACTTTGCAACAGCTTCACAAATAAAAGTTTAACACGGCTCATTAGTAATCACAAGTAAGCAATGTGTGACACGCAGCAGCCAGGAAGGGCAAAGGCCTGTGGAACACTTACTGCTGGGTTTTCATTGGAACACTTATAAAGAAATGAGAAACATTCACCTGATTAAACAATAAAAGATCATTAATCTCTTTCACAAGGGTCTAATTCCCAACAATACAATATACATTCATTTTATAAGATGCTGGAAAACAAAGAGTAAAGCTGTGGATATACATACTATGAATCTTAGACTTAAACTATTTATTGATCATATTTCATAATAGCAAATCCCAGAAAAAAAAACTTTTTTTTTTTTTTTTTTTGCAATTGCGAGTCTACATCTTGCAAATCTGACTTTGAGATATTCAGAATTGCGAGATATAAACTTGCAATTAAGAAGAGAAAAAAAGTCACAATATTCTGACTTTTTTCTCCGAATTGTGAGTTTATATCTCGCAATTCTGACGTTATAACTCAATCGCACTTGTGAAATAAAAAGTCGCAATTATCTTTTAAAATGTTTCATTTTGTGGCGGAAACAAGCTTCAATGGCTAACTGATGTTTTAAATCACGTTGCGATTTTATTTATGACTTGTTTTGTCGTTGTAATCTCATTGAGAAAATCGTACTGTAGTTAATAATGGTTAACGCAATGTTACCTCAGACAAACTGGACTTGTGTTTATCAGCGTCTAACATTACTTAACTTAGCGCATTCTGCCAAACTTGTAAAGTAAGTTAAGTAACTGTGGTTGTTGCTGAAAGTATTGTTTGAAAACAATGTTGAAACACATAGCCTACTTATGACAAAGCACACATACTTTTTTAGACACCCGCAACCTTTTGTTTTGGCTTCCTTTGGGGGGATTCAAGCCTTAAATCGCACGCTGCTGTTCTCTATTTCACTTTCTGTATGAGTCTGAGTGTGGAACTGTTGTTTTATCCGCGCGTGAAACTCTCCCTCTCGTCGGATTGGCCGGGTGTAAGAGAGGGGGCGTGGCTAGCCGGTGCGTGTTGTTTAAATGGGTTTGAAGCCTAGAAGAAACAGCACATGAGTTACCGCACGCCGCATACAAGAAGAGAAACGTGGAGATTGCTGTTCTCATACTTCATATCAAATGCTATTAATACATTACGTGGAGAGGACAAGATCAATGAGAAGGCAGTGTGGATAGTAAAACCATTCGTTGGATATGTATATATGAGAACTGTTTCGTGATCATTTACAAATGGTAAGGTCATGCATATTATTTGCTGAAATTGTTTGTGATTGTATGCAACTGTAAATAAATGTTGTCTGTTTGACGATACGATGTGTTTTGTGCTCTACATTAGAACTTAATTTCGTTAAGAATGATCTCGGAGATCATTAGCCTACTTTTGATAACAGACAATCTAAGCATGGTTTGTGAACACTCTTGAGCTCTCTATTACAATTCTATAGGAAACCTGATCTCAGAAAAAGCATAAAAGAAAAGACTTGATCAAAAAGTCTCAGTTTGAACTCGGTTTAATATTATTGCTGTCTTGGAGAAACACTTGAAACTGTAAAGAGTTTTCACTTGTGATCTTTCTAATGGGATGATGAGGATTTGTTAATTAAAGTTCATTTCTGACCTTCAGGCACATGCCACTACAATGAAAGATATGAGAGTGTGATTAATATTTGCTTTTTATTTTCTCTGAAGAAAGAAAGAATCTGAGGAATAAGGTTTAGGGAATATCTTTTCCTCCCACACCTGTTGACTTCTCCATATGACAGACTTCACCCGCATGACAGATTTGCCTTTTAAAACATATGGGGTTTAGTGCTGCATAATGTGCATTGCTGCATGAAACGCATGACTAATTGTTATATAGCCTAGTATTGTTTTAATCTGAGCTCACTGTTGCTAAGTGTGCGTTTGTCTAATATATTTGGAGCACAGCTGCGCTCAGCAGTTGTCAGGCGTCAGTCGGCCGACAGACACGCAGATCCTCTTTTCTGCCTTAAACACTCAGAGACTTTCAATTGGCAGCTAAATTGGTGCTTAACTTGTTTGTCAGGACTATGCACACCACATAGTGTAAACTGTAAACAGATATAATAGAGCAAAAGGAATTTCCCTAAAATGTGCACCCATGTTTTGCAAATATTAATCCTAGTTTGATCATTCAAAAGAATGTAGACTTTTATGTAACATTTTCCATTGCTCCTCACTGGTCCACGCCATCAAAATAAACATCTTTCCTGGATATAAACACTGTCATATTATGTTTCATGTAAGAAATAATGGCATCTATCAACCTGCTCCTTATCTGAATGTCTGTCGGACCACAAGTGAAAAATAGTCTTTTGTAAAAGACAAAATGTTAAACCAAAAGAAATAAACAGCTTACTTTTGTTCTAGATGGCAAAAATTTGTTCACTACTAAAGTAATTTCTGTTTGAAATACAAAAATATTCTCATGCTCTCTCTCAAATTGATTGTGCCATTCGCTTTTACTCGCTCTCCTTTCTCTCTCAAACCCTTCTGCATTCCGTGCATCTGCTAAATAAGATAAAATAGGACCTTTCTTTTTAGTTCATGTTGCTAGGAACATTGAGGGCAGAATAGGAGCTTTAATGAGTAGTGTTTTAGCCCTCCTCAGGGAATTGTCACAGGGCTGTCATTATACTGCTGAGAGAGAAGATGAGGTCCCACAAGACAAGCTCTCAAGTCAACAAGCCTTGTCTCAGTCCCTGCTCTGCACCTTGCTGAAAACCAGTCTTAGCTTGTTTTTACCTCCGCTGATGTTTAACCTATAGGTCAGAATGTTATGTACTTTGAGAAAGGAATGAAGTGGGGCACAAGAATACATTTGAACAGAATGCATGCCTTTTGCCGCTGACTAAATGAGTCTTTCCCTTTTTAAAACACTTGAAATGTCAATCATCCTTTAGGGAACTGGTCTTATTGTATGACGCTGTTTGTTCATGCAAAAGATCAGTTGTTTCAGCTTTTGACATGGAGTACTTGTGATGACATTCTGCAAGACACACTTTAAAAGCACGTAATATTGTTCAATATACTAAAAATATGAAACCTATTAAATATACAGAAGGTACTGTAATTGTTCTGAGTAGAGCTTTCAGGACGCCTCTATTGGTTAGATGAGTTTTTGCCAATTTAAATTAGTGCATTGGTAAGAGACATACATGACTGAACAAAGCAATTTTCCATTCACCCATTCCCTGATTAGCACAGTATGTGAAAACGGGTATTATTAATGGTTCTGTGGGCAGTTACACTATATAGGAGAGCACATAAACAGACAGGTTGCCATTGCATTATCAAGTAATGTGGGGCACTGCCTGGTTAAACATCATTGTATTTATTCAAATTACAAATGGACTAAAAAATATATATTTAATTGACAAAAGTGCTGGTGCAGTTGGTGATTGAAATTGACATGAAGAAAAAATATTGGATGTTGCCCAAGAAAAAAATAAGTCAAATGTAGAATAATCTTTGTCAACATTGGGTAATAAAACTGATGATCAGTAATAAAAATAAGTTGAAAAAAAAAAAAACCTTACGATCAAGCAAAACAAGCTTTACTTGCTTCACAGCCTCGCTGAGCAGATGATTTAGAGAAGTCTGACTTGGGTTCTGTTATTTTGACCATTTTGGTCTTGTTGGCTAAAACTGCTGGGTTTTTTTTTTTCTCAGTCTGAAAGGAATGGTCAGGGTCCTCTTAAGTTTCAAAGTATGAGTTTTTGATTAAGCACATACCATGTATCAAAGTTAGTATTATTTGATGTGATACTAAATTCACTGGGAAATGTTAACATTATGATTTAATCAGTGTAGAAACATATTAGTTCAAGCTGAGACTTGCATGAGAATGCGTGAGAATTCTCGCGCTGGTCTCAGAGACGCGTGTGCTGTTAGAGCCAAAGTCAATTTTTAGTGATTACGTTAATTTAGCAACTGAGACTGAAACAAATCTTCAGTGAGAATGTTGAGTTTACAGTCTGTGCCAATTAACATTAACGTGTATCTTGTTTCCTGTTTTTGATAGGACATTTGATCGATGATATCACCAGAGCAGATGCGAACGGAGTGATCGCCCCATCTTTGGCCCTTTCTGTCAATCAAAAGGTCCAACTGGAGCAAAGAGACGCCTCCTGCGTCCGGCTCTGAACAGCCCCACCATTTCCTGCTTGTGTTGGTCCCCGTGAGTGTTTCAAAACTGTTTCTCCAACGCTTTTTCCAGAAACTAAGACTGTTTTCCAAAGCAGAAACAGCACAGACCTCCCAGACTGAGGTGATGGGAAGTGTGCGGGCCAACCGCTACAGCATTGTGTCATCAGAGGAGGACGGAATGAAGTTGGCCACTGCTGCGGTGCCAAATGGGTACGGTAACGGGAAGAGCAAGGTTCTCACCCGTCACCAAACCCAGAGCAGGTTTGTCAAGAAAGATGGACACTGCAACGTGCAGTTCATCAACGTCAGCGAGAAGAGCCAGCGCTATCTGGCCGACATCTTCACCACGTGCGTTGACATTCGTTGGCGATGGATGTTCGTTATCTTCTGCTTGGCCTTTCTGCTGTCGTGGCTATTTTTTGGATGTATCTTCTGGCTGGTCGCAATATTCCACGGAGACCTGGAGAGTGGAAGTCCCAAATGTGTCTCCAATGTCAGCACCTTCACGGCTGCCTTTCTCTTCTCCATCGAGACGCAGACCACTATCGGCTATGGCTATCGCTACGTTACAGACGAGTGCCCCATCGCGGTGTTCATGGTTGTGTTTCAGAGCATAGTCGGCTGCATCATTGACGCCTTCATCATCGGTGCTGTCATGGCTAAGATGGCAAAGCCCAAGAAGAGGAACGAGACGCTGGTGTTCAGCCACAATGCTACGATGGCCATGAGGGACAATAAGCTGTGTCTGATGTGGAGGGTGGGCAACTTGCGCAAAAGCCACCTGGTAGAAGCCCACGTTCGGGCTCAGCTCCTCAGATCTCGCACCACAGCCGAGGGAGAGTTCATCCCTCTTGACCAGATGGACATCGACGTGGGCTTTGACAGTGGCATTGACCGCATCTTCTTGGTGTCACCAATCACCATCGTCCATGAGATCGACGAGGACAGCCCTTTCTATGACATGAGCAAACAAGAACTGGAGAACTCGGACTTTGAAATCGTAGTTATCCTGGAGGGCATGGTGGAGGCCACGGCCATGACCACCCAGTGCCGTAGCTCCTACGTGGCCAGTGAGGTCCTGTGGGGACACCGCTTTGAGCCCGTCCTCTTTGAGGAGAAAAACTATTACAAAGTAGACTACTCTCGCTTTCACAAGACCTACGAAGTGCCCAGCACCCCGTTGTGCAGCGCGAGGGACCTTGCTGAGAAAAAATATATCCTATCCAACTCAAATTCTTTTTGCTATGAGAATGAGGTGGCCCTTTCAAACAAAGAGGAGAAAGAGGAAGGGAACGGGGACAGCCTGGGCCCTGGCGGGACAAACACAGACACTAGCTCAGACTCTGACCACAGCCAGGCCACCGTTCCCTTAGAACCACGGCCTCTACGGCGGGAATCCGAAATATGACTGTGCAGAACTAACGGGAAGGTTTAACAGACACCTCTTCATACAGGCACATTGAGCTGAACTGAGCCCCTCAGCGAGGCAGACTCGAGCTAACGGTACAGTTGCGAGGAGGAATCAACAGAAAACTGTACAAGAGTGTTCTTACGAATATGCATGGTTAAATAAAACACAGCATAGAGGCACTGCACAGCTAAGGAAGAATGCACATCAAGGGAGGAGAAGAGAGAGTTTCCCAATTAGGCGACACTACCTTTTTAGACCGTTGCTTCTGAATGACATGAAGCAGAGAGGATGTAACTGGTTGGCAAAACTTGAAAATGAGCAGGCATGTGTCCATGTGCAGTTGTCCAACAATGTAAGAACAATTCAGACCAAGATAGTAGACTGATGCTGCTACCAAAGTTGATAATATCGTTATTTATCGGTTTAGAAAATTTACACGCAGATATTTAGTTCTGTCAATTTTATTTCAGGCAATTCATATAATAATAGTTAATTGAAATAACATCATACAAATGAGGGGGGAAAAAAACACAGCAAAGAGTGTTAGTCAATGTCTTAAGTATCATTTAAAAAGTCCTAGTTAATTATTCCATTATCCCCTCTTTTCCTTTTCTATTTGAGTCCGCTGGTCTTTGTGTGAGCCACGGGTATTTCTGGAACAGTCTTGCGGGGGGCTTAGGTGGGGGACCTTCTTTTTGGGAATCTAGACAACTCAGTGAATGTTCTTTTTGTAGAAGAAACATTAAGTTGGAAGCCCTCCGCAGTACATTTGAGGTTATCTGAAAAGAAAAACGCACAGGACCATGCCTGTTTATTGCGATTTAACGGACAGGGTCTTTAGATCAGTATCAGAATGAGAATCACAGTCGTCATGTCCGCAGGGACAAAGAGAGTGAACGTGTTAATGAATGTCTTTCTACAAGTGCTGCTATGTTGCATATTATATAGGGTTTTAGACTTAAACCAAAGAGTATTCAAAATGATCTTTCATAAAGAATGCATCAAATTCTTTTATTAGGCGTAGGACAATAGGACAAGTCATGACGTGGAGTAAAAATATATATATTTGTAAGTGAAAAGAAATGTTTTTTGTTTGCTTACGCACATATATGGTTTATTTTTATTAATTATTTTCTTATTCTAAGCCAAATAAAGACTACGAATAACAAAGCCCATTGGAAATAAGAGAGCTACAGGTTAGCTTACCTTATTTTCAAACCGCTACTCCCACCTTTTCATCCCATAACTTCAGTGTTACTCTAGTTTAGTGCTACATAAGTGTTTGGGTTGGAAAATGTTGCTAGTAGAAAACCTTCAGATTTGAGGTTCTAATTGCATGGATTACGCTTTTGGGTTTTATTGCAAAGAAACAGGACAGAAAACAGAATCCACTCTCCCTTCAGACTTTAAACCTCTCTAATAATTAATTATTTCTCAATCAACTCTAACCTCTTGTCTTGCCTGACAAACTGCAATACAACCCTAATGACTTGTTTGGCAGGTGTACCAAGGACTGTGTATGTAGGACTGGGTAATTACACTGAGATCATGGTACTGTGATCCAATGACAATCAGAGCACAGAATCTGAGCTCAGAACCGCACTTGCACGCAGAATGTGCTCCTGAGATATCACTTGACGTTTGATTGTGATGTCTAACTTGTCTCTTCTCACCTTTGTTTGTTTTTTTGAAATACCTGAAGTAACCCAAAACAGCCACTAGAGCACGTTCTCCGGAAAGCTCTATAAAAGGAGACAATAAAATGATAGGATATTTATTTTGAAAATACTGCACGTTATACAGCTGTGTTAAACATACAAAACATACCTTCTCCTTTTTTTGACGTCATATTTCAAAAGAAACTCTAGATGAACAGCCAGTTATGCAGCAGAACTAGTTTACACTGGTCTACTGTTGGCTCGTTCGAAGGAAACGCTCCTTTTAACGACTGTGGGTCTATGGGCAGCATTTATTTCTCTTTGTTGTAAATATCCCCGTACGTTTTGCAGTTGCTTTTGTACCAGTCTTCCCTATTGTACTGAAAGAAAACAATGGAATGTACAGATTTTTATATTATGATAAATATTATTGTTGTTCTTATTATAATTATTATTATTGTAATTATTATTGTACATGCTATTTTATTTCTTTTTTCAATAAAACGAGATTGAATGGACAAAAATCATTGTGTTCCTTGGGTAACTTGGATTGGTAAGTTCTTTAAATAAACATTGGAAACACTGGAAAGACTAACCATAACACATAAAACACAGATATACAGCCTGAATTTTGTGACCTACGGACAGCTGCTATAAAATTGTCTAAAGCTACTAAATAATGTCGTTTAAAGACATCTTCAGCTCTTCACATAGGAATACATATTCTTTTATTTACGCATTTTTCTTCAGTTTAAGGCACTTTTATGTATGGGGGGTTGATTTCAACCTTTTTTTTGTCATATGAAGGTCACATTAAAACTGTCTTGGAAACTTTGTACTATGCCTTCATCAACACACACGCACACACACATTGGGTTTCCATGTTTTATGTTGAACTTATAGACATATTGATTTTTATACTGTACAATATTTATACTTACATTTTCAAAAAAAAAAAAAACATAATTCTGTATGATTAATAAGTGTTTATTTTTTTATTGGAATTTGGGACCAAAAATATCTCCATAAGGTCAAAGATTTGGTAATTCCATACTTGTATTACTACCCATGACATTGGGGATACCAGGGCCACACACATGCGCACACGCACATTGGTATTTTTAAAATGATTTATATATAGACTGCATGGTCCAGGACCAAGTTTTAAATCTTAAAATTAATGATAAAAAAGAAATCCTAGCCTACATATTACTAATAGTATGATAACCACAGAGTGAAGATCATTTCAGTATTTATTGTCTGAAAAGAATTTAAATATTTTTTTTTTAACCAGCTATTTTGCACCCAATAAAGTTTTTTTTATTAGCGTTATCAATATTTTAGTGTGGATGCATCAATGGAAATATACTTAGCAAGACAAAATAGCCATATTATTCCAAAAATGACTAAAATATCAAATGCCAAAAAAATTAAATCTCCTGTGATGTATGTTGGACATTGGTAGATAATTTAAATAAACTATAGTGTATAAAAAATATATATATTATAAGAGCGTTTCTATTCTAAAAATGTCTACAACCCAATGCATGTCTTAGTATTTTTCATGAAAAGAAGACACTCTCCTGTTTATTCTCCCATTCAAAAAATGTAACACACACACACACACTCACGCCATTCCTTTTAATTCAAATCAGCTCTTTGCTACATATGGGCACACCTGTACCAAGCACACAACCTAAAGCAATCAAAATCCAGAGGTTGACCAAGTACACAATTTCCTTACTTGAGTACAAGTACAGATACTACTGGGGCCAGTTTCACAAAGCTATTTTAGACCGGTCTATAGTGTTAGACAAGTCTAAAATTTGCTCATAGACTAGTCTAGTGCAAGTTACCCCCAGGCTAACTTAGGTCTAAGACTCTGTTACCTTGGCAACCAGCTGTAACAATCAGTTACGTTACAAACAGCCAAAAGAAAAGGGAAAATGGCTCATAATTTAAACATTTCTTCTTGTTACTACATTCTCCGCTAAATTTCCCAAGTAAAATGTCCTTGTAACTGTTATACTCCTCCAACAAACACATATTTTCCGCTGGGGTAAACTGCACCGAGCGGTTGAATGCGCTTACTCGATCTGCCATGTTTTTTGTTTTGAAAAGTGTCTTAATTTACCCGGAATGCATTGCAGTGTAGTCCTACTTAAGATAGTCAGAGTCTGTGCTTTGTGCTTTGTGCAACGGTCTACAGTCTTACTATCTACTATATCTAAGCCATAGTCAAAGTCTATCTTTGTGAAACCGGCCCCTGGTCAAATATTACTCCATTACAAGTAAAAGTTGTAAAGACCGATTTTTACTTAAGTAAAAGTAGCCTACAGTACATAAGTATTTGTTTTTAAAAGTACTTGAGTATCAAAAGTAAAAAGTAAATGTCAACGCATTGTTTTATTATTGTTGCATTGGTACAGTACCTTATGCCTCTGAAGCAATCTAATGAATACACTGACCAGTTTGAAGTATCTGAGGAATTGAGAGCTTTTATAGAATGTTACAAAACATTATATAGGAATTAAACAACTGAAATGACAACTGAAATAAAGTAACAATTTTCCAGAAAAAAGTAAAAAGTAAAGTATACTTTAGTAATACAGTCAATGTACTTTGTTACCGTCCACCTCTGTCAAAATCATGAGAATAAACCTGGTGCGTACACTTGTCAATGAACTGCTGAGGCACATCTGGAGCTTTTAATGCTTTTATAATTATTGACATCATAGTGTCATTTGTTTTTTCATAAGTGCTACTAACCTAAAAAGGACTCAAGGGGCTCTGTATAACCCACCCCCATTATGTCAAGATGAGAAATACCAGTTTGTTAGGGAAAGGAAATGACTTCTTTTGTCATACCAAATGCACTGTCGTGCTCCACACATCCAATACAAGATTTGTGTTTAAGAAAAATGTTGGAGAAACTCGATTCAGATTGGTGCCATGGAAAAAATCTCTATACACAGGAGGCTTAGATTGACACTAATGTCAACTGAGGTAGCCTGGATTTCTGAAGTGTGTGTGTGTGTGTGTGTGTGTGTGTGTGTGTGTGTGTGTGTGTGTGTGTGTGTGTGTGTGTGTGTGTGTGTGTGTCACCTCATCTGCTCTGTTCATTAACAGATCTTCTGATGATGCAGATATGGAAAGGAAGAACAATGAGTAAACAAAATGAAACATGTATTCTTCAAGCTTTCTGACCATGAAATACTTTACGTATAATATTAAGGATTTTCGACTGCGACTAGCGGTAAAAAATGAATTATGTAATACAAAAGCACTAAGATGTTGTAACTTCCATGTCCTTAATCTAAAAACATGGCACAGGACATTGCATTAGTTCCCTTCAATATTTCAAAATTGAACATGTACATGTTTTAAACATGCATGATTATGAAAGTACAGCAACTAGAAGCCAATCATATATTGTAAATGCACAAATATTTTTCAATGTGCAATGAATTATGCCAAACTGATAGATTTAAAGGCCATTATAGTATGTATATCGCTACAGATATATAAAGAAATTGGTTGTTGTTTTTTTTAGTTTACATGCAGAAGAGTCTAGAACATTTAAAGTGAAACAGGATTGGCTTTATAAGCCAAAGAACAAATTAAAAAGGTGTAGTATAAATGTAAAAGAAATGAAAGTTTAAAGAGCTTTTGGGAAATGAGAGCACACTAAATCTCGCACAGAGGGGAGGCTCTAGATTCTGGATCGTATGGGACAGGCTGTCACACTGGTGGGAAAATAAGGAATAGGGTGTCACCTTTTTCCGGTCACACCATTTAATATTCCATTTATTTATTGAATTATTCAATGCGGTGACCAGGAAAGGCGCTTTGAGTCTGTACTTCCTGTCTGAAGGGATCACATTGTTGGGCAAGATGCATGAGTAACACTGCTTAGTAGGTGATTTTTTTTTTCGTCTCCTATAACTCCACCCGCGTTTTTTAGATTTCTCATGCAAGTCGAACATGCTCCAACAAAGCTTCAAGAGACTTAAAGGTTCTGATAAATGTTTTAGGTTAAGCTCATCTATTTAGATTGAAAATTCCGTATTCTTGGGTCATTTAAAGGTATGTATAAAAGCAATCTAATAGGATGAATTATTCATTATTAATGGTTCCATCTAATGCAATTTCATTATTTAATCACCCTCTCCCATGAGCTTCACATATATTTTCAAACATGATTTTGCTTCAAAATCAGGCATCATTTGGTTTTTAGTTTTAATTTGGTTATTTGTTTTAGGAAAAGGTGCAAATGCAAATAAATGATTTCATATACAAATAAAAATTTATATACTATAATAATAATTGTAATATGAATTATTAAAGCAGGAATCTGGATGCTTTTTAGAGATGTATCTGTACATTTCATTTTCAAGAACCATAGCAACATTTTCTGAGAAACAGTGTTGAAAGTGGATTGGACTGAGCACCACAACACACTTGTAGCCAATCAGCAGTAGGGGGCGTGTCCACTCATGATGGGTGAGGAGAGAGAGTGAGCCAATCAACAGGAGGGGGCGTGTCCACACATGATGGGGGAGGAGAGAGAGTGAGGGAGATTGGAAGAAAGACTGTAGAAAGAGTGATAGCTGAGAGACATTACAAAAGAGAAAAGGTCAGAGGAATATCACTGGAAAAAGAAGGGTTTGGGATCTGCGGAAATATTAGAAAAGCTTTCCAGCGTTGGAGAGACATAAGCGGGAAGGCCTGAAAACAGACACAGAGGTTGCATTGTTTCTGCTCCATACATGAGTAACATTGGTTTTGCTGTGTTTCACAGAACCAAGATATGCTGTTGTTGTAATGTTAGCTACAGTAACAGGACAGTTTTGAGTGTCATTGTTTATCTGGAGCTGGTGTGCTGCTGGCTTGTATATACTATACTGTATCAGTTTTTGTTTTGTCTTGCTGTTCGTTCGTCATTTTCGCTTAATTTTTTGCAAAGCATTATTTTGCTTCGACTCATCAATGATAAAAAGACATCCACTCTTGGATTGTGTTTTCGTTAGCGTTGCCACCCATCCCGGTGTTTTTTGAGCGACAGTCCCTGAAAACTGTCCCGTTTTTTTTTTTTGAAAATGTACTTCTAAAGTAGAATTTCCTGGTTTCAAATTAAACCGTTTCCTTCTACTGTTACTGTGTTTTCTTCATGGTTGTCTACATCCAATCCTGTGTCTGTAAACGGGTAAAAACGGGCAAAACAGTGGATTGGCCAATGCCAGGCGTTTACTTTTATTTGATTGGACATGCCCCCACGGAACAATTTTTTTTTAAAATAACCCCTGAAATGATGACTTCTGGTGAATATTGTGGAAACTAATTGATACATTTAGATAAATATATATATATATATATATATATATATATATATATATATATATATATATATATATATATTTAGATATATAAAACACAACAGTTTTCTGTAGCCTTGAGCGAACTTATTCAATAGAATTAGACTTCTAGAATGTTCTTTCCAGTGCAAAAAATTATATTTTTAATTTAATTAGACTACATTTTAAGGAAGTGTAGTGCAAATATCTTTATATACTATACCTGTCATGGATTTGCACTGAATTGATTCTCAAAAATACGGAACAAAGTGCGTTCCGTATCAGTTCAATACGGAACAAGACTTTTATGTGTCAAATACGGGACGATTCCGTATTATACGGAACAGTTGGCAACCCTAGAAGTGAGGTGTGTGTGTTTGTTTGGGTTGATTTCAAATATCAACAGTGTTTCTCAGAAATCGCGTACTGCACCTTTAAAGTAAAACATCACAGTGGTCTGCTGCATCTCCCACAGCTCAGCACTCAGAATAGGTCTGCAAGATCAGGAATTGCAGCATGCAAATTGTGTTCAGAACTAATTTTGCAACATTACATGATTTGGATAACTCCTTTAGAGAAGGATCGGCCACTAAAACAATCCACGTGCAAATAAACAGTGCTATCAGCGGGCACCCAGTATGTTTTCATAGCAAAATGAACCATTGTATCTCAGAAGATCAAGGAAAATGTTATTCCTCATGATATTAATCTTTTAACCCTTTAATCACTTTATTTATCCCATGTGGAAAAATTGAAGATGCCTTTTCACTTAAGGGCCTTAAAATGTATCTAAAATGTATAAAAGGAATCTCGGTTGTGTCCACAAAAAGGTTCATGATTTTGAAGTCTGGTTTAAGTGTATCTGCGTGTATCTGTCCACAAACAGGTGATTTCTTTTAAGATTTTCTGCCCAGCTGTGATCTGAAGAGAGGGTAAACAATGCTGAACTCAGAGGCCCCTGTCCAGGCAACATAAAACAATCCGTGTACCAAACTATCACCGGAAAAAACCTTCTAACAAGCCACCGTCTGGGAAACTGCTCTATCAGACACTCCGAGCTCTGCCGTAATCCTGTGATCTTCACAGTGTTGTCTGTTTATTGAGCACACTATTCCTGTTTCACACGATCTCCTGCTCTGCAGCGGCATCTTACAAGAAATGACTGAAATGAAAAGAAAACTGGTAGAATGATGTTTCTTTACAAGGTATATGAAGTATGCAAGACATGACGGAACATGAACATGAATGCAAATAATCAACGCTTACTATTTCCCAGCAAAATACCATAAACAAGGTCAGGACATATCAAGGAACATATTGTGCAATCAGAACGTGAGATTTAAAGAAAGAGAGAAAAGAAACCACCAATACCTCATTCTATGAATGATTTAAATATGAAATATTGCAAAAACAATGGCATAATAAAAATGTCAATGAAGGTAAGTTTCAAAGACACTTTTAATGTGACCTTAATAAAATGACAGAAAGGTTGAATTCAACCTCTGGGACGTATAAAAGAAGCTTGGAAACATGCATAAATACAAGAATAAATATTTTTATGTGAAGAGCTGAAGATGTCTTTAAAGAATACTATTATAGCAGCTTCCGACAATTTTATAGCAGCTGTATATCAGTATATCTGTTTTATTCTTACAATGACGTTTAAAGTCATTTTAAAATATAAAAAAAGCAGTCGATTAAAGCAATTTTTTGTCAGAGAATATATGTTAGCTAAACATAGGAACAGTTAGATAGAAATTGCTGTTCTGGAAAATATGACTCCACACACAGTAGCACAGTCATTGTCTTGTCTTTGCTATAGAGGCAAAACTTTTTTTCTGATGGAGGTTTTCTATTATAAGAGCGAGCGAGAGAGGGGGGGCGGGGGGTGGTGTGGTACATGTCACTGGGCAGCATGTGTCATTTTTAGCGTCTTTCTCAGAAATCTATGCTTTAATTCCAGTCTGCTTCAGTTTGCTCTCTGTTGCCTCAGTGTCAGGAAGCTCACTCAGCCCCTGCCCTGTCATATTATCGCCATAACAAGAGATGGGTGGGAGACTTGTCGCTGATATGGGTGCAACTAATTTTCCAATGAATATTGCATAAATAAGCAGAGTGAAATGCCTGGAAAACAGCTGTTGAGATGAATAATGGAACATTTGGTACACATACACCTGTATCGGAGGATGTCCCCTATAACTGGACTGAACTGTAAATTATGCAACCATGTAAATATTCATGAGATAACCTAATTACTAAAACTTTGAGAGAATTTTAGGTTTAGCCCTCGGATAACGCAGCACACAATGACAAAAAAATCAGTCACCAAAAGTTTCTAGCATCTGCTGGGTGAATGAAGCCCCAGGCTGCGTTTGGAAGCCAAAATGGGTTTTACTGCACTGTAAAAAAAATAAATAAATAAAATCCGTAAAAATAGGGCACACCTGTTTATAATCCATAAAAATAGTTCACACCTTCGTTTAAGTTACGAGTTTTACCTGTATTTTGAATTACACATTGCATTGTGTTAAGTTTAACGTAAATTTCCGTAAAATTACCGGATAATGACCTGGCAGAAATGTTTACATTTTTTACAGTGTGGAGTTATCTTGCAAAATTCAGCATGAGCTGTACGACAACAACTGAATGGTAATGTCATGTTCTTATGAGGCTTGATGGTAATGGGAAAGCAGTGCAGAATTTAGGATAAAAAAAAGAACGTATGTACAAGATCTGGCAAAGCCATTACAAGTTTCAAAGGAGAATGATACACAGTTTTTACAAACCCAGGCAGTGTCTGAAAAACTATACGTTTGACTTTAAAGCTTCCGTTAAAAAGGTCAAATGCGTGGATACCCAAAGTTTTAATTCCATGTTCCGTCTGCTCTGTTTCACAGCATCCTGTTAAAAGTAATAAGACCAAATATTTATCTCTGGCTCAAAAACCTTATAGCGCTATATATCAGTTATAAAACCAGATGATACCTGGACAATTTTTACACTTGACAGTAAATGACAGCCTCATAAAAGAGGACATTGAGAACATTTTTGCACCTCAAATAGGTACATCTGTGGAATTTCATTGTGCTTCCTTCAATCAGACTTGAGGAAACTGAAACTCAACACTGTCAAGAATGTCAGTAATTTTAAAGGTAAACTATGTAACTTTTTGTTTTAAATGAACTAAATTTAAATAATGAGTCAATACATCTACATTTATTCCAAAATGTGGTTTTGTCTTACCCTGATTCACTATAGTAAGCCTGTTATAAGTGTTTATGTTTTAGACCTGTCGGGATGGTTTTCGCATACGTCACTGTCATATCCGTAAATAGATAGAAATTCCCCTGGCTATTTTGACGCATATATGGAGTGGGAGTGGCATAGTTGTCACAATTAGCGGGAAATGTTGACATGAATTTGCTAAATCTTCAACCATCGAGGAATCACCCACTTTCAAAAAACACAGAACAGATGTAAGGTATTTTATTGAACAGATAAATTGCCATATATACAGTAGCTCTCAAACATATTAAAGCATTATCTATTGGGAAGGGTCATTTCATTATGCTTGTTGTAGCGCTGTGCTGGAATTTACAATGTCTTTTGCTACTGTAATGTCTTCAGGAAGTCAGCTTGAGATCCTTTCCATCTAAACTGGTTATATCTCTTAAGCCTAGAAGGGAATGTTTTATGAGCAGTAGGATAATCTCCATCTTTTTTGTAGTTATGAGAAAGAACCACATTCACCAGCACAGTCATGCAGAGCCGAAGCACAACCAAAACAATGTTCTTCCACAAAACACATGCAGTTTCGTTTTTTTAAGGGCTAGAGGGCTAAAAGTTACAATTGAACAAAAATTGTGTGTGTGTGTATGTATATGGCTATATATATGGATATATATGACTAGTTATTGTTATTTTTTTAAATAAAATATTTTTAAATAAAATGGTCATTTAAAAAAAAAGTTCTTACCATATATGCTAACATTTTATTAGATTATATAGCCTATATCAATAGCAAGCAGTGACTTTTTAAACCAAGTATGCTGTAACAGACACTCTGACTCACTGATAGACAAACATACGGAAAGATAGATAGATAGACAGATAGACAGACAGACAGACAGATAGATGACAGGCAGATAAATAGAGCTCCTGTGTAGGACGGAATTAGCCCTGATGGACAGGAGATAGACCTGGCACATACAGACATGACCTTGACGGGACAATCACACAGTGTGAAGCAGAGTTCAGGCCTTCAACAGCTGGTCTCTGGTAGGCATTCTGGACCTGACAAAGGAGTTAAAACCGAACAAATGTTTTCCTGGTCATTCACATTTATAAACTGCAGCTTTTAGATGTGGGATAGAATAGAACCGGTAAAGCAGAAATGATTTTGATTGGAATTTTCAAGTCCCTGATCTTGAGAGGCTGGGAAGTGTTTTAGGTCAAAATTTCCCAGCAAAAACAAGGCATGTCTGATTTTAATTTAATCTCGAGTCTTTTTTGTGGCTGCCACAACATTCTTTCAGTAGTTCAAGAGAACTTGAGAACTGTTGTGATGTCTCTCAAAGTCCACTGACCTGAAACGCCATTAATCTGTCCATACATCTTCAGATCTAGATGGGGTTATCTCCTCACTGAGTCATCTCTCCCATCTCATGGGTCACTGGGGTAATGTTGGTGAAGAGATGATGAAGTTGTAGTTTTTTTTTTCTTTTCCATCCATCTGTCCCACTATAATACTCCTGACTGAAATAGATCTGTGTTGTAGGAAGAATTTAGTCAGCGATGGGCAGCTGCGATATTATAGCTCAAGTGTTAATCCCACATATCTTCATATTCTGATAAAAATAATGGAGATTGTGAAATTCTAAACTTGAACGGACATCCAGGTTTTTCTTTCTTTCTTTTTTCTTTTTTTTGCATCAATCAGCTGGTATTGGTTTGTTTATTTTCACCACTGTCATCCTGAGAGCTTTTGTCTGTTTTTTTTATCAGGACAGTGGAAATCATCTTTGCTTTTATTTGATCAGTGTTTATTAAGCTTAATCATAGTTCCGACCTCTAGACAAGGCTGAATGAGGACTCAAATAGCACAGAGGTCTTCATTTAACCATATACCTATCCTCTTTACAACAATTCACAAATGTTTACTTACAATGGGGTTCATATTAGCTCAAAATGAGAACAAATGACGAATTTTTAGCAATAAATAAAAAAAGCATCTCTTCCTGGAACATTTTTGTTGTAAACAGAAAAACATTATATTTAAGGTTCTATAATGCCTTAAAAGGGTCCATTTATCATTTTTACGAGGTCTTGATTTTGTTTTTGGGGTGTAGGCCTACTAGAATATGTTTCCATGCTTGACTGTTAAAAAAAAAACTTTATTTTTCGCATATTTTACATTATTACAGCTCCTCTCTCCCCAGACTGGTTGAACGTGTCGTTTTCGACAAAGCCCCTCCTTCCGAAATGTGCTGTGATTGGTTAGCTGGCCCAGTGTGTTGTAATTGGCAGCGCCCAGCGTGTTCGGGAAATGTCACGTCCCTTCATAACCGCGAGCTCTACTCAGATGTAAATATTAAAGATGACGTCAATTTCACTCAAACCATTTCGAGTCCGATTCAGACCCTGACAATGTTAACGAACAAGAGGTGCTGAACGGATTTGCAAGCATGGATTTCACAGGACGTTTCAAAGTGGTATGTTTTTTTTGTAATTTTCTTCCACTATTATCCACTATTTAATCATATTTGTCGGAAAACTATGTTAATACAAACAGTAATCGATCACAAAATCATAGATCATTTTCCTAAGGGGTGGTGAACAAAAACAAGAGCTTATAAAAGCTCAAGTAAACACTACATCAATGCTTTAATGTTAGTTAGCAGGCTAGCAGAGACAAAGCTTTGCCCTTCCTTTACATCATAGCTTAGCAACTACATAAAACTTATAACTGGAACTGTTAATAGAAAACAAAACTACAAATAATAAGACATACTTACAAGTTGTGATCCATAAACAACAGATTGTCCCGACAAAATGGAAATGGCTATGTCTTTCAGGAGAAGCTTTTGTGCGTATAGCCTGCATTGTACTCTCTTCTGGAAGCTGTTCTCCGTAAAATGTGCAGCGCACAGACCAACGTTGAGGTTATAATGTTCAGGAACAATGTTTTTTTTTCAACATTTTTTTAACCTCTTTAAGTTCATCGGCCTTAGGACAAACTTTTTCTGGGATGTAAAAAACAGTGACAACAACTTTTCCTCTTCTCTAAAGCAGCCCAACATGGCCTCACCCCGTGTTGTGTGTTCCCGGGGGCGGGATTTATGTAAATTTTAGGGTTTGTGATGTCACCAACCTGGGAAGAAGCTCGTTGTAGTCCCCAGTAGTCCTTATAAAGCAATTTCTGTACAAGAAAATATCTCCCTTTGCATTGAACTTTGAGCGTCGTTACTATGCAGATTGTTATGCAGCAACATTACACATTAACTAAAGTTACAGCAACATTACACACTAATTAAAGTTAAAAAAGTGAAATCATAATCAAGGACCCCTTTTAATTAATTTTAATTCATTTACTCACCTTAATGTTGTTCCAAACCGGCAAGATTTTTTTCTTCAGTGGAACACAAAAATATATATATTTTTGATTCCATACAATGAAAGTCATTGAATTTTTGTCCACACAATGAATGTTGGTTTAAGTCTAGTTCTTTGGACCCCATTGACATTAATTGTAAAGACAAAAACAGCTGAAACGTTCTTCGAAATATCTGTTTAAGTTGTGAAAACAGATTTAGGAGGCAGCCTGAATTCTGTATGCAAGTATTACACAAGCTTGATTTTATGCATCCCAATGCATTAATATATATATATATATATATATATATATATATATATATATATATATATATATATATATATATATATATATATATATATATATATATATATATATATATATATATATACTGATATATACCTTGAAAGCGATGTAAGTTTCATTGGATACAAGTGTCTGTCAAATGCATAAATGTTGTGTAAAGTTTTAGGGCCTTTAGGGCTTCACCTTTTTTTCCAAGAAATGTGTCTGTCATTCAGTTCAAATATTTAAGCTAAGTGTTAAACTAGAGCAGCAATAAAAATGTTTGACATCCTTCACCAAAAAGCAGAATAAACACCGTTGTCATGTATCTCTCCTCATCCTGATCTAGTAAAGCTAGAAGTAATAATTATTTTGTCGTGACCATTTTGGTCCTGTGGTCTAAGGCTTGTGTTTTTGAAACTGCAGTACGGTCCTGAGTCACTCAGAGTGACAAACTATGTTATGATCTGCAGCTCCACTCTCCATCTCCTTCCATGTGCACAGTCCCATCTAACGACAGGCAATCAGGAACAACCATCATCATCATCATTATCCAGCTAGATCCCTGCGCTAATTTAATCCAGCCACCCTCCAGTCTTATTTTAGAACATGACACAAGCCCCTTCCTACTCAACCGGTAAGATTACATGTTGCTAATTGAATTTCTTTCCTTTATTTTTACCAGGTTTGTTTCCTATTATAGCTGTATAATGGAAAAAATACAACAGTGGAACATAAAAAATAACATATCCACAATAATGTGCAAACAGATGTTAAGTGTTTTGTAAGCACATCTGCCTTAGTGACTAAGCTGCACGTTTGAAATGTGTCATGTGTGGCTCAATTCCCAGCATGCACTGCTGTATGACTGTAAAAACGCACGAGCAGTTATTAGATTATGTGTGAGTGTTTGCAAGAACACAACATTAATCAACATGTTTTCGAAAGCCTTGTTGCCAAGGGGAAAAAAAGGAAGATAATTCTGCCAGCATCAAAAGAACATCACTTTTGGGAAAAAGCTCATCCTACGCATTTATTAACACAGTGCAGACACAAAAATGCAAGGTTCTTATTCTGTCCTTGGAAACACAGGATTAGGAAAACCACCTGTTGTACTCATAAATAGGGTTGCTAAAATGTTTGAGTGCGCTCTTATACAGAGTTGGCATTACGCAGCATTAAGTGTGATCGGATTTAAAATGACTCTGTCAGAACTGATTTGTTTCTCACATCACAGACATGGCCGACATTGATGTATGGATGGATGCAAAGTGAATGGCAGAAATTTCAACCAACCTGTTGCGCTCTATCTCCTCATGGTCTGTGGTAAGTATGTGAGAGCTCGACTTATCTCTGACTATGTCAGATAGCGTTCATGCCAACTGGGCTTTTCCTGAGGGTAGTAATGGGTGTGAATACAGCATCTTGCTGAGTTGTCACATTAACAAAGGTAATTGATGCTAATTTGCTAATTGCACTGCAAATTTTTTTGGAAAGTTTTTTTTTTTTAAAGAAAAAGGTGTTTATTCTGCTGAGGAGAAGACTTTTGAATTAAGAAAATTTTAAGAAAAATTGTTAAAATTTAAAGGGATATCATACTCGCCCTCATGTCGTATAGAACATAAAATATATTTATCTAGGGCTGTCAAGAGATTACTTTTTTTTATCTAATTAATTACATGATGTGCTGATTAATTAATCAAAAAATTACCCCAAAAGATTATTTAAAGTTATTATTGTGTTAAATGAGAAAAGCATCAAATAGACATTCCAAAAAGTAGCTTTAGAACGTAATATTTGATTTAATTCAATATAAACTTTTAAGCAACAACTCAGCTCAGATATGGAATGCACAAATTAAATAATACCATGAGATTAATGGGTTTTAAATGGGTATTAAAGAAACAGTCTACCCAAAAGTGAAAATTTTCACTCTCATGTAGTTTAAAAACTGTATGACTTTCTTTCTTCTGTGGAACATAAAAGAAGATAATTTGAGAAATGTCAGTTTGGTTACCAGTATAGTTACAATTGAATCATTGGTTCACCCGACTTGTTCAAAACGCGGATTCATTCAGAAACGAAACTTGACGCACAACAGTTCTGCTCTGGCTTTATAGGTCACATATTTTCATTGGCAAAATTGAGCAAAAAAAGACAATATTGTGATATATAACATGATATTAACTTCTTTATTGAACTGTTGTATAAAATCAATATCCCATTTGCACTCCAGCATTTCGGAACAAAAACAGTACTCATGTGATATTGCACATAATGCTCATGTGATATTGTTTAACTATGTCATATGAAATAAATATGATACAAAAACCTACTCAAGGACATTTTTGCACCAATATCTTGAATTTAGGGCCCTTCTAACCACATTCTATTGGCTCCATCACGCAGTGAGTTGTTGCCCTGCATCATGTTCGTCAGCAAACAACTTTATTAAGATGGTCTGGGCCAAGGTGTGTGCGTTAAATTTATTAATCGTTATAATGTGTTATTTTTTCCCCATAACTTATTGGTTAAATTACATGGTAAACTATGCCTTTAATTGCAGTATGTGAAAAGTAATCAAATGGAGTAATCTAAAAAAATGGTAAAATACTCTTTAATTTTTCTCTTTGAAGCAATAACTGGCATCTAGTCTGTGTCGTGTCTATGGTGTGTAAACTAGTGGCCAGACCCCCGACAGCTGGGATCGCAGAGCCAACAGTGTGGGTGGATCACGTCAAACAGAGGGGGTCATGATGGGTCAGGAATTTCATGAACAATAGGAAGAGCTTATTCTGTCTGCGGGAGCCTGGCATGCTTTTGATCAAAATGTAAAATGAGGATGTGTTTAGTGCAACAATTGTTTGGTTGCACAGGTAGCAGACTGTTATTTTTACATTGCTGTTGATTAGCTTCTGACACCCTGACTTGGTTTATTTTCTTTTTTGTAAGAATGAGAAAAAATGTGCATTTTAGTAGTATTTTTGTGATTTGCAACCATTAGAAATTCTCTCATGATGACTCATGAGAAAATAAAGCAAGTCAGTATTGTGAAAAAGAAAGTATGTGATGCAGATGAGTCCGATCTCGGGGACGGATCTGAAAAAGATGCGCGGCAGCTATCAGCTCAATCACATGCGCTAGAGTTGTTCTTTTCTTTTACATGGCTCACTGCTCGCAGACTAAATGTTTCAAATGAAAACAGATTCATCAGCAACGAGGGACTGGTATTCATCCCGCCCAGGACCTGACTTATAAAACAAATCTTGACTAAAAAAAAAAAAAAAAAATCCTGTAAATTGGATTAAGGTGTCATAACATATGCATTGCATATTTTTTGTGCTCAAAAAGTCAAGGTGTAATGAAGAAAAATTCTTGACAAAAAAGTTTAGCATAATTGTATCATATATATATATATATATATAGTTAATACATCTTAAATGTAAATGTTATGGTACAATTTTGAACAAAAAAAACCCTCAACTGGTTTATGATGAGAAACATTTACAGTAATTATGCAACCAAACTACATTCTCTGAGGCACAAGAAGGATAAATGACATAGATAAGCTATCCTAATGCAAATCCTTTGCTCTTCATTATATTTCATTAGCACTAAAAATCATCCAGTTTTAGACAGTAATGGCGCTTTTCCATCACCGGTATCAGCTCAACTCGACTCGACTCGCCTCGGCTCGCTTTTCGCTCCGTTTTCCATTGCAGATAGTGAATAGTGACGATTCTCTCTGACCAATCAGCAGTCTGCCGTGTTTTCACGTCACATTTTAGTATCGCCTCAGCTCGCTTAGAACCTCGCCGGAGGTGGTACGAAAAAAAGTACCTGAAAGCAGGTACAGGTACAACTTTTACACAGTGGAAAACCAAACAGAGCCGAGTCGAGTCGAGCCGAGGCGAGCTGGTACTGTGTAGTGGAAAAGCGCCATTAGTGGAATAGATTCAGAGAAATATTGAATTGTCCAGTGAGTCAGTTTTATTGCAATTCAAATGACTTTGTGTCATAATTATGATTTCTGGACTAAGGAATTTCCCAGGAACACGTGATTTTGAAGAAACATCACGAAAGACTGCATTTCTGAGATCTTCTAGAAGACTCGTATGTGTTTTGTAATGCATGCATGACCATTCTTGTTGCTTTACCTGAGGCAATAAATGGAATGCCAGTGAATGTTAGTAAAATGAAAGAATCTCTTTGCAGGGCTGTACTACTGAGTTCCGCATGTGACATGCAGACAAATACATATATCGTGGCCACAACTTAAGAATTCATTCTCACGAATTAAGATTTGTTCTCTCGTTTTAGTAAATTGGGGCTACGATTAGGAATTCGTTCCCTCGATTGAGTAAATCATGGCCACGTTGAACTAATTAGTTCCCTTTTTTGATTGAACTAAAACAAGGAACAAATTAGTACAATGTGGCCACGGTTTTGTGAAGGGAACTAATTATTATATTGTGCACATGATTTACTTAAAACGAGGGAACGGATATTAGTCGGACGTATTAGTCGTGGGAACGAATCGCGATATGCATATGTTTTTCAAGCATGCCATGTGTGGGGCTCCATACTTTCCCTATCAGTTTGCTGACAAGTTTCTTATTTACGAGGAGGAGAAATTAAGCCGTTCCCAAAGTACGCTTACCTATAAATGAGCTGCATTTCAGCAAACCCTAAACTGACCTGCATTTACACACTGATCCCCAGAGGTCCTGCTGACCTCATTTACAGCACATTAGCGTGTGTGAATTTCGATGTGATTGTATTGGTTGCATACCGTGGCGTTTGTCTATAGGGCTGCACGGTTGTGAATGCATGTCTGTTCATAATCCTAGGTGTGTATGTGTCAGTCAGTGTGAGAATGTATCACTTCTTTCTCACATGCGTTGGCAGAGTCCGATCTGAGCTCCATTTGACATCCGCAGAATTCTTGGCATCTCTCAGCAGACACTATAATTTGAGGCACGCACGCTCTCTCTTTAAACTTCTCTCTTGGTCTCTCTCTCTTTCTTTCTCTCTCTCTATGGTTTGATATCAACCAGGATTACCCACAACGCATCTGATACTTTTATCAACAGTGACAACAGTCACTTAGGCCACAACAGGTGCCACTCGGTATTAAAACCGATACCTTGGATAACTTGGATAATGTCAAGGACATGCAGGTTTCTCTGTCTATGAGAGAAGCCATTCTGGAAGGATTTTGGGAAATGTACTTGTCCTTCCAATGCTAGCCATCTAGAGCTAACACAAAGCTGACAACCTGATCCCCACTGACAGTAAACAACACGTAGGTCAGGCTGCTGGAAGACTGCCTTTGTGTGACTACATTAGAAGTTAATAAACCTCTCCCACCCAACCCATATATATTTCTCAAGACATATGTAATCCTGTAAGTCCAGTCTGTAACTGCCTTGATGTAAAGATATAATTCTGGTTTCGATTCTGTTTAAAAGAATGTAAAGTGTGTGAGTTTCCCCAGTTGCTGAGGGTGAGAGTTCAGTCACTAGTGTAAAAATAACACCGTTGCATTGATACTATGTGAGCTGCTCTAAAGAGAGAGACATCCGCAGCTCTGACTGTTAAATAAACTTAAATGGGCTACAAAAATGTGCATCAAATTAATAACTTTAATCAGGAGAAAACACACGCTCATTGACTGTTTACATGCACTTTTACAGAAAAGCATGAAATGCATGTTTGCAAGAATGTGCATGTTTATTCAGAATTAGATTGAAATCGATTAATCGTGATTAATCACATCTAACTTTAAAGTTTGTGTTTATATAATGTGTGTGTGTGTGTGTATGTATATATATATATAGAGAGAGAGAGAGAGCACTAACAGGTACATTAACAGGTATATTATTCTGAAAGTGTTTGAACTTAAAATTTCTTTTTTAATATTACTGTTTTTATGGTATTGTTTAAGATATGATTTAATTGATCAAAATAATGCTTAAAGGAGCTGTATGTAAGAAATGTATTTCAATTAATCATAAAATGGCCCTGATATGTCAATAGACATTAAGAAATCATGTTCATTTCAAATACTTATATCACTGACAACAGTAGTACGGCCAGGATATTGTCATTTAAAAAGTGAAGTTGCACTTTTTTTTCCGGAATGCAGAATCCCTGACAACTTTCAAAAGACAGCTGAAAACCCATCTCTTCCGTGAGCACTTAAAGC
This sequence comes from Scardinius erythrophthalmus, assembly GCF_964197995.2. NCBI lineage: Eukaryota > Metazoa > Chordata > Actinopteri > Cypriniformes > Leuciscidae > Scardinius > Scardinius erythrophthalmus. The sequence continues at coordinate 8,322,040 of NC_138238.1, forward strand.
TACAATATGCAAGAATTTTTTGCCACGAGAGGGCGCTACATTCCAAACAACAACAACGGCGTAGCTTGATGACGATGTGAAGGAGCGTGGAATGATGGGAACTGTCGTTTTAAACTCCACCGTGGATGTTAATCAGTCAGACGGGAATCGAAAAATCATGTTCATGGATGAGGCTAAGTTCTATTTTTATAATGACATGCTTTTTGTGGCGAGGGGGGCGTAGTTCAGCGCGGTCTGTAATGGGAGAGAGAAGAGACGAGCGTGGGACGCAAGTAGGTCAAGTGCAAATGACGAACACCTGTGTCTTATTGCTGTGATCCACGTGGAGAGACCGCTTATAAGCCGCGCTGGAACGAGAGAGAGACTGAAGAGAAAATTGGACGCAAAGAAAGAAAACCTGTGGATCCGAGCTCTCATTTTTGAACTGTTTTGTGCCGTTGCGGTTGCCACGGTGAATGCGCGTTGTGCACGACTTTTGTTTGTTTTGCTTTATTTTAATAAAGTCCCAGTCACGCCGACCCCTGTCTTCTTCCTTCTGGACTCTTAAACCTCATCACACTTTTATTTCATTAAAATTAATTAACCGCAAGAAAAGTAAGGTTTAATACTAAATTGGTTATCATAGATGTTACTGTATGTCGAATTCATTGTTGTGATAACGCGGCGCAGTTTTACGTTTTCTAAACAATTGTTGTAAAAGTACATTCGAACATACTCACATCATTTGCCAAAATACTGATTAATCTTTATGTATAACACATGCTATATTTATTTACATGGCCATAAACACCAGACGTGATAAACAATGTCAATGAACTTAACACAAATCTAAAGCAATAATACTTCCCTTACATAAACATAACTATTACAGAATGCTACATTTGGAAAATATAAAATTAAGCATGCTTTGTCGACAGAACCAGCTGCTATCGGTAAAGAATAAATGTGTTCCATAACGACTGCACGAAACAAGCTAACGTTTGTTGCTTGATAGACGCTACAACTACAACTTCCGCATTTGTCCAGGACTCCACGCAGTACGAGCGGAAACCAAGGGTAACACGGATATGACGCAATTGACTGGCGACTCCCAGCTCCCCCCTGCTCTAACGCCCCATTTCCTTGGTTAAAATCGCAATTTTCTCACGATTTAAAAATAGTTGGAAACATTTGGGATATTGTAAGTAATCAACTTAACAAAATATATAACACTGGCCTTGAGATTATGGGATATTTTAATGCAAAATTCTTGCATATTGTACCTTTAACCTCATTTTTTTTAAAAAAGTAAAAATTTGTTTTCCTTCTTCCTTTAAATCCTCGCTTATCAGGCTTATGCTACTCTGAACAATGCCTGAACTTCGTATTTTGACAAAGCTTGACAAATCGCTTTGGGCAAAGGCGTCTGCTAAATGTAAATGTATTCAGATACATGGCCAATGAGAGCATGTTGGTCAATGTCAATATGTTGATGCGAAAATCCAGTTCATTTGGGTAACAGGAGCTCGGTGCAAAGACACGATATGGGAAGGATGAGGCGTGGAGAGAAAACAACAGCTGTAGCGAGGATGGGATTGTTTAGGAGAGTAAGCTCAGAGTGCCAGGAGTCTGGCAAACATCTCTGATCACACCTTTTGTGTGGCCATCGAACCAGTTTCCTGGTATATCATCCAGCTTTGACACTGCCGGTCTGTTGCGGACATAGCCTACTTTACATGACAGCTCCGAACATGGAAACATTTGCAACACAAACTACCGTGGGTGTTGCTTGGGGTCCTGAATGAAATGAACAAATACGTATCTTTCATTGTTCGCATAACAGTCACTATTCAAAGCACTCCATCGTCAGATGAGCATTTACTAAAATGCCAACAATTTGCATTTCAATGAGATGCCGCTTGCTAGCAGCATAACAACAAAGTTTCCACTGAGAAACTTGAATTATGAACTTGACACGTGTATTCATGTTCAAATGGAATCACTCCCACTTGTGCACGTCTTTGTTACTGTGGAAAGTACGCCGATAATATCGGAGCACCAACAACTGTTCTGCCAGCTAATTTGGAGTTCCTTAGAGACTGACTTAGCCACCGGAGAGAGGGAGTGAAAGCGAGAAAGGTGATACTGGTTAAAGAGACACAAAGGAAGATAAAGCTGATGTTCAATTACAGAAAGAGAGAAAGATGCTTTAAAGTTATGCATTTCTCTAGAATACAGAAAGAATAGAGGATGATATTTCACAGATTATATATATGATATATAGCCTATACAGATTTGGGGTGCTGTCAGAAGAATTGACAAAGGCTTCTGGATAATAAATACATGAATAAAAGAATAGGTCATCTTTAAATATCTGATAAGCCCAGAGTAAAGCCTGAGGTTTGTAATTACATACGAGCAAGGCCTGCACATGTTTTATTCACTTCTTTGATATGATCTATATATATATTACAGGTCACATTTTCATATTCATTCTATTCTAAAAGTCTTACAGTCAATATTGAAATTGTTTATGGAACTTTAATTTTCATTTTGAAAATGTGTGTGTGTGTGTGTGTGGGGGGGGGGGTATATAAATGTAAATATATAATAATAAATAAATAAATGATAAATCCACAATAATTTATTAAGTTCTATTCATAAAAATAAATATATATCTATCTATCTATCTATCTATCTATCTATCTATCTATCTATCTATCTATCTATCTATCTATCTATCTATCTATCTATATATATTAGGGCTGTCAAAAGATTAATCGCGATTAATCGCATCCAAAATAAAAGTTTGTGTTTACATAATATATGTGTGTGCTGTGTATAATTATTTTGTATATATAAATCCACACACATGCATGTATATATTTAAGAAATATTTGCATACATATACTGTATATATATATTTATATAGTTTATATTACATATAAATATATTTTTTTATATATATAAATAACACATTTTTCTTAAATATATACATGCATGTGTGTGTATTTATATATACAAATTTAATTATACACAGTACACACATATATTATTTAAAAACAAACTTTTATTTTGGATGCGATTAATCGCGATTAATCTTTTGACAGCCCTAATATATATATATATATATATATATATATATATATATATATATGTATATATATATATATATATATATATATATATCACTCAAATACAATATTTCAAATAATATCTCATGTTGTACTCTAACACGTGTGTTGATCATTTGAAACTCATGATAGAGGCGTATCAATTATAAAGATGTTCTTTCTATTCTTCAGCTGTGTGTATGAGACCACTGTGTAGGTGTAAATGAGAGACACAGGCCACCTCTGGACCACCTCTTAGACGTCAGTGAATCATCATCTGAACTTGTCGTCATTGGCTCCGTGTAAAAGTGGCACTAAATGAACCAAGGCCTCCTCAATTCTCTTCAACCAATTAGCCATCCAATAATAGCATAGCCAGCGCCACGGCAACACACGCCACAGTTAGGGTTGAGGAGTGGGAGGGTAAGAACAAGGTGAGGTAAGCAGAAGAAGCAGTCACATGTGAAATATATTAGAAATTTGATGATGCACCTTCAGACTTTGCTTAACAGCAATGCTTAACTCGACCAACAATGCAGGACTCTCTATGAAGCTAAACAAAGCTTGTAACAAACAGAGTCACACGGACATACAGCATTCACACACGTAAACACACACTTGGTAGATGAGAACAGGAGCATCTTGTACACTTTTGTTAAAGTGTCCCTACTTTACAGGTCTGAGGTAGATTAATGTCGACATGTCAAGCGGTTTTAAGCACTAATGGTTTGGTATGAGTGTTTGCTCCCATCACCTGACCTTCCACTGCTGTTCTCACCATCAGCTCAATCTCCCTTCCATCACACACACACACACACACACACACACACACACACACACACACACACACACACACACACACACACACACACACACACACACACACACACACACACACACACACACACACACACACAGCCATAGCAACCAGTCCCAAGGGGGGTCAGGTAAACACTGTATTCACCAGCACTCAGGAGAGAGAGCGAGAGAGAGAAATTGTGAAGAAAAGTCACGAAAGAGGCGGGCCAGTGAAAGTGCTGGGTTACATAATGCATAATGACACTTTTTGTCTGAGCCATTAGCATATATCAGCTAAAATGCTAGTATTTGACCTGTATACATGTAATGGCTGCTGAAGACATGAAAAATATTTGCATTTTCTTGCAGGTTACTTTTATTTAATATATATATATATATACATATATGCAAATGCATAATGATCATCCATGTGGAATACTTTTACAGTTATTTTCAAAAACAGAAATTTTGTGAAATTTGGTTTTGTGAAAATGTACAGCTGTTAATTTAATGGTGGGGTTTAAAGTGTTGACGCATGGTTCTGTTGTATGTTATGTAATTCAATGCTTAGAGCAAAGCAAAACACACATGTACCCTTACGAATATATTGTAATGCGACATGGCCATGTGCTGATGGGTTAAAAGCCTACAGTGTGGCACAGAAATATGAGACCACTATTAAAAATGGTTCTGTTTTGTTTAGCATATTTATAATTAAATATAATATATAAAAACATGTATACAGTGCTGGGTGGATTACTCACAAATTGTATTCTATTGCTCAATACAAATTACATGACGTAATTTATTACATGATACATTTCAGGTAATGTAATCTAACTGAGTGCTTTTTGAATACATTTAGATCAATTTTGACCTAACTTGTTTATAACTTTGATTTGAGTAGTATAATCTTGTACAATATTGGGGGGAAAAAATACAAAATGACTTGTCTGACTAGTGGCCGGTCTGTATGTGCATTTCCACAAGACGACTTTCTATACATGCATAGTATATAATAATATGTTTTTTTTTTATCTAACTGGCATTTTGTGAAAACATTAAGTAATAATGTAATTTAAAAAAAGTAACTATAGTCTGAATATGAGTATTTTTAAAATGGAATATAATCTGATTAAAATTTCTGGAATCTGATTGCGTAATCCAGATTACATTTAATCAGTAACTAATCAGACTACAGTTACTTTTTTATTGATTGCATGATTACATGTTATTCTTAATGAAAATAAATTATTCATAAATAATTGATTCTCTCTACTACTTATTTTCCATCCTAAAAGCCTATGGTCACAGCCACTAGTCATGTGACTATCACTGAAAACTGAGACCCACACAGCATTTGATCAAAAAAGGTATTTAATTTTAGATATTTTACACACACATCTTGGTGAGAGTCTATTTATTTCTAATGTTTTGCTTAAAAAACATTTCGTTGAATGTGTTCTCAATCATTTGTACCCCACTACATGTAAGACTTGAAGTGATTAGAGCACCAGTCTGAACCGGATTAAGGCTATTGCATTGTAGGTAATCATATTTGTAAAATGACAAGGCAATTCTGCTCATATTAACAGCTCACTTGAATTTTCCATCAATTGATATCACAGTACATGGCACTGCTATATTAATTTCCTGTTAAGTACCATTAGATAAAAACACCTTAAGTAAATGTTTGCACTGCTGGTCATTGTGAGAAGTGCAGAAAATGGATTGAATTTATTGATACCCGACACCATGGTCTGTTACTGCAGTATATCATGTTTCAGTGGAGACAATCACACCGGTGAATAAAAATGTGGTTCTAAAACTGGGAGGCTAAAGTCAATGGGGATTAAATATATTGCACTGATACCAGCTCAGCAAACTATGAGATTCATCTTATTTACACAAGCCTCTGTTGATAAACGAAAGTGCTTTTTCCATGGAGAACGGACCAACACACCCACTAAGTTAATGCAATCTGTAAATGTAATGTAAACTTCATTGGCTCAGACTGTGTATAGAGAATCCCATTAGATAAGAGCAGTGCTCGAGATGCTAAAGGTTGGTTTTCCACATCTAATCAGCAAGCAGGTAACAGGAGAGGCCAAAGAACACGGAGCTTCCCTGTGTTAGTGTGTGTGTCCGTCTTTCTCTGCTGAAATACACTATCAAGTCCCCTACTTGTGCTATCATGCGGAACAGCTTCCTGGGTCCCTGCAATACATGATCAATGTGTGTGTGTGTAAGGACGGTGTAGGATTCAAACGCTGACGTGAAAGGGAAATTGAGATAAGACTTAGTTTCATCACAGCAGTCAATCTCAAATGTTCCCACATCCTTACTTACATTAATTACTTCTATTCAAGTAAAATATACTGTGTACATTCAGTAAAATATACTGTGGATTATCATGTTTAAAATTGTATGATCAATAAGTAATGACAACATATGTTTTTACATTGCTTTAACTCATCTTTTTAATGTTATACAAGATTCAACTCATTTTTAAAGTCAGTATAATGTCATTTAAGTTGAAATGACTTAAACAACCAAGTAAAAAATGTAAGGCAACAACTTTTTTTTTTACTATAACTTTTTTACAGTTTACTCTAACTGCATTTAAACCTTTTAACCAGTAAGTTTTGATATAAAACAATGAAATCCTGCATTATTTTAAACTCACTAATCAAATAAGCAAATTTGTGACTCGTTCAAATCGTAATGCTAATAATAAAAATAATACAAAAGAATGAAGCATTTTCCTTTTAATCTTTTGGAAACTTTTGGACCCCACTGTATAAATGATATACATAAAAATAAATAAATAAATAAAAACAGTATAGAGCTGGACGATTCATCATTAAAAGATTGAAATCTCAATTCAAACACCCATGCGATCTCATTTATAAATTTGTGACCCTGGATCACAAAACCAGTCACAAGTCGCATGGGTATATTTGTGCCAATAGCCAACAATACATTGTACGGGTCAAAATTATCAATTTTTCTTTTATGCCAAAAATCATGATATTAAGTAAAGATCATGATCCATGAAGATATTTTGTATATTTCTTACCTTAAATTGATCAAAAATGTATTTTTGTGAGTGAATGCAGCACAATCGCCGATTTTGTCAATGGTTCGATTTTTTTTGCACCCTCAGATTCCAGATTTTCAAATAGTTGTATCTCGGCCAAATATTTTCATATCCTAACAAACCACATCAATGGAAAGCTTATTTATTCAAATCTCAATTAAAAAAAAAACATATCATAAGACTGGTTTTGTGGTCCAGGGTCACAAATGACAACAATTTGCCTGTCTTTTAGTTGTCATGTATAGGTATGAAACAGCTTTAGTCTTTTCAAACACACATATTCATTATTTCTGCATTACAAATATTATTTTTTATCACAGAAGTACTGGCATAAAAGTTTATAGTTCAGATTTCAACACTGATGTCTACGGTAGCAATCAAAATAGAGCAAATCAGCTTTTGAAAATAACTTGGCGCTTCAACGGTTATATCAATTACATTGTTACTGTATTTGTCACTGAATCATTCATTCAAGAAATTGGTTCAAAAACACAGATTCATCCAGTAATGAAACAAGCAAAGTATTTATGAGTGAGTCATTGAATCATTCGTGATTTAAATAATTCAGATTCATTAAACATTTTAAACAGGCTGACATTTTGCCAGAACCTCTGGTAAATTAGGTTATTTTGTTTAGTTGTTTGTTTAGAATCGTGGGAGAATCGTTATCTCTGTTTGAAACTATAAAATCGAGATCCTCAATTCATCCAGAATTGAGTCAATAACTCTCATTAGAGCATTAGTAAACTTAGTAGAATAAGTTGACATGTACTTGCAAAGATACTTATAATCAGTAGAAAATCAAAATAAAGAGTTAGCACATATTAAGCAGACAAGATATCTTAGATTTTTCCCACCTCTCAATTTAAAACACCAGTCCTTCAAATATTAATGCTAATTTGCTAGCTGCTATTTTAAATATTCTTTTCATTTTAAATGAACTTTTCTCGCTCCTCAATTTCCAAGAATGTCAGTCACTTCTGCTAAAGCCAGTGCAGTTTTTTATTCGGCTACTTTGCAGTCACTGTCTATTGCTTTGTTCTTTGTACACTACAGGCTACCTTTCCTTTCCAGTCTCACAAAATGTCTGACAGAAAATCGCATAGCTTAGTAAGCAATCCCCTTACGTTCTCCACAAGGAAGAAAAACAAGAGCAGTGTAGTTCTGGAGAGCATCTCATTAAGTGCTGTGCCCGCACAAGAGCGAATCCCATTAGATAAGAGCTGAGAGGTGCTCTTGCTCTGGTCTCCATGACAGTGGCAGTGCTAACTGTTAGATGTTAGAGTGTCCAGCTAATGGAAGTTAATGAGACATTAAAACAAGCTGACATACGCTTCCGTGCAGCCATGGCAGAGTTCGTGTGAAGGGTCTGGGAGAAAACCAGCTGAAGATGAGTTTTAACAGGCTTGGGTTTTTATTAAATCACAACAGCTTAATTGTTCTTGATATCACTTGCTATAAAGCAGAATTCCAGTCATGCCAGATCACCGCCAATATTAGCATCTGAGGGACCGAGGACTACATTTACCACATTAATAATGGCAAGGGCGACATGGAAAACTCTGCAAATTTACACAAAATTAAATTACCTCTTGTCTCAAAGCACATAAACATAAAAGCTCTATTTGTACAGTAGTTGACAAGTTACTTATAGTTAGTAGAATGTCTAATATGGACCACTGAAATAAAGTGTAACCGATGATCTTCACTTTACAAATTCTCAATTTGACATTTGAAATGATAGTCAGAAAATATATATTTTTTAAATGAAATAGAACCGTTTTTTTTATTATTTTTTTTGGAATCTAATGAAATTTGGCCTTCATGGTTAATGTAGTATGATATATAGGAGAATATGGACCTCATACTCGAGGAGGAGTTCATCCTCAGTTTTAATCAGAGGTAGCCTGGCAAGCCAGACCTACATCAAGATGTTTGGTCTGGAAACTCACCATAGACACGGCTCAATCCGAGAGGCGGGATAAACGGCTGTCTTTCAAATTCCCTCTGCACGCAATAGGACAGCGCTTCAACCAACCAGAGCGTTTTCCCAACAGCGGAGCTAGTTGATAGATTTAACTTTTGCCATATCTGGCCGGCAAAACGACAAACACATCTTCCTTTTTTTAAGAATGACTTAAGTGCCGTTCTTTGCTCTTTTCTCAAAGAAAAACTTAACTCCAAGTCCTCCAGAGTCGCGGCCAAAGCCGATTCGAAAGACCGTTGTTCTCCATCAGCAGCCGCCATTCTTTGTTTTCAAGTAGCAGCAGCCAGGTAACCGTCGCAACTCTGTCGTGTATGTTAAGCCCGCCCCCGCCTACTCTATACACAACGTGATTGGCCTGACCCAATCTGGGTTTTTGCAGCGAGAAGGTTTATTGAGAGTTGCTACACTGTAAATGCAAACATTGTATTTAATTAAAAATAGTAAATTGACCTTAATCATTTTTTTTCAACCTGCTATTAACACTCACTTTTAGTAAGTTACTTGTACTTTGAGGTTGAAAAATCGTACCAGCTCAGTCTACTTGAGCTGGATTCATTTAGAAAAAGTAAGTTTATGACCTGTGGGCATGCGCAGATCAGTCCTCTCTACGCTAGACGGCAATATATGGCCACGCCAAGTCTCGCCCTTCAATAGCCACTATTGGCTGAAGGTGAAAACTGTAATTTTAAGCCACCATTGTGGCGATTAGTGTTTGTTTTAGTTGGGCTCTTGACCCTTATATCATTAATTTAACCTTTTGTTTGGCTGCTGTACCTAAGTTATAACAGCCAGATGAACAAACAGAAAAGGTGATCTGATGGTGATGGTTGTGTTTTAACATAATCGTTATTTCACAATCATTTGACCTGATTCACTGAACTCATATAGTTCAGAGTTAATTTCTGAGTTAGATTTACTTTATTAATTATAACAGCACTTTCCTGGTACAGGATAATATTTTTAGCCATTTCAATGAAATCCAAATAATCAAATAAATAATAAAAAAACGCCTTTTTTTTTAATGTAGGCACACACAGACATCAAGAATTAGCGTATGAATCTCAACAATGGTGACAAACAGATCACCCCCTGATCATAAGCTCATTATTTATTCATGCAGCAATGCATGATGGGAGCCATGAATGAGTTTTGATTGGTTGCACCCAGAATGCACTGCAACATGCTTTATAATTGTCACCATTGTTGAGATTCACAGGCTGATTCTTGATGTCAATGTGTCTAAAAACTAAAAAATATATATATTTTTTTATAATGGAAACTTTTAAGAAATTCTAAATATTATGCTGTACAAGAACAGTGCTATAATTAATAAAGTAAACCTAACTCAGAAATTGGTTTCTTTAATTTAATTGAACTTGAAAAATGAGTGAGCAGAACTAAAAGTGTTAAGTTGTAGGAATTTAGTAATTCTAAGTGGGGTTAAATTTATATCAAGCAATCCACACAAAATGAAAAAACTAAGTTAACACTAATCATGACTATTAAGTTACATGAACATAAAAAAAACGTGCTAGTGGTACTACTTGATTTAGTACTGCACACTTAAAATAAACAAGCTTTTCCTACTCACTAATCTTAAGCTTACTTTGCTTAATTTTTTTGAGGCAACGAGTTTGCATACTTTTTTTAAGTAAGGTCAACTAATTACATTTTACAGTGTAGACGTACCTGGCTGCGAAATACATTTTGCTGCCGCTAGGGTGCGTCTAGATTTCTAGGCTAAATCAGAGGCCCAAACATGTGCAAAAATATGAAAATTCTGTCAATAGTGGGGAAAGAGTTAAAATGATTATTCTAAGTTTCTTCAGTCAAATAAGTGTTCATCTTGAAATATTACTAACGACATAAAGTCATTCTTGTGTTTGCACATTACCACAGCCTGAATGGGGATGTTTTTATAATTGCACTAAATGCCCTTTTACTTAAGTATGAACTGTCAATCAAATGGCAGAAGGCATATAGATAGAAGTACAACCGGTTTTTCAGCAAAGTTTTGAATCGGTTGATAAAGGCCTTAAAGTTTTGCATTAAATATGATACAGTATGCTTTATAGGCTTAATATTTAAAGATTCATTCTTAATTATATAATCTGAAGGGCTCTCACTAAGCCCACCGGTCACTTCTGCTATGAATCAAACTGCAATTTTTTGTAGTCTGTTTCCTGGAACTTTATGCTTTTATGCTGTGAATTTGAATTTAATTGCATATTGACCTTCCTCAAAATGAAAATAAGCTTTTTTAACAGGTTAAGTGTACACAGCAATCGTATTCAAGGCCTATTGCTGAGCAAAGATATTCTAAAACAGGTCTGTGAAAACAACATGTACCCTTGAATTTTCAGTCTGTATCCTAATTATTTCTTTACTGGTAAAGCAGCAAGGTTATTGCACAAAGAGTTCACTAGGACATGTTTTGTGCAGAAAATGGATAACAGATGCTAACCTCCTTCATTGTTCTATGTGAGTTCAGCCTGACCAATGCTTGACCAGAACTGATGGTTACTTATTGGCTGATAGAGCGTATTTAGCAAGAATCAGATTTCAGCCACTTATGGAGTTTTTTTTTTTTTTTTTAAGCTAAATGGTCCCAGGACAAAGATTTGATACTCCCAAAAGAACACGAGAACCTTCTTCAGACTGTCATTCAACCCTGTCCTCTGGATTGATCTTTTTTTAAGGGTGATTCTAGCCTTAATTTTGAAACAATGCTCTCTTTGGCAATTGGTCTGGAGAACGTCACTGCCTTTCACATTGCAGCCTCAGCAGCAGTTTCCGTGCAAAGACATCCCTCTCCACTATATACCCAAATGGGTCCACTGAGGTTTATTTCTGGACGCTGAAAGCAGCGAAATCCACAGTAATCAAGAACATGAGAAGACAGATGTCATCTACTTAAGAGCAGGGAGTTTTTGTGGATCACGAACACCATGTGGGAAAACAAGAAGATATTTTGGAGATGTCAGTTTGCTCTTTAACTTTCACTTTCAGATAGAATTCTTGGAATGCCAGTATTAAGCTTTTAACATTCATGTTGTGGGTTTATTGTTAAGATAATCTTTAAATAATCTTCAGATAAAAATAAAAATCAATAATAATAAAAAACACAATAGTATTTCCAATGCACTAGAAATGAGTTAATGAATGAATAAATTATTTTTATGCAGGTATTCTCCACACAATAAGAGTCCCATGACTTCTAAGAATAAATGTATGAATGAGTGAATTAGTGAATGAATGATTTTACGCAAGTATTCTCCAAACAATAACAGCCCCACGACTTTTAAGAATGAACGAGTGAGTTAATTAATTAATTAATTAATTTTATGCAGGTATTCTCCACACAATAACAGTCCCATGACTTTTAGGAATGAATGAATGATTTACATAAGCTATATGAAGAGGTATATTTTTCAAATTATTCATAAAAATCATTGATAAAATATATATTTAAAACGTGTTTGTTCCACTGACTAAAGATAGCAATACAGGTTTAGAACACCAATTATATGACAGACTTTTTATTTTATTTTTGGGGGTGTCAAATCTCTAAAGATTACCATAAAATAATATTACATGGAATATGATATTAGATAGTCGGGTTGCGGAGTATATTCTCCTTTATGGAAAAGGAGTATTATTAAGACAATTAAAGGAAAACCGCACTTTCTCCCCTGAATGACCTTTACATGATAAAAACAAGTCCTCTAAAGGGATGAAAGTTTTATTTTTAAAAGCTTGTCTGATGCTGTTTCAGATTTCACCCCAGCTGTCTCCTCTTTCCCGCTCAGCTGGTTAAAATACTTCCCTATCTGGCTTGCATGGAAACTCGGAACCGCACTGAAAACGGGACACACCACGTTTAAAAACAGCAAGTGAGTCTCAAACAGATATTGTCCCTTTCAAACCCACACACAATCCAATACTCTCTCTCTCTCCTAACAGCTGTCCAACATTGCAGTCAGCAGCTGTCTGAACTGACACACACTTAGCTAAGGTCAACATGGTGTTTTCCTCTTACACACACACAGACACTATAATGGGAAATCCCATGGTGGGACAGACATCAATGACCCTCGTGAAAGCAAAGACACATGTCCTCATGTCCATAGACTTCCCACTCTTTCATTCGGCCGTATTGCTTAAATGCTTAAAACAGATGCCAGTAGATCACAGATCAGATTTACTGATACTTTCTCTTATTCTAGTCTGACCTGGTCAATCTTTCAAGATTATTTTAGCAATAATAGGCAGTTCACTGTTCATTATCCCTTGCAAAACTCTAAGATATAGCATATTAACTGACGAATCACATCGATAGAGGTATATTACACCCATAATAGTACAATACTTGCATTTATGATTTTTGAAGAAATTGTGTATGGTCTCACCACCCATTGGCCACAGGGGGCCTTGAATATTTTTATTATGTTGAACAGCTGTGATCTAAATATAAAGGACCACATCCTACGTTCAGGAAACAGAGAGAGAGGGAGTTTTGTGTTTGTGTACACATTTCTTGATTCCCTCCAATCGGTTTCCTGAATAGAAGCCTTTTCCTTGTACATTATCACATATAGCACATTTCACTAGGAAACCACATGCATTTATTTTTATTTTTTTACTTTGTATTTTGGTGACTAGACTGTCAATTTAAAGTGTTCATATATTATAATTAATTACATAAAATAATGTCAAAATTAATAATTAAAAATAGACAACAGATGTAGTTCCAAATGCAACTTATTCAAACAATTAAATAAATGTTTAAAAAAATGTATATTAAAAATCGATTATTAATTTGATATTTGATAATTCATTTGATTAAATAAATGATCAAATAAAAGTCAGCTTACACATTTTTAGCAAATCAGATATCTGACATTTTTGGAGAGCAGTGTTTTGGAGAGAATTTGTGTGGATGAAGTTAGCAAAAGTTAGCAATACAGCAAAAATGACTTCCAACACCTTTAAAGCATCTTGAAGAGCAAGTAAGCAGGTAAATTAACAAATAAATAAATACATTAAATTGCCTGGTACCAGAAGCTGAAGGCACAAGTCTCTTCTCGCATCTGCTTCACCATTCACCGCAACTGAAATTTTAACAGCTCAAGGGCTTCATGGAAACTGTGCCCGTACTAAAGAGTACAGCTGCAGCTAATTCAAATATCACCAGCCATAGGAATAAATCTCCAATAGGCTTCTCACTTCACTGAAGTGGGATATGAAATGTACTTTTATTGCCATAGATATGATGATCAGCTTTCATGTATACATCCATGCATCTATAACCCAGTAAAACCATTTAATTCAACTGTTCGTTATGAGTTCAAAGTAGTTGCATTGAGGATGAATCATATTTAAATAAGTTTCTAAATGAAGACAGGTGTCTTACAGTAACTGCTGCATAGTGCTTGTCATTTTTGTGCGCAGCGAATGGACTGCGGGTGGTCTGTGGGCGTGCGACCGCAAACAACAACAAAAATATAATTCAGGTCTCTTTGTTCAGACCTTCAAAAAGAGTTCCGCTGGCTTTGTTGTTACTGTAGACAAAGAGAAGGTGAGAAGTTGTGGTGACAATGACAGCAGTCAGCCTGCACACAACGAAGAGGATGCTTGATAAACTAGTGACGGAACTGATTTGTGTGTATGTCCGGCATGTGCACGGCTGGACGGTACACGGGTAAACAGGTTCTCAGTCGGGTCCTTGGTGTTGTAGTGACTCTCACAATAGCAGCTGGTTCCGTGTATTGTTCTGGACGGAGGGAGAAAGCGTCACTGCCGACCGTGTGACATCTCTCTTGGGTTGTCCCCCACATGACCTAGAGAGACATCACCTTCCCCTCTCACACACCATTAATCTCAATACATCAGATCCTCTGCCAATGCTTCCAATTAGATGCCATTTCCATGGCAACTCGATATAAATACAAAATAAGGAAGGATAGTTGAGGTCATATAGTGTCCCATACTGTCACGTTGCAGCAAGGAGAGTTGAGAGACCTTGTCCACTTAGCGTTCACACTGGCATTTTAACACCCAACCTAAAGGCATAGGGATATGTTCACAACCTGATTGGTCGGCTTTTTTTACTTTTTTTACTTTGACAGGTAACATCGCGACTATGAAGAGAAAAAAAACAGGTATGCTTGAGCATTCTTTAGAGTTACATCTTTACAGCTTTCTCGGTCTGCTTGTTTGGTGCGCATCAGTGTTCAGATGGCAGTGTTCACATTTATTCAAATGAACTGCACTAACAGAGCAGTCGCACCAGGGTTCATTTTAATCAAACCAAAAAATTGAACAAAGATCATTCTAACATGGAAATAAAAGCAAAATGCAAACAGTTTTGTTAAACAAAGAAATTAATCCGCATCTCAAGACAGAAACATAGGGAAATATATATCAGAGCAATGAGCAACCAAACAAGACACAGGTGAAGAACATAATCAGTAACCAGAGGAACAATCAATAACTAAGGAAACTCAGGGCAACAGGAACTAAACACATGCAAAAAACAAGGAAATACAAACTAGTCCATGAAAACAGAAACTAAACCAAAACGTGACACATGTTGTAAGCAACATTTACAATCTAATTTGTGCAAAGAAAATAACATTTCTATCACCATTTATTCACCCTTAACCTGACTGTTTCTTTATATTAATATTGTAATAAAATTAGAAAGTGCAGATATATGAAATACTTTTAATAAGAAAGGATGCATAAATTAATATTAATAAGAAATATTTCTTAGGCTCCAAATCAGCATATTATAATGATTTCTGAAGGATCGTGTGACACTGAAGACTGGAGTAATGATGCTGAAAATTCAGCTTTGCCGTCACAGGAATGAATTAAATTTAGAATTGTTATTTTAAATTGTAATAATAATAATAATGATTCAAAATATTACTGTTTTAACTGTATTTTTAATTAAATAAATGCAGCCTTTGTGAGCATAAGAAATTTCTTTCAAAATCACAAGTCACACACACTTGGGACGTTCTTTACGTGACTTTAACAAGGTACCCAATGCCTGCACTTGTTAACTCTCACTTTCCACGAGAGGCATCTTTGCAGCTGTCCAGACCTCCTTAGCTTCTTTTCTCAGGTACAGATCCTGTTTCATCCTCTATAGCAAAAATAGGCAAAAACAACTTGGCTCATAGATAAAGAGCTCTGTATGTGCATGCCGGGGGTCTTGTTACTATACCTCACTTAGAGGCTCAACCCCATCATTAAACCCATAGGACCATTAAAGTAGTCTGATGAGAACAATGAAATATTCAAAGCCCTCTTGCCCTGCGGTTTTAGCAAAGGTCAACGGCTGTCTATCAGGAACGACTTAATGGCAATTGTGTTTACAGGCATATCAGATGTATCCCCTCACCCCAAATCTATCAATGGAAGACTGAGTGAGAAGTTCAGAGCTTTCAGGAGGCTTTAAATCACACATGTTGCTATCCGTGTCTCTCAGGGTAATGGATTATGACCTAATAACTGTAGTAGTGCTGGGAGGTACCGAGCGATTTGGGAATATTACTTTCAATGATTGCACATGGATGTAAACCAAATACAGTGTAAACCAAGACAAGCTAACACACGCAGATGACAGAGGTATTCTGGGGAAGTGCCCGTGCTGGCAACTTTCAGTTCAGTTGAACGTGTTAAAGGCAAAGTGTGTAATTTCTACTCATAAATAATGTTCAAGCAGGTTTCCCAAATACCAACCTTGGCTGCCTAAGCAGATAGTATCTCCATAGTAGTCTCCATCAAACTATATACAGTATGATAGTACCACTTTATGGTAGAATATACCTAAGAATAGTTTACTTACAGTTATATCTTCTGGGATAGAGCTATTTTAACTTTTTTTTTTTTTTTTACATTATCTTTAAGCAAGAAAACTAAAATCATTATTGAAAAGAAGACCATGCGCTTTATACTTTTCAATTGTTTTTGGTACTAGATGAGAAATTGTTGTCACAGAGTAGTGTTGCAGCTAATATATTCTTAGAGGTGCATCAAATATAGCAAATCGAGTTAAGCAATTTTTTTTTAGAAATGCCACTGTAGAAATTGTAATATAAGGTTAACTGAGACAGAGTGAGCAGTATTCGACTGCTCATGTGATTTTAACATCAACAACCATGTGTTTGAGGTAACACTAAAACTTTAAAAACAAGGTAATTAATAGGTTACATTAGATAAAACTAACAAATAATTTTTTAGAGCTTTTTTTTAAAAATGTTTTTGAAAGAATTCTTATTCTCATCAAGGCATCATTTATTTGATCAAAAACACAGTAAAAACAGTAATATTATGAAATATTTTATTCCTGTGATGAATTTTCAACATCATTACTCCAGTCTTCAGTGTCACATGATCCTTCAGAAATCATTATAATATACTGACTTGGTGTTCAAGTAATATTTCGTATTATTAATGTTGAAAAAACGTTAACGTTAATAATTTTGTAGACCATGATACATTATTCAGGATTCTTAATATAAATTCTTAATAAAAATTTAATGCCATTAAATGTCTTTACCGTCAGTTTTGATCCATTTAATGCATCCTTGGGGTATAAAAAAAAGCATTCATTTATTTCAAATACAAATAGTAGTGTATATGCCTATTAATACATGTTTAAAAAACATGTATTGTAATGTATTTGTAAAATTAAAATGATTGGTTACTAACTTGACTTAGCGGTGCCACCCAGGCATTTAGGCTCTAAGCTAGAAATGCCAACGACGCTGGCTAAGCACTTCATAAGCGTTCGGCTAAAATGGGACATATTCACGGAATACGATCGCTTGGCCCATAATATGGAAACTACAAAGACATAAACAAATGGAAATGAACATGATCTCATACAAGCATTACTAACACTCATTACTCTATTTCAAACTAGGCCTCTCTTCTATCTCTTCACTGTACAGCTTGGGTTTTAGCACATGCCTCAGCAAATTGTGTTGCGTTGTCTTGAGTTACATGGAGCACAAGTCGACGGAAAGAATACGAGATGAAGACATTTGATACAAAAGAGCCGATCGGAAAGAAGTCTTGTGATCATGCCAATGGACCTGTGAGCTCCACTGACTAAAGATGTAAAGAAATTTCTTATCCGGTCTGTGTGTGTGTGGAATTCTCATGGCGGGAATAATTTCACACCAACTCCTGGCCTGTCGTTTCTTACTTCCCCCCACCTCTCCCAGTTTCCGCTGAGGTCTTTTTTTAAAAGCTTTTTGCTTCCTAAAAGCACCGCAGACCGCATGGGAAATTCCTCTCCTTTTCCCTCCATACAGGGGCCTAACCACGTCCAGTCAATAAAATGAAATCCTCTCTCTTTTTTTCCTCTCGACACACAGACTTTGTAAACACACTTCTCATTCATTCATTCATTCCACTGCGCACACACATAAAGACCATCTCATTGAAACATAATAAGACACTTTCCTCAAATAGGGTACAAGTTATGGTCACATAAATTTTGTACTATTTTAAGCAATAGGCACAAATTTCACATGGTCTATATAATGGATGAACATTTATCTAACATAGGATTAATCTTTTATAATAGTTGTAAACACACTGAATGCCTGTATCACACCATAAAATTGTGATTTTGGCCTGTGCAACCTAAAGTCTATGCAGCAATTAAAATCATAAAACAACATCATAATGACGACATTACACCCCTATTCATGGTAAGTGTTGTCCCTTTTTTCAGCACACAGATACTTGAAGAGGAGGAATGCCCTTGGTACTGGACTGAGCGTTCAGATCAGATCAGATTTTTTTTCCCTTTCACACACACCACATAACCTCATGCCCTGCCTTTAACCAATAGGTCACTCATTAGGTTCTTGGTGACTCTCGATCACATTCTCTCCCTTTATTTGGGGCCATAGATACCCCATCCACCTTTTTCTATATATCGTAACAACTTCTCGATTCGTTGTTCTAGGCTGCCCTATTTGTTAACTTTTTTCCGATAAAGCACTATTGTTTTGTTGGTGTCAAGATTTCTGACCCATTTGCATTAAGGATAAGCTGTTGTTGTTGTTTTTGGTACTAGATTTTTGTCACAGAGTAGTGTTGCAGTTTGTAATTATCTCTGTAATAGGAGCCATTGCCTTAAAGCCAAAGCACTTAACAACCACACCACAACTGATACGTTCATAAAGCTTCCAGATATTTCATAATGGGTTGAGGGAATATAACAACAACACATTTGGATTTGGATCCATGCCTTGTGGGCTTTAAATCCACCAGGATGGTTAGAAAATCTTAGCTTCGTGATCGGAGAAACCTGTTACGTGATACTGCATCAAGAAGGGAGTTAACAGCAGACAGACTACATGAATATCCAATACATTTGGTTTTTTTCCGTATCAACTTTTGCACTCCTCTTGCAACCTCTTCTTGACCTGTTCCCTCAAAAACAAACAAGTGTTTAAAAAGACGCATCTGTACACAAAGAGAATAAATTCTAAAACAATTCAGCCTTTTTTAGCACACAAATGGATCAAATAAACTTCCCATTTTACAAATTTAAAGGGGTCATATAATGGTACATGCACTTTTACAAGTTGATTGTACTGAAATGTGTGTTGGCAGTACACAACCATCATAAAATGATAAAAATCCATCCAGTGTTTTTTTTTTTTTAAATCTTCTTATATGTTTTCCCGTCTCATATCAAGCCGTTCGATTTTGTGACGTCACAAAAACAATTGTTGATTGACAGTAGCGTTTCAACACAGACCTGCCCTCGCTCGTGAGCGAGCTGTCAATCATAGTCCGCGTGGTCATTGTTGATATGCTGGAGCACTGTACAGAATGGCATCTAAGCGATTGTGGTGTTCTGTTCTTAATTGGGTGCAATAAGGAACACAGCATCATTTTGATGTTCCTAAATCCGAACCGCTGAAGACGCAGTGGCTGAGTTTGTTTTCGAAGGGAATATTCCCCACAATCAACGTCAATGCTTTCATGTTTGCGCGAATCATTTCACACACCAGACTGCTTTATAAAGGAGGGTCAGTATAAAACTGGTTTTGCTAAGAAGCTGCTCCTGAAAAAAGGATCGGTACCAACTATTCTTGTTCCTGCTGCACCTCCAGAAGAAGAGTGTAACGTTTTATTAACCTTTATATTAATATTTATCTTAATCTTTGCAAATCGCTAGCAAGCTTCACAATGAATGCGGCTAAGGTTTACACTCAGGGTACATTACGTCATGTTTTATATGTACGACAATATAAATTCATAATCCCACGTTTATAATGAACAACGCGTTATGGTTATTGTGTTATTATTACAAACGGTGTAAGCACAGAACAGAGGGGCGGGGTGAGCGAAGCTCATTATCATTTAAAGACACATGCACTTAAACGGCGTGCTGAATGAATGAGTGTTTTCTTACAATACTAATGAGAATTTTTAATTAAACTATTTTACAAACTTTTAATTTAGACCCTAAAGAATCATATTAGCTTGTACAAAAATGGCATTATATGACCCCTTTAAGTACAAAAATGATTAGGAATTGTGTTGCTCTAGCTCATTTTATGAAGTAAACTGTACAAGCAACAAAAATCAATTTCATCAAGTGTACTGTATATTCCTCCAAGTATATACCTCCCACTTCAGCTATTGCTTTGACTGGATCATTGAGGCAGTGAAAATGAAGTTCATTCATCAGACATTGCTATACCTATCATAAATTTTCGAGATATAGTGGATGTCAGGAGGATTTTCAGTAAAGTTACTTAAATTTAACTTTCTCTCTTTTTTTAATATACTGTTTTACACTGAAATACATCACAATTAATCAAAAACAACCTGGGACAACCTGTCACTCATATGAGATTGCAGCAATAGCAAACGACAACGATCCAATCGATCCCCAATGGACAAAATCACTGTCCTGCTCTTTTTTTTACCAGTCCAGTTCGTCTGCTTGAAGGGGTGTGTATTCAGACAGACATGGACAGCTGCACTACCTGGATGGCATGCACAAGCATTGAATGACACAATGATTTGGCACACATGCATCATCACGTACACCTAGTCATCATCATGGACACCCTTATGAGAGAGAAAAACAGGGCATATGCCAAGATTGGACAAAAGAATCTGATGGGTACTTCTGTGCCAGAAAATGTCTATCAGCGGCGTCCTAAGTCAACATGAGGGCAGTTGCAGAAAGGGACGGGAAGGGGGGAAAGAGTTGGCATGGATAGACGTCAAGGCCTAACTAGGGCCTTGATGGTCCCAAGGCTTATTTCCTTCATTATCCCAATTACAGATCAATCCTTTCATCAAGAAGAGCAGTAGGGCACATTGGAAGCTCCCAAAGGAAACGGTTTGGGGCTGATCCAAGAACAAGCTTTCATTTCGCTGTGTTACATCATCTGGCTTATTTCAGCTAATAATTGTGTAATTATATCACATGTTTTACGAGCTGTAATCGGTGGCCGAAATGACGAGGATCAAGCCTTGTGGTTTGACTGTGTGAGCAAGCCAAAAAACATTCATAAATGTGTGTGTCTGTGTGTGTGTATTTCAGCCATGCACCTGCTACAGCTGCTGTAAGAAAGATCTGCTGGTCCTGTTCATCCAGCCTGCATCGGCCACAGCAGAAAGAGTGTAGACCAGCAGCAGCAAAAAAAAAAAAAAAAAAAAAGAGTCTAGACCAAATGAAGGTTTGGCTGGTTAACACAGTTCAATTAACCCCTGCTGGTAGGTGTTGTAATACAGAACCTGGAACAAAAAGGCACCTTTTTTCATTTGAAAAAAGCCAATTTTATGTATATTGGTGTATTATAAAAAAGATAATATTAGTTTTATACAAATATTAAAATATTTGTTTTATAATACTTTCATAATATATTTCATATTATATTATATCTGCATATAATATACACTACTGTTCAGAGGTTTGTGGTCAGTAAGATTTTTTTTAAGTATTTTTGAAAGAAGTATCTTATGCTCACCATGTATTTGATCAAAAATACATTTATTTATATACATATTTAATATATTAAAAATGTAATTTATTCCTGTGACAGCAAAGCTGAATTTTCTGCATCATTACTCCAGTCTTCAGTGTCACATTAACCTTCAGAAATTTGTTGCTCATATAAAATTTGATCAATGTTGAAAACAGTTGTGCTGCTTAATAATTTTATATATATATATATATATATATATATATATATATATATATATATATATATATATATATATATATATATATATATATATATATATATATATATATTTAAAATATAGGCTTTTTTGTAACAATGTAAAAGTCTTTTCTGTCACTTTTGATTAATGCTTCCTTGCTATAGAAAGTATATAAAGTATTCATCTCTTTTTAACCACAATATTAATTGTAATTATTCAAATATTATTAGTAAAATTCATAATGATGTAGTCTAATGATTACTGGATTTACCACAGCTATTAGTGTTTCGAAAAGAAAATATAAAATATCTGAAAAATAACAAGTAACCAGTTTTTAATTAAAAAATAATCTGCATGGGTCATTAAAAAAATGATTTGATTGACTCAAAGAAAAAAGCCCTATGGAGCTGATGGTATCTCTTGAATTATGCTCAGTGAACCTGTTATATCTTTCAAACACATCATTTTATGCCTCTCTCCCTCTCGTTGTTGTTTATGGCATCCTAAGCTGAGACAGGAAACAGTTTTTGTGAACAGGATGCCCCCTAAACACCACACTCCCTCTCAGCAAATAACTTTAACACTTTGCCTTCCCGTAGCCAAACACAACCACCACACACACTTCCCTTCACACAGGCCTTTCCTTTACAGAAAAATAAGGCATAGGTAGGGAAAGCATCCATGCGTGTGTTCAGGTCCTGAATCACTTTACTATTAGGATTCGGTAAAAATAGAACGCAAACAACGACACTGAGGTCAGCTAACTATATCATTGCCACGTACTGTTGTGATGACTGATGCTATATCCCGCTTTCCCTTTGAACACAGACAGAAGGAAGTCTCTTGCTACGAGAACCTAGTAGGAAGTCCGTGTAAACGTGCAGTAATGCCTCACTTTATCGCCACAAGGAAATGATGGTGCTATTCTTTCACCTTTTTGCCAATTTTAGCCAGCAGTTTTACAGCATGAAGCATTTTTTCCACGATTGGAAGTGCTTTGATTCCAGTAAAAAGGCCACTTACTCAGCCTATCATTAAGAGCAAAGGATATGCACACACACTCACTCACTATTTATCTCTCTGATGGCTTTTTTTCTCTTTCCCTCTCTCTCACACACAAACACACACTCTATTCATTGTCTTTCCCCTAAGGTAGAATGAAATAAGAGGTGAATGCGAGAGAATTGATGAAACCCAATCTGGAAAGACAAGACCACCCACTCTCCTTTCACCATCGTCCCCACTGTATTCTAATCCAGGTCATTCCCTCTTTTTGCTCAGGAGGCATGAATTACCAAATGCACAGATCCACACATACACGCACAAACAGCCCGAAGGGGTGGGGGTGTTGTAACAGGATGTTGTTTGAGCACTATATCCTGTTTTTTCCCTTTTCCCAAGAAGCAACGACACTGCAGGTGCAACGTGGTGATCACCCCACCGCTTCGACCTCCCCTCCTTTTTTCCCTCTTCCGAACTCATCTCCCTCCACCATGTGAACGCTCTTTATCAACGAAACACATCTTCTGCTATTTCTAGCACAAACACTGAATCTTGTACACAAGGCCTTCATATGCACATGACAGTGACTAACCATGCGTAGCCTTGGTTCTGGAAGTATTTTTACCATTCATTTAGTCAATGGCAGTGTTGTTATTGTTAACAACAACTAATTGATTTTTTTTTTTTTTTTTTACTGAAATAAATATATATATATATATATACATATATATATATATATATATATATGCAACTAGAGAAATTCTATACATTTTATAATTATACCTTTTAGCGCATTTGTTTTGGCAGCCCTTAAAATAAAATAACGGAATAAATTATTAAACTCTAGAAAATCTGACAACAACAACAAAACAAAAAAAATCAAACACCAAATTAACAAAGTGAAAACAAAAAACTAAATTAAACATAATTAAAGACAAACCCCAAATTAAATAGAAATTAAAAAAACTAATACACAATTACTCTAATCCGTTAAAAAACAAAATCTTCAAAGAAGAGTTCTATCAAACTGCTGTGAGATGAATCACATTACAATCTTTGATTATAATAAAAAAAGACGTGAAAATAAGACAAGTCTGAGTACTTAAATTCTTTTACAAAGGAATGAACTTCTCATGGCATGAATCATTGCGAATGAATTAATCGAACGAAGAACTTAATTAAACCATATACAGTTATTGATAAGTATAAAAACATTATACTTCAAAATATTCAGATTTTATACAAGTAGTTTGAGAATGTAAGGGGACCGACTTGTCATTCTCAATACTTCTTGAGTTTGAGTGGTTGCTGCTGAGCTCCGTTTTAATACTTTACAATTATTTGCTATTAAAAATAACAACAAATAAAGCATATCATCACTTAATCTCACAGCTCATGGTAGGTCTATTATAAAAGGTTTATATATTATTGTTAGAAATAAATTCCTCTTTGGAGAAAATGAATGGGATATTTAGTCTGACTGTTGCACTTTATTAGGTTGTGCATGCTTTTACGTATGTCTATGTAAATTAGTCATGCAAGTTTTTCCGTGACTGGCTGTTACCTTATGTAAGGACCTTATGTCATATATCTTTTGTGCAAATATTAAGAATATCCGCTGAGTTTATCTTTAACAATATCCCATAAGCATAAGTCTCATAAGCCCCCTGGCCTCTCTCAACATGCTTTTCTGTTTGAGCGGTCTGGCATGAGAACCGGACAGTTTGACATAAAGGTCTGCAGAGACCTTGTGTCTCGGGTCAATAGGTCTTTTGTACTGCAATCAATTTACAGTGTCTTGCCTGAAAAGCAGCAACGGATGTAAAATGTGCATTAAAACCATATTTTACTGGAGGCCCACTTTTAAAAAGTATATATAAATTAAATTCAACATGAACAGGGTCCCACAAAGCACCCTGCTCTGGATTACGTAAACACATAAATATAATATATATGAGTTCAGCTCAGGTAGATGACTTTAATGAACGCAAATGCTTAAAGAAGACCACATCCCCCCACTTCCTCAAGAAAATGAGGGGAGGAAAAAGTCGAGTGAGAGAGCTGCACTTCATTACAAATCATTCTCCCATTTTTAAGTGCAATCATAACAGTTTCCATGACATCATCAGCTGTCAGTATGGGAAGCCGGTCCTTTATATTGTGAAACCCAAACCAGGGCACAGAGAGGAAACCAGCCCCCTCACGCAACGAGAAGTCCCACTGAGAAACACACTCACAATGATGAATGTTACACATGTGTGTAAAGGTGTGAGTGTGTGCACAAAGCCACGGAACAGCATTAATAATTATGGAAATTCAAAAACGGCCCCTCACAGGTCACCACATACATTGCAAAAACTGACAATTAAACTTGGGGAGACGGTATATAGCCAACATTTCCTGTCACTAAAAAAAGATATCACACAATAGTTCTCTTTTTAGGAAATTCAACACCAAAACGTTTAACATATTACAACTATTAATGTCTACATTTCCATACTTCGGCAACTTAAATACTTAAAAAATTGGACTTTTTCAAAAATTTGGAGAAAAATTTGGAACTTCAAACCACAATGTAAGATTATTCACGACAAATCAATAACAAGCAGCTTGATATAGCCAGAAAAAAAAAAAAAACATAAAATAGCATACACACATTGTTTGTGGTATTTATGTGTGGTTTATAAACATTATTTGTGTTTCTTGGCAACTGCACATAACCTACTGTACCGTGTTCACTGCACTGTAAAAAATCTCAACTCATATTTTGTTTCTTTTTTGCATGGGCTTTTTTTTTTAGTTTTACGTACTCCCAAAAGTTGAGACAACTTTTTTTTATTTTGTCAATTCAAATACATTGGACAAATCAATTGGATAAACACAGTAAATTAAGTTTAGATTAATGTATATAGTATATATATTCAAATACATTGAACTCAAATATCTAAGACTTTTTCTATGTTCACAAAAGGCCTATTTCTCTCAAATATTGTTCACAAATCTGTCTAAATCTGTGTTAGTGAGATTCTAATCACCACTTCTCCTTTGCCGAGATAATCCATCCATCTCACAGGTGTGGCATATCAAGATGCTGATTAGTCAGCATGAATATTGCAGGTGTGCCTTAGGCTGGCCACACTAAAAGGCAACTCTAAAATGTGCAGTTTTACTGTATTGGGGGGGGGGGGCTGATTGTGGTCCACTCCTCTTCAATGGCAGTGCGAAGTTGCTGGATATTGGCAGGACCTGGGAACACGCTGTCGAATACGCCGATTCAGAGCATCCCAAACACATTTATTCATGCTGACTGCAGGTATTTCCACCAGAGCTGTTGCCCGTGAATTGAATGTTCATTTCTCTACCATAAGCAGTGTCAAAAGGCGTCTCAGAGAATCCAACATCCAACCGGCCTCACAACCGCAGACCCCCCCTTTGTGTACATAGAAAAAGTCTTAGATCTTTGAGTTCAGCTCATGAAAAATGGGGGCAAAAACAAAAGTGTTGCGTTTATAATTTTGTTCAGTGTATATATATTGCATTGTTCCTGTAAATATAATCATGGTTGATTGTAATGCTGCGATTCACCGGTTTGGTTCATGGCCAAAGACTTCTTATGTCTTCATCATGGTGTGTTGTGTCAAAACTAAAGCCTGACATCTGCAACACAAGTATATGAAACCATGCGTTTTATTGCGGCTTTCTGAAATGCGTCAAATGCAATTCATAATTCAAACCCAGTAACCTCAGCATTGTTGAAAAAGGGAACTATTGCAGACACTTATGTAAGAATTCTGTCAAAATTATACCACAATATAAGAGGAATCTATACAGTATCACACTGCCCAGCCCTACTTCACACTCAACCAAACCAGTAAACATAACAATCAACTATGTTGATTATATACATAGAAACAATGTAAAATATGCAAATGAAAACTGAAATATTAAATTGTTCAGTAAAATCGAAACCTGTTCAGAGAATTGAAATGTCATGCATATTCTCAAATGTCCCCTTTCAACCACAGAACTGGTGTGCAGAGCATATTTTAACACTTCCTCTGGATGTCTTGTGTTTATGACCCCTCAAATCCGTGAATTCTCACAAGTAAGAGGAAACAAGTTGATGATTCAGTGCCAAGTGGGTAAGCAGAAGAAAAACACACACTTGGCTGAATTTGTTTCTCATTATCTTCAAACTTAAAGGCTTTTAATTGGTTTCTCAATGTTTGTGAGAACCGCTCAGCTTTGTTAATTTCTTACTCCTAAACAAAGTCTTGATAATGGTCAAAATTCAGTATAAAATTATAGGCTACAGACATGAACAACATGGAAGGCTTCATGCATTCATGCAAACACTTATGTTTTCATCTTTAACTCCATTAAACCTTTTTACGTCAAACACTCTAAAAGTAGGTTTCTGCAGCGATGCCATAAAAGGACAATTTTGGATTCCTAAAAGAGCCTTTCAGTGAACAGTTCTTAAAAGAACTATGTTCTTAGTGTAAATTTTAATCATCTAAAGAACCTTTTTTCCACTATAAAATAATCTTTTGTGCAATGGAAAGCTTCCACGCACATTAAAGGAGGGGTGGGGGGGTGTCATGGGGATGTGCGTCAAAACACACACAGTGCATCAAAGCAGGTGTCTGTAAATAGTGTCCCGTTATATCATGTTGCACACACAAGGGCCACAAAAGTTCATATTTTCTCACTCCCTTTGCTTCCCATGGGTTTTTGGACAGACAGGCTTTAATTTTAGCATGTTTTGTCTGTCGTCTCTGCTGTTTTGGGCTGTCTATATTATGTGTATTACGCTCAAGTTCAATGAGTTCATGTGGCCGCTTTACAGTATACACTAGCTCACAATGCTACGTGACTGCAGCCTAAACCCCATTCTGCTAAAAAAAAAAAAGTCTGTCAAAGCCCAAGCTTTTGATTAAACACAGGAGCCCAGCCATGCGTCAAATGTCCCCGATTGAAGCCCATGTCTCTCAAAGTCTTTTTCTTTATTGGATGAGAAGAAAAAGCAAAAAGTGCAAAATCCTTTTTTATTGGGCCCTTTCATTAACTTCACAAAATCAGTCACTGCTATCTAAAATATGCACACAAATCCTTTCAGCAGTAGACAAGCGAAAATACAATCTGTACATTCACTATCTCACACCAGTTCTTTAGAGATGTGAAACACTTTAAAAAATAAACCTTCAAAGGTTATGCTGCCTGACTTGTTTCTCATTGCTGCAGTCTTATTCATGAGAAAAATTAAGTCAAAGCTCCCATTTCATTCCCAGAACCTGTTGAATTAATGGCAACTGTCCTCAGCTGCAGAGGAGCATTGCAAAAATAAATAAATAATCGGGGGTAAAATGAGGATAAAAAAGGCTGACAAAAAAAAGGCCCCAATGTCTTCAAGCTAAAAACTCACTTTTCTCTTGTTACAAAGAAAAAGCTGTTATAAAACCAACTCATTGTGCATTTACTGCCGAGTTCAACACTGTAAACAAACATTTTCTACACAAAAGTAGAAAAGCAGGGAGCAAAGCTATAGTTCACCCAAAATGTCATCATTTACTCACCCTCATGTTGTTCCAAACCTGACTTTCTTTGTTCTGCAGAACACAAAAGAAGATATTTTGAATGTTACCTTTACAACATTGGACTCCGCTGTATGGAGGGTGACTAAATGATGACAGAATTTTCATTTTTTTCATTTTCATTCAAGTCCAATTCATTTCAGCAAATAATTTGTTCAGTTTATGTAAATCATGCGAATGATCCAGGCCCTACGTAAAACGGTATTGTTATTTTTAACAAAAATTATAACTATTAAAATTATGTTAAAGTAAAGCTGAAATAAAATAAAATAATATAAATATAGATGAAAATGTACACTTAAACATTTACTTAAAAAACAAACATGTTGCCTGGGAAACTAACCGAAGTAACTGCTAAAACAGAAATAAAAATAAATTAAAGCGAAATAGAAATTATTAAAATGAAAGCACAATGACTAAAACTTAAACTAAAATAAAAAACTGACAAGATATAAATAAAAGCTCATTTAATATATAAAAAAAAACTATAATACTGACACAAGTTTCCGCAAAGCATTTTACGTTGTTCATTACTGTTTGCAATTCATTAAAGAATTTAACTATATATACATATATATTTTTTTTTTTGGTATAAATAACTTAAGTGTAGTATTGCTACTGTTTGACTGTAATTTTACTTTTGTAATTTTACTTTGAATTAGGAGCAGCTTGTGCATTGGAAATCCCCAACGCTCTATGACAGTTAGAACAGATTTGACAAAAAAAACATTTTCTTTAAAGGCCTGAAGCCTTTTCAGACTTGGATAAAACAGAAACCCACAAGACGCAATGCCTACCACCCCACAAGTTGTGACTTCCCCCATCAGGTTTTTTATGCCATCGGAACAGGAACAGACATGTCCTCACATTTCCTTGAATTCTTTATCTTTGGAGATTCATTGGATCAGTCACATCAACGTGCACACGAAGCTGTGTGATTAATTAAAGCCGTATTCTCGTAAGAGGAGATGAAATCATCTGCTTTATTCTTTCTGAGAACACTTGTTTAAAGCAAAATCCAACAGAACGAAACATCAGCAACGGCTCCCAGGGCACGTTTTTCATTGTAATGTGCAGGTGACATAAAACTTGAGTTTAGTCAGCATGTGGGTCTCTTGATAGAGCTGGCTAATAGAGTCACGGGTCTACGTGGAAAGCTGTAATTCTTTAATTAACAATCAGACGAATACACACCTCCTTGAAACGCAATTTTTTGACATCTACAGTGTGATACGTGGATCGCCATTTTCCTGTCATAGACCAGAGGAGAGAAAGAATAGACAAACCACAGCATAAAGGGTCAAACACAAAGCATAATAATTATATGACCTCCTACTGAGGATATCTCATGAAAGAACTCTTTTCTGCATCTCTTTTGATGATGCACTGATTAATAAAGCGTACATACAACCGGCTTTGAAAAAAAAATAAAGGAAATGAACATCAATGCAAAAGAAGAGGAGCGCATACACTCTTAAAAAAAGATTCTTTACTGGCATCTAGCTATAGTTCAACGAAGGACCTGTAACATCCATGGAAACTTTCCATTCTACAAAAGGCTCTTTATAGTGGAAAAATGTTCTTTAGATTTCTAAAAATCACTAAAAGGCTGTTTGAGGAAGCAAAATGGTTCTTCTATGGCATCACTGTGAAAACCTAGTTTTGGAACATGGGCATAGCTTGATTGGGGTACCCTGGCTGAAAAAAAAACGAAAAAAAAAAAAACTTAAAACCAGCCTAGGCTGTTTGGCTGGTCTTAGCTGGTTTAAACTGGTCTTCGAGCCTGGCCAAGCTGGTTTTATCTGGTCTTTTAGCTGGTCTGCTATCTTAACCAGCCTGGTCAACTAACACTAGTGTTCAAAATTCATTGGATCAGATTCATTGGATCAGTCACATCAACGTGCACACGAAGCTTTGTGATTAATTAAAGCCGTATTCCCATAAGAGGAGATGAAATCATCTTTATTCTTTCTGAGAACACTTGGTTCCAACAAAATCCAACAGAACGAAACGTCAGCAACGGCTCCTAGGGCACGGTTTTCATTGTATTGTGCAGGTGACATATTCATAAAACTTGAGTTTAGTCAGCATGTGGGTCTCTTGATAGAGCTGGCTAATAGAGACAACTACATGGAAAGCTGTAACCCTTTAATTAACAATCAAGACGAATACACACCTCCTTGAAACGCAATTTTTTGACACCTGCAGTGTGAAACGTGGATCGCCATTTTCCTGTCATTGACCAGAGGAGAGAAAGAATACTTATTATTTCTTATTCTTATAGCGTAACCAGCCTGGTCAGCTAACTATAGTGTCCAACCAAAACCCTTCTAAATCCGGCCTGGGAGACCAGCTAAAACCAGCTTTTCCAGCAGGGGGAGTCCAGACTGAGCCAGTCGTTTTGGTCAGTCACCATTTGTATCATATTTTAGCTTTTCTACAGTAAACCTACAAATTCACAAGCCGTATATTTCCACATAACAATTGAAGTGATTTTTTTTTTTACTATGACTACAGAGAGCAGCAAGCGCGTGAAGTTGTCAAGGCATGATGGCAACCAGATATCTCACGCGGATTACTTGTAAGGTAGCCTAATGTCGCGCCAACTTAGCAATAAACACTTTTAAATGCACTATAAACACAATATTTTAAAGTAGGCTTTCATTAAGCAAATAAAAGATTGAAAAATTACTCACCCTCTTTAAAACAGATTCAATCTGTTGGGCGGTTTTCGGCCAAAATAGATTTATCACGTGACAACTATTTACGCAATGGCGGAGACGTTGACAGTAAATTTAATTGCCTTTTATGTTTATGTATTTTTAATGTGTTGCTGTTTCTTTTATTGCAATAAAAAAAATTATATTTATTAAATTATTCACAAAATAAAAATTCAAAATGTATTAAAATGGATACATTGTATTAGGACTATTTACTTTCGAGTTGACCAAATCATTTATTTGTAAAACTAGGCTATATTGTAGCATTTATTCGCTAGCCCAATTGTCTGTATGAAGTTTGCATTAAAAGTGCTGCATGCATTTTTATCTATCTATCTATCTATCTATCTATCTATCTATCTATCTATCTATCTATATATATTTATTTATTTATTTATTTATTTTTAATATAAAACGTCCCTCCCTACTATATTACAGATAAAAACAGCTAATCAGAAAAGTTTAGTCTGTCAGTCATTTTGCATGTGCAGGTTTATCGCCATGGCTTTGGAGGGCTGTGTTGACAGTTTAAACAGCTGAAAACGCTTACAGAACCTTTAAGCAAATCTCAAAAGCCATATATTTAGCATCCGCAACCCTTGAAAAATAATTGGATGGGATTAGACAACCTTTGAAGATGTAAATTGCCAGAGAGAGAGAGTGAGAGAGATGGATGTTCTTTGCAGGACATCATGAGTTGGGTTCTTCTCAATCAAATTTCTTGTCACATCAACTAAACGAATGGAAAAGATATATTGGTGTGACAATAACAGAGGGCATTCTGGGTTGGCATGTCATAAAATCACAAAGCTCTAATTTTTTTTCCCCTGTGTGGGACAGAGATGTTTAGAATAGTTATAATAAGAAGAAATGTTTCTTCCAAAGCAGCCTATTAGAATGATTTCTGAAGGATCACGTAACACTGAAGACTGGAAAATGATGCTGATTCAGCTTTGCCATCACATAAATAAATAAATAAATAAGAAAATTGTGATATTTCCTGATATAACTGGATTAAATGCAACTTTGGAAAAGCATAAAAAATTTTTTTTACCAGATTGTTGATGCATTATAAAGGTCTATATTAACACAGACAGTTGAACTGCATCACTTAAAGCTCTTCCTTTAAAAAAAAAATAAAAAAAATACACGAAGGATACTAATGACACCTGTTTAATAGAAAGACCATCGTCAAATGAACAAAGTTAATAAAGTAACAAGAAACTGATAAAATAGCACTTGAAAGGTAAAAGAAATTAGGACAAATGAGAAATGAAGAGAATTGTGTAGAAGACAGACATCTCTTATTCCACCAGCCATGCATGAAAAATATCTTTCAAAAGGCTTGTGCTGAATGTTATCCCTTGCACTGTCATCTCATGGTCATGTCCACTCTCTGATGTCGAATATTAAAACATATGACGGCTGGGAACATTCATTTGGGTGAATGAGGCAGACGGAGTGGAGAAATTTGGGTGGCATCCAGCGGTCATCTTTGTGAGGAAGAACACTTGAGGACAGAAAAGTCTAGAAAAGTCATTAAACTGTAAAGTCAGTTCTCACGTGTTTCAGGAGTTCATTAACATGCCCGTTTTTGGTGGGTGAATTTTAGGGAAAAATGGCCAAGTCACATTTTACTCCAAAGCAATAAAATTATATCTCACAAACAATATTAATTAATTTTAGGATATTTTTGCATTGTGATATTTTCATGACAGTTAACCCCACATTATCAACACCAGCGGAATGAACCGTGGCTTTGTATGATCATTCAGATTATTCTCAATGGCGATTTCATTACTGCAATCCACATTTTCTTGTATTGTATTACAGTAAAAATGCTGTAACTATTTAAATGAGCATTAATTTTGTTAACATAATAAATGTGAACATAATGAAAATGTCAAAATGAAAAAAAAAAAATTGAAAACAAAAAACCTTAAATGGTACATATAGTTTAGGGGGTGTTTAATATGATGTGATCTTGATAGGTTTCGTGTGTGTGTGTGTGTGTGTGTGTGTGTGTGTGTGTGTGTGTGTGTGTGTGTGTGTGTGTGTGTGTGTGTGTGTGTGTGTGTGTGTGTGTGTGTGTGTGTGTGTGTGTGTGTGTGTGTGTGTGTGTGTGTGTGTGTGTGTGTGTGTGTGTGTGTGTGTGTGTGTGTGTGTGTGTGTGTGTGTGTACAAAGTATATATGATCTTGTGTACTATAGTCATATCAAAACTATATATATATATTTGTTTTGGCGATATAATTCTAATACACAAACTATATATACTGTGTGTACATCTATAAATGTGTGTTTCCTGTCAAAAGACCACGACCATGTTGATATAATTCTAGCACACAAAAATGATGCATAAAGAAAAATAAAATTATAAACCAAGGAAATGGTTAATTTTTTCAGAAATTAAATCCTGACCATTTTAATGTAGTATATTAAAAAGAAGCAGCGAAGATATAAGAGAACTTTTATGTTTGAATCAAACAATATAACGATTACAGGCAAATCAGCAGTGTTATCCATTCTGTATACAGTGGTCACAAGACAAAAAAAAAAAAAAAAAACACGCGCACACAAACTCACACATTCATCATCTTCACCTTACAGAAATTATACGAGAATAAAACCAGAAGCCCAGAGAGCAAAGCAACAGACTTTCTCCACTATCTGAAGCGTGTGGAAAGCAAAGCATGTCTTAGTGACAAAGCAGCGTGGCTATTGTAGTTTGTTTTAATGTAGGTGGGGTTTTTTTCTTTTTTTTTTCTTCTTTTTTTAGAGGCACAAAATCAGGCTTCCGAGTCACAGTGAGGCTTTGAAAGAAGTGTCAGCTATGTGTGTTCAGACTTTTATATAACGCTCACATGCACGCGCGCACACACTTTCTCTCTCACTTTAATGCACACAAATGACCACACGCTCATACCTGCACACCACTTTAAAATTAAAAAGAAATTGTCAAGTTTCCAATGAGAAAAACAGCAGTTACAACACATACAGAAACTGCAGAACACCTCATTACTGTTAATACATATGCACTGTGTATAATAATAATAATAATAATAAAACAATAATAATTTCCAGTTGGATTGCAATTGAAAAGAGTGAGAATTATTTGATTGGCTCAGAACAGAGAGGTCTAGATGTAGCCAAAAGACTGATACCTTTTGCCCAAAATTACCTTGGTATATAGAGGAATAGCATATAAAGCACACACAAGCGTACACCCATTTAGTCACACACACACACACACACACACAGTTCATGGAGGGTATGTGAAAAGCAGTGTTTGCTACCAACCACTGCGGGCTTTTCACTTCTGGCTGTTAACGTCTGATTGAGACAGCATTTATAAACTGATAAGCCTTCAGTGACAGATGCACAAATAAGTCTTTGCAAATCCAGGAAAACAAGAAAGATGCTCCATTCATACACTTTAATAACCATCACTCCTTACAGCCAACACAATATTATCCTCATATACTCATTTAACAAATTCAAGAAATATTTTTTGAGTATATATACATATCTAGATAATAGATAAATATATCTATACCACTCTCTCTTTTTTTTCTTTTAATGTTTTTTTTTTTTGAATATTTTTTTGAAGAACCGGACGTCGTGGGGGTGGATAACATTGCTGAATACTTTGAGAATTACATTGAAGTGCCACTGGGGAAACTCAACAGACATCTATAACACACTCACCTGATGCTAAAACTGCTTTTCTTTTTGGATTGAGAGGTAAAGCTGGAGGAGGACTGGGATTGAACAATAGATGAAGTTTGACTTGGGACTGTAAAACCTTTTAATGCACATGTATGCATATACATGCAGGCAAAGAATTCACACACACACACACACACACACACAAACGCTCTCGTTCACACACACACACACACACACACACACACACACACACACGTGCTGAGATTCCTGTCCCATGCCCTACTTCGTGTGTTGCTAGGAAACGCCCCGCCCACCCTCAGTTTTGGTGCCCACCCCCACCCCCCAGATCCTCCTGAATGCCTGTGCACTGTTGGCTGCTGAGGTGGGCGTGTCTTACAGGTGTTAGTCTCGCTATTGGTGCTTTTTATGAAATTGTCCCATCTCCCACCCCCCCACGGCAACACGTCAGTTTTGCCGAGAGGGACCGTCTCAGTCCCCAAGGATGCTCTTCACAAAGCTAGCGACGTCGGTGTCTTTGGAGTCATGGAGGGTGAAAAAGGGATGTTTCTGGGTGTGGAAAAGATTTGAAATATCAATGTTGTGGTCACACAAAAAGCAAATTGCATTGTATATTTCAATGCAAAATGGTTAACAACTATATGTATAGTTGTGAACTACTTCTAGGTCAAAGTGCAAAATACACTATTTATAGTGGTTTCAGACTTTTGGACCCCACTGTATGTAAAAAGGAAAAAATATATACACTACACATCAAAATTTTTGAGGTTTTGAAAATCCCTGAATTTAAACACAAATATTTAAGTTTAAATATATCCAATATTAGAAAATGATTACAATAGTTTTAGATAAATTAAAGAAAGTTAAACTGCTGTCAACTACCAAACAGAATCATATATCTACTTCACTACGAGCTAATAGGGAGAAGGTACAACTTTGCATTGAAAGCACAAGTCTGACATCTAAAGGACAATCCAGGGAAGTGCTTGTTATAATAAAATAAAAAAAAGAAAGAAACACTGTCAGCATCATACTCACCATTAGTTCAGCGTAAGTTGGCCGCTCTTTGGAATTCTTCCTTAAGCTGAAAAGCAACCAGAGAAAAAAAGCACATGCATGTTAGAAATGCGCAACAAATCATCACAAGTGCAGCAGGAGAACGCAAAAACCTCAATGCAGGCACGCTGTGGTCTCAGTACTTCCCCTCACAATGTGAAAGAGAGGATGCAATCAGGGTTTCTACATCCTGTTCGCTTTCCTACTTCACAATGCAGAGTCAAGGTATGTACAGAGAGTGTGTGTGTGTGTGTGTGTGTGTGTGTGTGTGTGTGTATGCGCGCGTGCATGTCTACGCTACAGGTTTACTAAGAGTGTTTTCACTTTCACGAAACTATGTGGTGTCAGCACTGTTCCACAGAAATGCAATTCTACAGAATCTCGAGTCATGGTCATCCCACAAAGAAAACATCCTGTGTGAACTTATACACATCTACACATGGTACTAATATCCATTCACCTATGATCAGAAGTGTATACAGATCTAAGAGTTCAGTGATTCAGTCACTTAATGAAACTATATTGCATTTATAAAAACGCATGTTTTGGACACAGTTTATTGCCTTGAAAATGTCACGGTGATGATATACACCACGGTGCAAAGGTTTGTTTGTTTTTGAAGGAAGTGCCTTATGCTTAAAAAGGCATTACAACAGTAATATTGTGAAATATTATTGCAGGCTTTCTATTTTTATACATTTTAAAATGTAATTTATTCCTGTGATGGCAAAGGTGAACTTTCAGCAGTCATTCCTACAGTCTTCAGTGTCACACGATCCTTCGGAAATCACCATATTTTAAATCAAGAAACATTTCTTTTTATTATCCACATTATTGTGCTGCTTAAAGGAGAACTCCGGTCAATTTTAACATTGAGCTCATTTTTTTGTACATTTGGAGTGCCGTCAGTACAGAGAACAACGACAAAAATCGGTGTTGCCTACACAGTGTTATCCTCTTTTTAAAATTTGCACCCTGTTGACTTCAATGGGGCAAGTTTTAAACCTGCTTTTAGCCTCTTAACATCCTTGATGTGTCATTACAAGTGCACAGCTAATGTGAGTGATTCCTTCTGAGTTAACACGGGTGAATCTGACTGCAGTAGATGTGAAAAGATATTAATAAAAATGATGTAATTTCAGCCAGCGCACATACCTGTATTTACATCCTGTTTTCGGTTGAAGTCCAAAGTAGTCGATTGTCGAGTTCATGCATGTGATAACCTATGCGCGTGAACTCGACAATCGACTACTGTGGACTTCGACCGAAAACAGGATGTAAATACAGGTATGTGCAATCAGATAGATTCACCCGTGTTGACTCTGAAGGAATCACTCACATGACCTGTGGACTTGTAATGACACATCAAGGATGTTAAGAGGCTAAAAGCAGGTTTAAAACTTGCCCCATTGAAGTCAACAGTGTGCAAATTTTAAAAAGAGGATAACACGGTGTAGGCAACACCGATTTTTGTCGTTGTTCTCTGTACTGACAGCACTCCAAATTTACAAAAAAATGAGCTCAATGTTAAAATTGACCGGAGTTCTCCTTTAATATTTTTGTGAATTATTTTTTTTTTTTTTACAAAGTTCAAAAGAACAGCATTTCTATTAAATAGAAATCTTTTGTAACATTTATAAATGTCTTGGTGATTTTTGGTAAATTTAAAACGTTGTTGCTGAAAAAAAAATAAAAAAATTATCCCAACTCTGCAAAGTTTTAATAACACTTACAAATCAAATTTAATGTTTACATGAAAATGATGTACTAAAAAACAGAAAAGTTTTGCGTACAGACGACACCAGTTGTCAAAACGGTCCCGTTCACACGGATCTGCGAAAACGAGTAAAAATGCTGTATTCTTCTGCCAGGCCAGTAGTTGGCGATGTCACTTTGTAAAGAAACACTACACGACTATAGACTGAACACGTAATACGCATACGCATGTGCATCGGCATAATGTCACCGTTTTCACAAATTCGTGTTTTTGTTGTTTAAACGGAGACGATAACTGTATCATTTTCAAAAACGTACACATTTTGAAACCCGTTTTCAAAAGTTTGCGTTTTCATGCCCCCAAAGCGCTGTTGACGTGTAAATGAACGGCCAAAACACATAAAAAGTTTTACGTTTTAATTTGAAAACGGTGTTGCATAATCACCCCCCAAATGATTATTTTTTAAATTAATGTTTATCAACAATAAGGATGGCCTGGAGCCAATTAATAGTATTAAAAACACTATTTTGTTTCCTTTTTGACTACTTGTGTATTTGTGGTTGGCCTAATGAAAGTTGGCCTAGCTTATTGTTGAGCTTTGATGTGCAAGTTAGCAAATGTGTGTAACAGCTCGCCCACCATTGTGACGTGAAGTCCACAAACTCGGCTGAGAAGCGGTCTGCAGGCAGCTGGGGCGACGGCTCCTCCACCACCTGCTTGAGCTGCTGGAACGGCGTTCCCCATGAGTCATAGGGAAACCGCAGAATGGCCAGCTCGATCTGACAGGACGAAAAAACATACACATCACAACACAACATTACAAACCACAACATGCCATGCTACACAGACACAGCGGAACTTTTTTTTTTATGTAACAATCGGTAAATAATAGAGAAAGATGTTTTTTATGGGTAATTTATTTATTTTTTGTAAGGTAATCACTAAAGTCAGCATGAAACAGAAGTTGCGATAGTCTTTTCTTCCCTGTTGTGACAAATAAAGAATTTTTTTTTTATCTTGTCCATCAGGATTATTGGATTGTTGTTGTTTGCTATTGCTGTGATCTCATGTGAGTGTCCCGCACTCAAACCAAAAAACACATCAGAGAAGAAAAGAGATGTTGCAAGAGGAGGGGAAGTCATTTAGATTAAAGAATCTGAGGGCACGTGACCAAAAAAAAAAAAAAAAAAAAAAGATGATGTGCACAGATAATTCATTCATAATAAATACTGAAATATTCCACTGATTTCATGGTGACTTTAAAGCTCAAGCGAAACACTGGCCTTCACATAAATAGATTTTACATGTGGTTTATGTCCTTAAAGTCTGAGGAAAGTTGTTTTATTACCCATCATTTACACATGGGCCTATTATTAATTTTTCAATTAAAATTAAATGTTAAAGTGTAAACTATAAAAAGAAATTATGTGATTAATCGTGACTAAATATTTGAACAATTATTGACAGGCCTAATGAAGTTTGAATACACATCAATGATCTAGTAAGCATTAATAAACATAACATTGCATAATGTCAATAATATGTCAACATTTTATCAAGTGTTACTAATTAAGCAACAAGTGTTAAAAGTATGTGAGGTCACTCAGAGAGACTTACCATTGTGATTCCTAAACTCCAGATATCAGACTTGACATTGTAGCCTTTCTGATTGGTCTCTGGGTTGATTCTCTCAGGCTGTGAATGAAAAAGAAAGATGACTGATTATTCTGATTGTGGGCAAAAGAGGAAGTGTGGTTTGATAAGAGGAGGTAGAGATAAGAAAGCCTGAGAAAAAAATAATAAAATACTTATCACTTTTGCTTGCCCTACATTCCCCTCTTTATGACACGTCTCTCTATTTTTCAGATGTATAACATTCACACCTTTATACAGAGCCACATGAACACAGACTCAGCGAACTGAAGTCTGAGGTGTGTGAAGAACTCTAGTCTAAAACTCTGAATTTTATAACAGCTCATATTTAACATATATTAAATGGAAGCTTGTTTCCGCCATACAATACTAGGTAATTGTGAATTTATATCGCAATTTTATATCTCACAATCACAATTGTGAGACAAACTCACGAAATAAAAAAGGTAATTACAACTTTTTGTAAAAATAATTACAAAATAATAAAATATAAATATTATTATGAATATACATAATATAAACTAATATATAATAATATAAATAAAAAAATAGTAATTTATCAATGTTACTTTTTTTTGTATACTGTCGTTAATTGACAATAAAGATGCGCATAAAAAAAAAATAGAAGTCACAGCATAAGACAATAAAATATGTATTTCCTCTTTTGTTTTGCTTACCGCCATGTATGGCTTGCAGCCGGCATCCATTGTCTTCGCCACCGAATCCACAAGGTACCCACTGATGCCAAAATCACACATTTTCACCTGACCCTGCATGTTTATCAGGACGTTAGAGGGTTTCACATCTGCAAAAATAAATAAATAAAGAGAAAACAGGAAAATCAGTTGCTGGCATCATTAAAAAGCAAATATCCGATATTGTACTTTAGTCCCAGCTCACCTCTGTGTATCACTGACAGGTTGCTGTGGAGATGCTCCAATGCTTTTACGATCTGCAACGGGAAAATAAAACATCAGGCTCATTACAGAACTGCACGGGCTCAGGAATTACACAGCGTTAAAATTATCTCAAATGTTCAAGTGGGAATGGCACAAAAAAAAAAAAAAAAAAAAAACACAGATAAGTCGCATTTTATTATTACATTAATAAATGTAAAAGAGCAGTGCATATTCATTTATAGAGGTGTTTGTTCATATAAACAATATTTATTATAAATGCTAAGCCTATACGAATTTACGAAACAAAAGTGAAAGTGTGTGTGGAGAACAGGGCTGTCGATTTAACGTGTTCATTTAATTAATTAGTTATGAAAAAATAACAAGTTAAATGATTTAATGCACCCACCCCGGACCTACGAAGGTCATCTAACATTTCATACAGTTGATTGGTGACGAACATGATGCAGGGCAACAACTATAAAATGCAGTTTGTCTCATATTTATATCATTGGATATAGTTAAGCAATATCACACGAGTGCCGTTTTTGTCCCGAATAGCACGATTGCAAATGTGATATAGATTTTATACAACAAATAATACCTGTAAAGCCAGAGTAGAACTGTTGTGCGTCTCTGAGCATCACACAGCGGTGTTTAGTTTCTAAATAAATCCGCGTTTTGAGCAAATCAATTGGGTGAATCAACGATTCAATGGTCCATTCATAAAGAGAGCCATTTACTTCATTCCTGAATGAGTCAGCCTTTTGAACAAATCAATTGAATGTATGGTTTACTCGTTTAGACCTTTATCGCCACCTACTGGCAGTTTTAGTTTTAGTATCATTTCATTGAAAAAATTAAAATTTTCAATTTTGTAAATTGTACATTTCCTCGCCCTCATGTCGTTTCAAACCTGTATGACTTACTTTCTTTGCGCAACATAAAGGAAGATATTTTGAAGAATGCTGGTAACTGTTTTGGTCCATAAATATATCTAAATAACAATTCAGGTGCAGATTCTGAAAATAAAATCATGGCTGTTGTAGCCTAAAAAATTGTGTTTATTGTGAATAATGATAATAAAAAAAAGTTTTTGTAATATCTATTAAATGCTTTTCTCATTCAACACAATAATGACTTTATAATTATCATTTGGGCGTAATTACTCAGCAAAATTCGATGTGCGATTAATTAATCAGCACATCACGTAATTAATTCAATGTAATGTAATCGCTTGACAGCCCTAATGGATATGTAACTGTGCTGTGGACAGCGTGTAGTTCTGTAAACGTTCTCCTCTAGCTCAGTCAAACGGGTCTTGTGTCTACGATTAGCTCCTTATGCTAAAACGGATTTATTTACCATGCGCATGTGTGTGCATTTATGCGTGCTGTTTTGCATGCTTGACGTTAATAGCATTACAAGTCGCTTTGGAATAGAAGTAGACACAAATTCAAATATGCAGACCAAAGAGCAACAGCTTGCCATTGAGAGATGCAGGAAATCAGGTGGTACTTACAGAGACTGTGATCTTGCCCAGGATGTCCTCTGGGATGTTCATGCCCTTCTCATGCACCTGCTTATAGAACTTATCCAGAGAGGTGTCCATCAGCTCCATGCAGATCCACACATCACCCTGACAACACAACGAGCCAATCAGCTTACAACTGGGGTTTGAGACATAACAACCTTACATAAAAATGAGACAGCAGGAAATGACTGAAACACATTCCCATTGTACGACTTCCTGTGGGATTGCTTTTTGGGGTCAACGTTTAGAAGGACATCGATTCAGATAACTGGACTTGCTCTGCCTCTAGTCTATACAATAACTGCTTTGTGCTGTAGTATTAAAACAGCTGCAAATGCTAACAGGTAAATGACATGACTAGGGCTGTGACGGTGGCAGTTTTTTATCACCGCGGTAGTAATGGACCCAAATACCGGCGGTGTTGCGGTGGTTGGGGGGGGGGGGGGGGGGGGGTGTTTTGAGAAAAAAAAAAAAAGAAACAACACTCTAAAGCCTGAAAAGCATTGAAATAAATATCAGTAAATACTGGTAACTTACATAATATAATAAAGTTGAATCTATTAAAAAAAAAAAAAAACTTTCCACACAAAGGCGCGTGATAAAGCCTACCGCTCTGCGCTTTGAGAGGGATGTGGACACGAGCAGGAAAGAGACCATCGATCTCGTTTCTGATATCCACATGTTTTCTACTTGTAAAAGGTATGAAGAGCGAATTTTATCTTCCACAAGGGCAAGGCATTTAAGCTGTTTGCGCGCTGCCAGAGAAAGCAAAACTAAAATCACCCGCGCGTGTGAAACGCGCTTTACAAAATGAACTTGACGCGCCTTACCAATTATCATATGTCTAACAAGCACAAACTGTGTTAAAAATAATTTGACTTACAAGTAAAAATGTTGGCTATCTGTCCTACAGCGTTTTTCTACTTTAACACAGTAAAGAATACGAAAATAATCGACCTAAAAGCGAACAAAGGAAGAAACGTTTAACGCGTCTTTGGGTGAGACGCGAGTGAAGATATGGGAAAAGAAAAAAGAGATTCCATGCAGGGATGAGTCACGATTTTTGAATATTCGATTAGTTGATTTAATTATAGAATATCTAATGTTCTAATGTCTGTTGTGCGATCATTCTCTAAAATAAAATCTCCATGTTCTGGTGCTGATGCAGTGGTGACGCGTTCATGTAACCGGAGGGTGACGCAGTGCTGCAAATAACGCACATAACAGCTGTCACAAAGAACCGGCAAAAGTAATGATTATGAACGTGTCAAATATAGCAAGGAGACATTTGAATTGTTTATTAATAAAGTGTTTTGTGTGCGTGTGTGTGTGTCAGTGTCGAGCTGCAAAGATGAAGTTGACGATGAGAAATGCACACTTCATACGGAAAACATAATGCTAGTCGGTTTATTTTCGTTTTGAATTGTTTTGTTTAAAAGTAGATAATTCAAGCTTTCTATAAGGAATAACTAATGGAATATTTTTAAATTCGCTAATAATCGGGTGACCAGATCGCAAACCAGAATTCAAAGCCGACAAAGCTTAAAGGGATACTTCACCTCTGGGAAGATGAATGTGTATTTAAAATAGGTCATTTAAGTAGAAGAAATGTGGAGAAATTTTTGAATTTGGAGCTTTCTAGACTGAGAAAAGCCAGAAAATGTATTTTTGGCTTATGTGGATGAAAGACAACAACTCCCAGAATGCACTTGCTTCGCTGCCTTAGGAGGCCACGCCTACCGGTAAGAGAGCACAGTTGAAAACAACAAGGCTAGCCTAAGTAAGTGATGAGTTTGCCAGGGATTTAGAGACCCAAAATGTCCGGGATCCGGCTTTTGCGTTCTACAGTCACCATTCATCATGTTTACTGTGGCGAGCAGGACGAGGCTGACGGCCGCGGGAGAACAGCGCGAGGCCGGTGGCTTCATTACTGAGACGCGCCGGGTCTCGCATCTCTCACGGAGGAGCGGGAATTTTCTTAGCAATGTTAAAACGCACATCAACCGATCACTTGTTTAGTGTTCATGTAAACACTACAGTCAGATTCACCGATCGGAATTAATTCAGTTAGATTGAAACGAGAGGTGTGCATGTAAACAATGAATGGCGACAGCAGAACGCAAAAGCCGAATCCCGGACATTTTTAACAGTCTCGCCCGCCGGACAAGTCCGGGAAAAGGAAGATGGTAACCCCTACTTACTCAGCTTTCTCCTATTATTCAGCTTTCTCCACAGAACAAGAGCCTGCTAGCTTAGCTTCCAAAGAAAGACGGCTGACACTGTGTACATTCTGTGAGTGAGATCCCACCCTCTATGGGCGGGCTGAAAACATGCGGAACAACGCCATCTACTGGCTGTAGTCTTTAGCCTCTGGCCAGAAAATCCTCCGATGACGCAAAATGACGATTTAAAAAACGACATAAATCTCTCCTCTCAGGGGGATATGAGGGGGGAAAGCATGGTAATTCGAAAATACTACAGGTTTTCTACTAATACAAAGCTTAATGCTAAATCCTGAAGTAACCCTTTAAGTTTATGGGCTCACGTAGGCTACAACTCTCTCATTCGTCATGAATTCAAACTTTTCCATGGCTGCGATATAACATTTAATTGCTAAACCTATTATTTCT
This sequence comes from Scardinius erythrophthalmus, assembly GCF_964197995.2. NCBI lineage: Eukaryota > Metazoa > Chordata > Actinopteri > Cypriniformes > Leuciscidae > Scardinius > Scardinius erythrophthalmus. Next base: position 8,366,729 of record NC_138238.1, read on the forward strand.
TTTGTAAACAAAGCTTTGTGTGTCATAATATTAATGTAAAACAGCATTCATATACAAACATTTTTTTTAGACAAAACACCGCCGGTACTACTCAGCCACCGCGGTGGCGCTTTACAACCGCGGTGGTGCGGTTGTCAAGTTTACCGGCACAGCCCTAGACATGACTGCTCAGTGTTTAATGTACGTGTTGTCGTACCTCTCTGAAAAGGGCTCCATAGAAGGTAACAGTGTAAAAGCAGTCGACTGTTCTCATTGAGATATCCAGATCCATTAGCAGCCGTTTCTGCTCCTGCGTGTTTACTGTGGCCCGGATCCGCTGCGGGAAACAAGTGGGTGATGTTGGCATTTATTAAGTTCATTTCAAATGAATGCTGTTCTTTTGAAATATCTAGTTATCAAATAATCTACAAACTGTTTTAACATTGATAATGGTAAAAAATAAAAATAAAAAATCTTTTTTGGAGTATCCAAACAGCATATTGGAATCATTTCAGAAGGATCATGATATTGAAGACTGGAATAATGGCTGCAGAAAACTATAAATATATTATAGATTATTATATTAAATTATTTGAAATTGTAATATTTCACTATATTACGGTCTTTGCTATTTTGAACAAATAAATGCTGCCTTAATGAACAAATGAGACTTCACACAACAATCACTTTTGTATAGGATGTGCACTTAAGGTGTTGCTTAATGAAAATAAAAATATCAAAAAACACTTAAAAAAAAAAATATATACACACCATAGACTGTAAAAAATACATACATTATGTGTGTGTGTGTGTGTGTGTGTGTGTGTGTGTGTGTGTGTGTGTGTGTGTGTGTGTGTGTGTGTGTGTGTGTGTGTGTGTGTGTGTGTGTGTGTAAAATGAAAAATATAATATTAATATTAAAAAAATATTATATTATATAATATTATAAAACTGATAGTTATGGTGGAATGAATGAGACATTATTTTAAAAGGCTAATAAACGCACATCTAAATGGGGCAAGTTGCCAGGTTGCTTAGCACTCAGCCAGAAAATTACTTTCAATTTGCTTTCGTATTAATTGTTGAAATATTTCAATAATTTTAAGCAATGCTAGGTAAATGCGACACGTAGAAAAGCTTAATCTTGACCACTATGATAACGTCCAAAGTTTAAGAAACTTTGGACAGTTACTGACAAAAATATTCCTCACATGGGTTAATCTAGCATGGGCCTGTGTGAACTCACCTTTACTGCCATTATTACGCCGCTGGGGACGTGTCTCATCTTGTCCACCACTCCATACGCCCCTCGCCCCAACTCTCCAATCTGCTCCAAATCATCTGCCTTCACCACAAAGTTCTGCTCAGAACACAAACACGAGTGTTAAAAGCATTATTGGTATATTCCCGAAATTTATGCACACAGAATGGCAGATAAAAGGAAAGAGACAGAGAGACAGACAGTAACAGACTGAAGCCTATATTCCAAACAGACAGGCAAAGACATCTAAAAAGAAAATGGCACAAATGTGCATAAGCTGATTTTTTCCTATGAGGTGTGAAGAAAGGAAAATGTTATCTCCAGGAATGCATGCTTCCAATCCCTGTCCTATCACTAGCAATCACAACAAACGCCTTAAACCTGGAGGCAACAAACTTGGTTCTTCAGATATTCCTCACAAAAGTTTCAACACCCCAATCTGACTTTATCAAAAAACTGATGTTACTTACTCTTGGGTTGCAAGACTAAAAGCCTCAATCTTTGCCAATGGAAAATTCCACTTATTTGATGAGTTTAAAATAAATATTTTTATAGCCTGAGAGGCAGTAAAGTGCATTCCAGGCTGCCTACAATCAGACGTATTCAAAAGGGCTGTAATGTGCACTGGGCCATTCTTTACAGCCCGTCGGTCTTTCACCGAGCCAAGCCTTCGTATCGAGCCCGGGACAGGGTTACATCACCATAAAAGCAATGCAAAATATGACATTTAAAAAGATAAGTCTTATCCCCTTAGCACGGGAATGCAAATTACAAGTCGCAATGCTTTGCATACAGGTGACCCAAGGACAGTTCCTCTCACAGTGCTTTATAATACAGACGAGAAAGAGATGCAGGTGAAGATAAACCTTCAAGCATTAAACACAATCTCCCATTGAGGTTTTTTTTTTTTTTGCAATGCACAGATTTATGATCAACAGATAGTGCTTGCAGAAGATCCTGCAAATATTTTTTCGTAAACAATTTTACCAAAATGAGAAGGGAAAAAACATCAGAAATAAAAGACAGAAAACCAACAGGATAAATTCAATTAAAAAGAGAAATAAAAAGATATAGTTACATAAGATTATCCATCTTAATTAAAGAAAGGATGATGAAACGCACCTTATCTCCAATGGTAACGCAGGCTTTGGAGTCCAGGTCTCTTGGGGGTCTGTGGAACAAAGAAATCCCATTGAGTGTCCTTGTCTGACACGGTAATTGCCTCATTAACTAAAGCCAGCCTTAATTATAAAAATCTATTGTACTCGCACACCCAGAGTGAGCCTCAAAAACACTGACTAAAAAAAAAACATCAGTTTATGAATATAAATGTGACATCAATAACTGCGTAATTATCTTTCAATTTAATCAGTGCACTGAAATCTGCATAAAATCTTACGTAGGAGCAGGTGGGGGTTTCTCAAACACCTCTTTTGGAAGCTTGAGTGGTGGCTTCTTTTTACCTGCAGAGGGAAGAAAAAAAGGAAAAATCATCATTATGCCCAAGTCAATAAAAGCCCTTATGAATTGCATTTGTCAGAAAAGTTCCTTTTAAGAGAGAAAAAAAAGCTTTATGTGAGATAAAAAAAAGGCCTGTCTAAACAAAAGAGGCATTCTGAAACTGTCCTGAGGGATATAGAGCCCTTTCCTTTATTTCTGCTCCCCATGGAACTCCGAGATTCCCTATCGGATGAGCACTTACGGTCAGACAGCGCAAGCGGCTCCAGATCCTGGCTGAGTAAACGTGAAAGAGCGAGAGAGTGCGAGGAGAGAGAGTGCAAGTGTGAAAGAGGGAGGCGAGATGGCAGGGTCAGGTGCTTTCTCTCCATCTGGAGCAGATCGGAGGCGCTACCGTCACGGGTGTTACCCCTCGTGAGTGACACCAGAGCGGGGCAATCCACATACCGGATGACACATGACTGACTAACTGATTCCAGTCTGCTAAATTATGCAATTCATATCAACAGTTTGTCTGGATATTAATGCAGTACCCCAGTAACAAGTCAATGATTAAAAGAAAAATGTAAAAAAAAAAACTCAATAAACCTTGAAAAAACATCGTAGCACATGTATATGACGAGTCACAGGTACTGGGCCACTCCGCAGCCGCTGGCGTCCTGCTCGGTCTAAAATAGTCTGAATATATACACTTACGATCGGCAAAAAGACCGAGGATGGATTCATGATGTACATACTCAACTCATTATATAAATGTTGTACATGTTGAACAATAAAAAGTTACAGTAGAAAAAGTAGCTTTAAAATGAATCAATAAATGAAGTTACATGCCATTCATTGGTTTAATTTTTCAAATATTTATATTTAGCTTTGCAAATAAAGTTGAAAGTATATTAGTTTATGCTTTTGCATCAAAATTGGTAGTGAGAAATTTGATACTGAAATTGGCACTGACTGAAAATACGATTATGTGACAACAGAGTTTACAACTACAGAATCATTGAAGTTAAGCAGAAATATGTAATTACTGTGCCACTACTACCAAAAGGTATAGCTAAGATAATGAACAAATGTAAAAAATAAATGAAATAAAAAGTATTATATTACTTACATACATATACAGTACAAGTCAAAAGTTTGGAAACATTATTTTTTTTATATTTTTGAAAGAAGTCTCTAATGCTTATCAAGGCTGCATTTATTTAATCAGAAATACAGGGGAAAAAAAACAGTAATATTATGAAATATTATTACAACTTAAAATAATAGTTTTCTATTTGAATTTACTTTAAAAAATAATTTATTCCTGTGATGCAAAGCTGAATTTTCAGCATCATTACTCCAGTCTTCAGTGTCACATGTGACATCCAGTCAATCACATGATCCTTTAGAAATCATTCTAATATTCTGATGTATTATGAGTGTTGGAAACAGTTCTGCTGCCTAATATATTTGATGAATAAAAGGTTAAAAAGAACTGCATTTATTCAAAATAAAAAAATATTTTCTAATAATATAAATCTTCTTTACTATCACTTTTTATCAATTTAACACATCCTTGCTGAATAAAATTATTGATTTATTTCAAAAAAAAAGAAAAAAAATGACTGACCCCAAATTACTAAATTTTTTTTACTTTTCATTCATCAAAGTATCCTAAAAAAAATATTAAGCAGCAGAACTGTTTCCAAATTTGATAATGAATATTAGAATGATTTCTAAAGGATCATGTGATAGACTGGAGTAATGATCCTGAAAATTCAGGTTTGCATCACAGAAATAAATGATAATTTAAAGTATAATAAATTAAAAACCAATTATTTTAAATTATAATTTATAATTAGTTTTTATTTTAAGATACAATATATCACAATATAAATGTTTTTTTCTGTATTTTTGATCAAATAAATGCCGGCTTGATGAGCGGAAGAAACTTCTTTCAAAAACATTAAAAATAGTAATGTTTCCAAACTTTTGACCTGTACTGTACATGTATGTATGTATGTATGTATGTATGTATGTATGTGTGTAAAACAGTAAAAAAAAAAAGAAAATATTCTATCTAAAAAAATATAAAAGAAAAAAAGAAAAAGAAAAACCATTTCCAGAAAACTTTCCAAACTGCAATTGGTCAGACAAACATAGTCCAACCCCAAACTCTTATCATTGGTTGAGGCAATGTTGTTGTGTCCCGCTGCTCAAACTAGGGGTGCACCGATCCGATATTAGGATCGGATATCGGCCGCGATACTGATAAAATAGCTGGATCGGGGATTGGAAAAAATAACAGATCCAGGGCCGATCCAGGTTTTTTTTTTTTTTTCTCGTCGTCGCAGCAGAACCTACGTCATTCGTCAGCTTCACGCGTGTCGCATGCTAGAAGCAACATGGAGCGAGCCAGAGGCCGTTTCTCAATACCAAGTACGCAAACTTCGGACTTGCGTCCTCCTTGGTAGTTCGGACTTGCCAAGTTCGACTCAGGAGAACGAACTCCCGAGGACGAGAGGACGCGAGTCCTGTTATTCTGCAAATGGAACAGCATGCGTTCTTGATCGCGTCACTCAGCTCGCTCTGGCTACTCCGGTAATCTCTTTATGTATATTTTAGCCAAAAATAAAACGAAGTATGTTATACAACACCACTCTGCCTCTTTTCATTTAAAAAAAAAAATCTTAAACATATTAATGGCCACATAAATGGTTCAGGCAAACGCGTACATTGATTATCTTTACTGCATATTAACAACACGAAATATAAAACACAACCCTGCTTCTTTTTGTTTTCATTTTTTAAAATATGAAACATAATGATCATTAAAATTGACATTTAAATTTGCCATTCCTGATTAAGTGAGCCTTCACAGGTCATGTTTGTGATGGTGGTGTGACACACATTACAATGTTTGATTATTATTATTTGTATGTGTGATCAAGTTGTTGTTCGACCAACTTTTTATTTTTTTATTCTCAGGTTCAGCTGCTATGTTGCATTTTAAATTCCTGTTGCAGGACTTTGCACTTTATATTTTTACATGTTTACAATTTTTGGAAACACAGTTTTTTTGTTTCCACCGCTACATGTTAATTTGATTTTTTTTACATTTATTTAAAGAAGTTTGATTATATTCTATTTTCGATTTGAATGCACAGTTGTTTTTTAAATAAATAAGAATACAACACATTACATACATCTATTATTTTGTCTTAGTTATGTTTAGTTAGTAAAGTCTGGTGCCTTTAGTCTCTTCAAGGAAGGTGGAAGGTGGAAGGTATACAGTTTATTATTAATTCAACTATAGTATCGGATCGGTATCGGGTATCGACAGATACACAAAGCCCAGGCATCGGTATCGGTATCGGGACTGAAAAAGTCGGATCGGTGCACCCCTAGCTCAAACAGAGCAAAGTTTGACAGCCTGACAGAGCCATGATGTTTACAGTTTTCAGGATAATCAATACACAAATGTCTCAATTATAGTTGACCTCTGCATATTAAGCTGAAATAGGACAGAGTATTTTAACACCACACAAAAGAAAAAAATTCAACAAATTAGCTTTAACAAATATTCAAAGGTCTACACCGATCACTCCATGAGAAAGGTGTGGCTTCAGAACAGTCCCGACCACACCATGAGCCCACAGACAGGAAACAAATGCAGACACTTCCCATATTGTCACAATTATACACAAAATATGAGCAGCTATTTGCCAGTGCAGCGTGAGAAGAGGGTTGTGTCCTGTTGTGTGCCCGTTACACCATTGTTAACAGCAGAAAAGTTGTTCAGAACCTCTCCCACCTGCTTTTACATGCACAACAATAGCAACAGAAAGCTGACACTCAAAAAAAAAAAAAAAAAAAAACCTCACCAGCACTCCGATCCCTTTTAAAGTGAAGGGTACAAAACCACAAAATGATCATGTGCCTCCTGCAGAAAGTATATCACTGATCACGACTGCCAAAATAACTATGCCCCAACTGGAAATCACTCCCTAGCAACACTCAAGCAATGTTCCACGCTGAAAGCCCTAATCCTTAAAATCACACATGCTGACACATCACAGGCCGACACCCGATAGATTTCTTCAGACTGATCACATCAGCGATGTAGGGAAAAGGCTGTTCTCAGTTACTGGACCTCCGTGTGACTTTGGTAACTTTATGAAACTGTTGCATAAGCATTAAAAACAGCCACTTCAAGCACTTCAAATATAACAAGTGCCCTTCCATGTCACAACGCTCCCAGTGAAAGGTTCCTGGTATCGAGTACTGAGATGAGATTAAAGCCATAAACCAACCGGAAGTCATTCGTTTTTAGCAAGACTTGGCAATTAATGAGGGAGGCAGCATGACCGAACGTTGGCGACGTGACAAAGTTGAGCAGAGTAAAATGGTAAACAGTCTAGCACTGTAGCGATTCGACATCCTACAGCAATTTGATGTACAGAGAGAACGCAAAGGGAGATGCAGAGGCGGCTCTATCTGCTGGAACATGTACAGACGTGTTCAACAGACTGGAGAAGCTCTTTCATCCATGCTGAAGCCATCACGGAAATTACCAGCAGCATCATCAAGGACAACTAAACATGCATGCAGAATTGCAGATAAACACATATTGCATTTATTTTGGTTGCATCAACAAACTCTGTTTGCAAAATTCTGCTCTTGAAGTGGTTGTCAATTATTGCTTGCATAACAGAGATAAATAAGGCTTCTTATTCAACAGAACCACTGTATACATTCAACTAAAGTACCATGTGAAGTTCAAACTAGGGCTGGTCAACACAGGGCTCCAGACTGCGACCAAATGGTCGCATTTTGCGACCAAAATTTGAGAGTGTGCGACTAAATTTTACATCCAGTCGCACATGTGCGACCAGTAAATTTCATCTCGTTCAAAGTGGGCGACAACCGACGTCGCGTCTGCGATGCTTTGTTTACGACATCACGACAAGAAGACTAGCATGTTTAATTTTTTAACGGTCCTCCATGAAGGGTTCCGAGTGAATGAGTGTGTGTGTGCGCGCGAGTGAGTGAGTGAATGAGTGTGTGTGTGCGCCCGCGCGCAAGTGACGGTGCGTGTCCACTGGCGCGTTGCGAGCGGAGCGGAGCGAGCGTTTTCAATTCATTCCTATGGAAGTTGAGCTTCACGCTCGCGCAGTGCATTTTGGGATTGCCAGCGGACCGGAGAAAGCGTTGAGAGCGACCGAGAGCGTCAAAAAGGTTGGGCAGTTTTTGACTTTATGCAAATATCAAGCGAAAAACGCGGTCGGCAGCCAATTGCTGTGAGGTTCGGGATGTGACGTCTGTTCTGAGAGTTTAAAAATATGCAAATTGTGCCGGAGTTAATGCTGGATTTAGTGCGTAAATCATTTTGTTTACAAATTAGACGCTTTGCAGTTGTTATATATGTTAAAGATTTTATTTTGGATGTGTTCATTGTGATTATATTGGCTGGGTTAATAAAAGTTTATAAAATTGAAAGGATATCTTTGCTTGGTGCATTTGGAAACAAAGCTTGCCTATTTCTAAATGTAATGGCGTGCATCTCTGATGATTATATTGTACGTGTGTTGTAAAAAACATAGATTAAACACACTCGCAACAGACACACCCCAAAGCGGAGACGTTACAGCGTTACCAGCGGCACTGAGCGGACTTTTGCCGCTGTAGTGGACACGCACCGTGAGTGAGTGAGTGAGCGAGCGAGCGAGCGAGAGAGAGTGAGAGAGTGTGTGCGCGAGTGAGTGTGTGCGTGCGTTAGTCTATGTGCGTGTATGTGAGTGAGTGCGTGTGTACATGTGCGAGTGAATATGTGTGTGAGACGGCTCGAGATGACTGGTCGTAAAGCAATGTGTAGTCTGACAATGTTTCTTGTCCAGGACATGACAAGATTTTTAGGAGTCGAGTGTAATCTGATACATTGACTATAGTAACAGACAAAAAAATTGCGTATTCTGAACCAGGCATAACTATAACTATGGTATACTGTGGTTATGAAAGTAGCCTACACATCTTTTTACAGCACTTCAAAACTATATCCTATTAAAATGTTGTTGTTTTTAATGTGTCGACCAAAACATTTTGTTCATCCTTTAAAGATTGTCTCTATTTATAAAACTGAAAGTTTCAAGAAGTAGGAAAACTCACACTTATTTTTTTTTAAAAGAAGACTAAATTACCATTGTAAACAGCTGCTGAGGGTGCTTATTGGCTATTTTCACTCCCTAATATCTATTTTGTCACTCATTTTGCTTTTGAAATAATATTAAGACATTATGAAGGATAATAATTAAATTTAACTTTATCTATACACCACAAATTTAGCTCAGTGCTTTGTCATCCCACAGTGCTACCAAATACTTTCTGTAGAACTTAGAGCCGCGGCCCTCAGATGTTAGTCTGGAGCCCTGTGATCTTAAAATAAAACTGCACCATAATTTCTGTACGCTTAATCTATTTATTATCAAAGCATTTGTCTGTAATAGTTATTTAGGGGGAAAATGTGAAGGTGTGCCCCTAAATTTTCTGCTTGCGCTCCTAAAATTTTAAGTCAGGGGCTACAGCGCTCCTAATAAAAAAAGTTAGTCTGGAGCCCTGCAACACATTGACTATTCATCACAATATATTTGATTTGATTTTGCTAGCAATATTAACTTAAGCTATTGCAAATTGCAATCGTGTTATTGTGCATAAATAATTTATTGCTTATTGTGCAGCAAAAATGCAAAACAAAAGTTGGATTCATTGAATTGAATCAAAACTCTGATTCAACATTAAGAATTTTTTCCATATATTATAAAGAAAAAATTAAATAAAATGAACATTGCCATTTGTTCCTATATACCCATTGCATTTTTAAATTTGAATTACATTTTCTTGCATTAAATACAAGTAAATGTATATAGACGTATTGAATATAATCCAGTGTTATTTTAGTATTATTTATATACTATTCTAGTATTTATTCATATTTTAAATTAGAATTCATATTTGATGTTCAATATTTGTATTTTATTTTAGCTTTTTTCAATTAACGAAAAAAAATTGAAGTTCCCATAAAATAAAAATGGAAGTTTTTTGGCTTTTAGTAGGAATATGTTAGCCTTACTGTAGTGTGCTCCGAAAAAATTACAAAATTTGCATTTACAAGATAAGAATTCAAAACTTAGTCCATCACTGTCGCCAATATAGATCAATGACTTCACTCTGCACTTAAACTTCTCATCTGATTTTTTGTCCAATCAAATGCTCTCTAGAATCTGAAGTGTCCTGCCCCCTACATTATATATACACGCTGTAGCTGCGGCTGAAATCAGTCACTTGTTCACACATTTACTATTTACTATCACTCTCAGAAAAAAAGGTACAAAAGCTGTCACTGGGACAGTACCCTTCAAAAGGGTTCTAACTTCTAATATGTACCATTTAGGTACTAATATGTACATGTTTGGTACCAATATGTACACGTTTGGTACCAATATGTACCTTTGAGGGACTTAAATGCACTCTTTAGGTACAAAGGTGTACCTTTTGAAAAGGTACCGCCACAGTGACAGCTTTTGTACCTTTTTTTCTGAGAGTTTATGGTGAATGGCACATTGCACTATATAGGGAACGATTCAGACAGTGTAAATATGCTTTTCATTGCGGCGAATGAGGTCTGGTTTCACGTAAATGTCACGTGAACCACCGCAGTGCAAACATAGTCTGTTCCGGTCCCGAGACACGATAGCACAGAGCGGATCATATGCGCGAGTCGGTGCAAACCAGAAAACGTATTGGCCCTATTTAAACACTGCACAGAATGCTGTATTTTAAAGCGATATGGAGGAGATTAGGAGGATCAATTAGCGATTAGGAGGAAACTGCGGCTTAAACACTATTGGCTATTGTAGAAAGGGGGAGGAGCTGTTCGATCCTGTTTCAATGGAAATGACATCAACACATTGAAAAATGCTGCACGTTTCAAGGCACTTCAGTCTGACTTTGATAGACTTGGTTTACATAACAACAGTGATATAAAAAGGCTGGCACTTTTTCATTAATTTTTTAGCTACAACCAGCCATAGTCAAATCCCAAGGTTGACCTAAAAACCACTGTTCCCATAGCAGTAAACAAAAACACACACACATATGACTGGACAGCACATAATATCAGTACACAAAGTGCTTGCATAGGGAAAACAAGATAGTGAGAAGAGGCAAAAAAGATCAATAGATTACATAATCATGCTGTATTGGCAGGAAACAAAGGAATTGTACAGAAAGTAAATTAAGTTCAATTTCTGCACACCTAGATTTGCAACGGTTATATTTTTATACAGTTTGAATAAGACAACTAATGTTGGCAATGTTATGTTGAACAAGTGAAGGCACATACCAATTTCTTTTTTCCTTAAACTCAGCCTTCAAGTGTAATGAAAAGCACACGGTGTACAGGTATGTCAGACATGCCTGCATAGAAACTTCAAAACACGTTTGAATAAATCAAATGCCTTATTCCCGTTTCATTCGCAACACAGAGGGTTTGGACTCAGGTGACTGTTAGCAATGCGAATCGGGGACAATCCACCGTGTTTCCCTACTATGGTGTAACATGAACTTGACTGACCCCTGAGACCCGATTGATGTAGCTTGCTTGACTGGTTGTCATCTGTCCAGGACTGTGTCTGCAGTCCACAAAACCCAAGTCAACCAGTTCTAGTCCTTCACTATCCCACTCAGAATTTCAACAATCCCAAGGGTTTTACTGGAATTTCAGGGACCCGGAGGAGGGCCGGTGAATTAGAAAGAGAGAGATGAAAATAACTTCTCTTGGGCTGCCGGCTGTTTGGCCCCTCTGACCTCGCTGGCAGTTTGTAAGACACTCTATACTTCCAAAGATGGCAGAACCTTTGGGTTCCAGCAGCTGGGGACACTGCTTTAGAACGAATGTCGTCACTGCATCCTCTTCTGTCCTGACAGGGACAGTCCAGGAATGACATGTCATCTTTAGAGATAGATAACGGAATCATGAATCATGTTCAGTCTCTTGTACGTTGTGTGTGCACGAATGGAGGCACGAGCAGTTAGTTGCTGGCTGCAGTTCACTTAACGGCCATCGGTGTCGCTAATAACAAGGGTTTCTGAATTCTACATATAGCCCCTTTAAAGGTGCAGTGTGTGATTTTTAGAGGCATCTAGTGGTGAGGTTATGAATTGCAACCAACAAACGTTACGGTGGCCGACGGGAAAAGATGTCATCGTCTGAGACAGCAGAGAGTAGCCAGTTAAGCCATGAGGTTTCTTGACAAAGATAAATTAAAGCTACACTGTGTAGGATTTTCTCCCATCTAGCGGTGAAATTGTTTATGACTACCAACTGAATATTATGAATATATGAATATGAATATGAATATATGAATATAATGGCTGCCGCCATTCGAGCGACTCGCTCGTATGTATTCTAAAAGTATTCTCGCTTACGAGAATACTTGATTAGTTGGTAAAAGTAATTACACATTAATGAGCACATCATTTTGAAAAGAACAAAGTGTATTTTGCTAAGAATCAACTTAAATTACACAGTGTAGCTTTAAGAAATTATGTTTACTTTATTATTCAGTAAAACGATATGTTATTGCGAATATTATTGTTACTTGTTATTGTTACACGCTCTGTAGTAGTTTGTCCGTTTAGGGCTACTATAGAAACATTTTGGCGCAAAATAGCTATTTCAGTGTAAGGGACCGGCGGTGTGTAGATAGAAATGGCTCAATCTAAGGTAATAAAAACATTACGGTTCATTATGTAAGGTCTTTATACACCACTGAAAACATAGTTATGTATATTAAATTGCATTTCTGTCTACAGATCTTCCTAAATATTACACAATGTACCTTTAAAGGTTGCATAAAAGGTAAAATAAAATGTACAATTCTAGTAGTTGGCCTTTAATAACAACATGAAAAGATTGAACATTAGCGCTGAAACAACTACATAGAAAATGCTGTTAAAAAGAAAATTAAATCAACAAAGAGTTTCATTCAATTTCATTTATGTTTTGGATGTGTGCTGCTGCAGCACAGCACTGAAAACCTCAAAGACTGAGCTCACATTACTGAAAAACACAATGTTAAAAACACATTTCTATGTAAAATATGCATTTGAATGGCAGGGACCACAGCGCGAGCTGGAGTGGAAAGTGCACAAGCTAAATTGGGAGCAATATGTAATTGCTTTAACGTAGATCATAGAGCTTTGTGTAGTTGCCGTGTGAGCCCTGAGAAACTGCTTGTTGAGAAATGTTTTCCACAGTGCATAACTTTTTACTGATCTATTACTGTAACTGTGAATGTTATAAATTCAAAGTCAAGCGGGTAATTCCATTTAACAAAACAGTTTGCCTTAACAGCATGGTCCGCGCCATTACACTTGTACACTTCTAGACACATGTCTGAACGAAAGTGTGCATACGCATCAACCAGATAGATGCAGCTTGGGATAGAAGACCAGCTCAAGAGAGCAACATTGGCTTAATATATCAAACCTGTTTGAAAACAGTTATTTTTGTAGGTCCATTTGTTGATGTTTGCACCATATAAATTTACCTTTAACTGCAATGTAATTTTATATCTATTTTGCATTCATATTCTGGCAGTGCACAGATGTATGAAAAGCAAATGACATGTATCGCTTTCCCCGCCACGGTAAAAAAAAAAAAAAAACGTAAAACGATCGTAAAACGATCATTTTCAACAAAATTTCATGGCCCTAAGAATATTTTGTTGTATGAATAGATACAACCTATGAATACATAATCCCTCTGCTTTTAAACAACCCCTTACATTTAAATTACATTAAGTTACATTTAAAATTTAAATAATTCCCGCCCAAGGCATACACAAAAAAAGGGGGAGGCCTGGTTGAGTTTAGTTAGTGTGTGTTTTAAATCTCGCGGTTATAGTAAGGGGGATGGCATTTACGGAACAAAGCGGTTGATCATTTCACAACACACTGATCCAGCCGACCAATCAGAGCACATTGCATTTTTCAGAAGGAGGGGCTTCAGAGAGACAGGAACTAAACAGAGTGTTACTGGCAGACTGGGAAGTCGTCAAACGATTTATCGGTTTTGCTAGCAATCAGTTATCGGCAAAAATCCATACCGATAGTTTTTCTGGGTTGCGTCCTTTGCTGGAGGATGCGCTGTCATTACACAGTACGAGAGCAGCCTCTACAGGCGAAATAAAAACTATCACTCTTGGTGTTTGTTTTGACACGAGGCAGTGCGCTGCACAGAGCGGGACACTTTAGATGCGGATTTAAAACAGACAATGAAACAATATGTTGTACAGTAAAACCGTATGCATTTTCATATCATTATAAAGTAATTAATTTGTTGACTAGATGCTGCATTAGTGGAGAACAGCAGTATGTTTGCCGTCGAGGCTGAGAGGACTAACATTAATACCTCAAGTGGTTAAAAAACAATGTGACAAAAACATACGCAAGCCCGACCCAAATGTTTAATTAATAATGCAATAATGTTTGCATTAGTTTATATCCAGCTGGTCGTTTTTATGCATTTGTTATGCAGCAAAGTTGCATATTTAAAGCTAGTGACATAAGAAAGCAAACTGTATCACCATGCAACCAACAGAAACAAACATCAGAAATGCATTCAATTTCAGTTCTTTTTTTTATCGTCACTGACTGCAATACATATTTAGCTATTTTGATTAGATCATCAAGTGTTCTAAAATAGAAGCAAATAAAGTGTAAGAATATACATACAATATACATACGCATCTCATTTCAATGCTATGGCCTTTGTGTAGATATTTAAAGATGGCCAACTTTAGCAAGACTGTTTGGATATATACAAAATGGCAACCCTTTACAATAAGAGTCCAACTTTAACATTAACTAAGGCTAATAAAAGTATTATTCATTGTTTATTTCAACATTTACTAAAAACATTTTCACTTTAAAGTTCTCTTTACATTAGTTAAAGCACTATGAACTAACATCTATGATCAAGGCATAATTAATATATTAATATTTTTATATTTAAAAAGTATAGTACATTTTCATGGTTCAGTACTGATTTTTAATTTTTGTAATAAAGTTCAGCACTATTTTATGTGTTGTGTTTATTTTCATTCAGCATCCATTTTAAAATCTAGCAGTTGATTAATCGGTTATCGGCCAGCGTGGTCCAACTTATCGTTATCGGAAAAATCCACTATCGGTCGACCTCTAGAAGAGAGGTGCTGCAACAATGTAAAATGTGTGGAAAATTCAAGCATGAAAACCTTTACTGGTAGACTCCAAAAACAAAATCAAGACTCAGAAAAAGACCAAAATAGGTCCACTTTAAACTCTAGAATGAAATTGTATTGTATATTCTTCTCCAAGCATAGGAAGATACTAGGAGGCGTACCAATTCAAAGATGCATGATCTGGTTGGCAGAATTCGAGCAAGGCAAAGGGCTACCAGAGGGTGGAGTCCTCAACCTGTTACTCAATATCTACCCTAACATCTTCCACAACACTGCCGCAGTTACACTAAGTGCTCTGTCTCTATGTAAAATCTTTTATTCAGCACTTAGCATAATTGATTGTGACATACACCATTTTCAAAACCAAACAGATGTGTTTTAGAGAAGACACCATTTTTTTTAAAGATGCCACCATTTTAAATTCAGCAAGCAGGCTGTAGCTTACGGCAAATTATTCCACAATATAAAGAAATGCATATTTAATGTTACAAGCTTTATTATGAAATATGAAAGGCTTTAATAAAATCATAATTTTCATAAGGAGAATTTTGCACCACAGAATTTCATTTGCAGGAAGAGAATATAATTTTCTTCATGCAAGAGAGTTTTACACAACATGTGGGGTCAAGTAAGGGCTGCCTTAATATCTAACACATTTTGGCTTCATTGGATGACAACAGAAAGCAATTTACTGCCCCCTGCAGAGAAGGGTCCACCCTTGGGTGCTGTAAATACTAAATCTTTTTTTTAAATAAGGATACATGATGTAATCACCCTCTACAATAGCATCATCACCAGGAACTTCATTTCTGTCGGTATTGTACACAGTTTATTCATTCATAGTGAAAGACATTTCTGCACACATTCTCTATGAAAATATTTCTGTCAGGAATATGATTGACAATTTGCATACAGTTTGGATTGGCGGTATGGTTCGGTTCTGGGCGAGAACTCCCTGCGCATCCATGCAGCCTAGCATGGATAAGAGCAGGGAGAGCAGCAATAACCCCCCTTGGGGTAAACAGAACAGAACCAACATGAATGTTTGCAAATATATTTAATTCAAGATTTTAAAAGCACAACATATTCGATAATTGTTCTGATTCAAGGGGAATCAGAATGTCAAATCCTGACTGACGAGAGGAGGAGCTGGGGATGGAGGAGGGTAATTAGCTCCTGAGAACGCGATACCTGCTGATAACACTGAAGGAGCTTATATATGTATACGGTGCAGGGCTCGCAAAATCGCCTGCCCGACATCCCGGGGCTATTGTGTTTTCCAGTCGGGCTACCAAAATTCATAACCGGCCTGCCCGACGGGCTATCTAAAATAGTGTTCGCGTCAGTCTTGTTATAATCAGATTCAGCGCGTTCTTCATCTTCAATCCGCAGCGGCTCAGAGCAGAGCGCACGTCAGAAAGGTGTGTGTGTGTGTGTGTGTGTGTTTATCTGAGTCTCATTGGTCTGTCAATGTCAGAATATTTTAGATGACCAATCAAATCGAAGTAGGCGGGCTTTATGTTCACAAGAAGCTGCAGAGCGCGAATTTGAGCAGAGCAACTAACTGACGCTTCAGTTTACGGTCAAGTGCGAGATAAGATGCAAGTAGCTAAACTAAACATTTCATATTTGACAGCTTTTTTAGGTCATAAATATGAAACGATAGACAAAAATAATCAGACAAACGAATATACTTTTGTCGAATTTCGCCATTTTGAACTGAAAATAGGCCTATGTAACGTGACTAATAATTAGTTTACTGTCATTGTGAGGGGACATTAGAGCATTAACAAAGCCGTTTTCATGTTAGGCACAAGATTAATAATGAATGTGTGTGTACATGTTGAGAATTAATATACAATTTGTATCCTTCAGTAAATTAAAAAAGTTCAGCTTTAGGAGGGGAAGAGACAGGGCAAGATGAGGAGACTGAGAGAAAAAGAAAGAGTGATGGATAAGAGGAGAGAGCAGGTATTGACACATAATCTACTGCCCACTGACATTGTTTTAAAGCTATTACTTATCCTTTTTTTGGCATTCAAACGTCTTGAAATGGACATATCAGAGAAATAAAAAATGTTAACCCCCTAATAACCTTAAATGTAGGACCTAGGCCTATATGATTATAAAGCCCTGTGTTAGGAATAAGATCAATAATGAATGTGTACATACTGTGAATAAATTTAATAACTTAGTTAGGCTACCTAGCTTTCCTAGTAGCTTTCAGTAAATTAATGCGTCTCAGAAAATGATTTATAAATCAACCTATCAGTTGACCCTATGTTTACTTCACTGACAGACAAAAATGAAAAGCCTATATCAGTCAAAGCTCAGCTTTAGGAGGGGAAGAGACAGAGCAAGAGAAAAACAAAGAGAATAGGAGTGTGATGCTGATGAGGAGAGAAAAATAATCAGCTGCCCACTTACATGGTTTTAAAGCTATTGTTATCCAATTTTTTTGGCCCTCAAAACATCTTAAAATGCACATATGTAGATCAGAGAAATCAAAATTTTCTCAGGGGTGCCCCCGAACCCCCCTAACTAGTCTACCTCACATTCGGGACCTCAGTGATGATAAAACCCTGCCATCTGCAGGTTAATGAAACTTAATAGTGAGCATTAGACCCTAAACTAAAGTGTTACTTTTTTTTTTATTATCATACCCTCATTGGGGGCTGAGCCACAGACACAGACTGATTCATTTTACATACTGGTCACACACCTTTCAGTTCAGTTAGAACCAGATGCATATTTATTGATATTTTGTGTTTTGACTACATTAATAAAATTGTCTTTTTATCTGGGCTAGTAAAATTCATTTCGGGCTACCAAAATCTGGAGAGTGGCTGCCCGAAGGGCTACCAGCGATTTTGAAATTTTGCGAGCCCTGCGGTGATAGGTGTCGTATTCCTATAGGTAGATGTGGATCAGCTGATGCGAGCTTGACTAACGTGACCTGCCAGAACTAACGCTACGCTTGATAGACGAGAACACAAATTTCAAACAAATCAAATAAGTTAGTCTACAAGACTATGTCCTACAACGACGAATAGCAGGAATCAATTGTAATAATCATATTTTATATATTATATATTATTGATAATGCATTTATTTGATCAAAAACACAGTGGAAATAGTAATATTGTTAAATATGATTACAATTTAAATGTTTTCCATTTTAATATAGTTTAAAATGTAAAGTTTTCTTGTGATGGCAAAACTGAATTTTCAGCATCATTACGTCACATGATCCTTCAGAAATCATTCTAATATGCTGATGTTCTGCTAAAGAAACATTTCTTATTACCAATGTTGAAATCAGTTGTGCGGATTAATATTTTTGTGGAAACGGTGAAACGTTTCTTTAAGGATTCTTTGATGAATAGAACGTTTTTGAACTAGAAATAGCCTACTTTACAACATTATTTACGGTTACGTGTGATCAATTTTATCGTCATCACTTTGAATTATTAATTTGTAAAAAAAAAAAAAAAACGTCCTGACTCCAGAACGCTACTTTTGAACAGTAGTGTATTCTTATAGCCTAGAAATCTAGACGCACCCTAGCGGCAGCAAAATGTATTTTGTAGCCAGGGCAGTCTAGCAACTCTCCATTGACTTTCAGGCTGCAAAAACCTAAATTGGGTCAGGCCAATCACGTCGTGTATAGAGTAGGCGGGCTTAACATAATGACGACAGAGTTGCGACGGTTACCTGCCACTTGAAAACAAAGAATGACGGCTGCTGCTGGCGAACATCTTTCGAATCGGCTTTGTCCGCGACAGCACTTCAGTCATTCTTAAAAAAAAGGAAGATGTGTTCGTAGTTTTGCCGGCCAGAAATGGCAAAAGTTAAATCTATCAACTAGCTCTGCTGTTGGGAAAACGCTCTGGTTGGTTGAAGCGCTGTCCTATTGCGTGCAGAGGGAATTTGAAAGACAGCCGTTTATCCCGCCCCTCGGATTGAGCCGTGTCTATGGTGAGTTGCCAGACCAAACATCTTGATGTAGGTCTGGCTTGCCAGGCTAGTATTCTTATATATGTTAATAAGAATTTATAAACATCTGATTTTTAACTGCATTACATATTACTGTAAAAACGGATTATAATACAGGTTTATAGATAATATGGTTTCATAAAGACATCTATCTAAATAAGAATTCAATTAATTGGGGGTTTTAAAACACAATTATACTATTGCCCCCATATGAGGCATCTAAGGAGGTAGACGACGTCTTTTTTAGAAATGCATTTCACACCCTGATCACAATAAGCTAAATGCAGTCCTTTCTTGGAAAGCAACACTGTTGGTAATTCTATGGTAAGAGACACCCTGGCTGCCTTCAAGAGAAAACCCTAAAAGTGGTCAATTATTCAGAAGTCTGCAATAAGATGGATCAATGTCAGAATGCAGTTCTTGCGACCGAGCATAGCTCACATCCCACAGGGGAGAGAGGGAGAGAGAGAGAGAGAGAGAGAGAGAGAGAGAGAGAGAGAGAGAGAGAGAGAGAGAGAGAGAGAGAGAGAGAGAGAGAGAGAGAGAGAGAGAGAGAGAGAGAGAGAGAGAGAGAGAGAGAGAGAGAGAGAGAGAGAGAGAGAGAGAGAGAGAGAGAGAGAGAGAGAGAGAGAGAGAGAAAACAAAACGACAGACAGAGAGGGGCCTCTAGACAGGGCCTCCCAGAGAGCCAATAGAGTCATCATACTGGTCACTCCCAAGCAATTCAGCAGGAGGACACTCCCAGGCTTGGCATTACCCCTTTAAACACAGCTTAGCTGCTTATAAAACGCATGCAATGTATTGCTTACACTTAGCTGTAGAGAGTGGGACGCAAACCTGGCTGTGATTTGCATGCACGTACCTAGTGTGGATTCCATGCCCTGAATTGCAGCATGCATTCATGCAAAAGCATTCTGGAGAGAGACGGGACGGCATGGCCGTACTCTCCACACAAACAGCCGTAAGGTGAAAGGTCTGAGGGGGATCAGCAACACAATGCTTGAAACAATCCTCATACTATTGCATCAAAACAACACAGCAAGGCTGGACGGTCACCAACAATTGAGCAGTCGTAAATAGGGGATTTAGTATCTCTGTGGTCTATTAGCATGACAAACGTGACAATTGCACATGACGGCAACAAGGCCTTGTGCATGGAGGGGACATCGATTCACTGTGTGCACCACTGGAGCCAGTGCAAACTCAATGAACCAGGGCCCAAAAAACAGAAGATAGACCCCCACTGACATAATTGGAGCTGCTCTTCCAACAAATCGCTTCCACCCAAAACTGCGGTCAACTTTTAAAACATCGACGCGCATCCCCTTAAAAGTACTGTTTGTTTCAAATCAACTTTGCAATCAGACTTTTAGTTTTCCTTCTGAGCTATGCACCTTTAAGGTATTTACACACAAAAAACTGCAATCTGTGTCATGTATGCTTCATAACAAAATGCATGGAAGGACACTGACAAGCATAAATTCTTTATAATCTGCACATTTTACATAAAAAAGCAACTTTTTTCCCCACCTAACATGATTGCATTGTAAGGGATACTTCACTAAAAAAACTGAACATTCTTTTGCATCTGTGGAACAAAAGGAAACAAAACGTTTTTGTCCATTCAATGAAAGTCAATGGGGTCCAAAACAACATTCTGAAATATATTCGTGCACAAAGGTTTGGAAGGGCATGAGGGTGAGTAAAAGGTGAAATATCCCTTTAAAGAGTCCCCATTCAATATATTTAAGATGGATTCCATCTAGTATTCCTTAAACATTGCCCTTCACAATCCATTACCTGAACCCTTCCAGCTCCTCATGCACAGGTAAAGGCTGTGTTTGTTTGCATGACGGAGGGGTTGGTTCATAAGGATTTAGTTCCTCAGGTGTGTCACTGTTATACAACAACACAATTACTGCTCTTTCAATGCTGCCAAAATCACCTCATTAGGGTGTCAGAATCAAACATTCTTGAACCACGCCTACTAATATATGATTCATGAGTGTTCTGTTCACAGAATTTAAACGCTCTCGACTGCAGTCCCTGCATGGATCGGAATGGACCCAGTTTAACAGCTGCCAGGCGTAGCTTTAATTTGGGCTAGTGTGCGTACGTTGATTCGGCCCACGGTGTGAGAAACCTCACACACGGGCTCTATACAGTGCTTCTGTGAAAAGAGCAAGGACATTAGATATGTTGCAAAGGCTCCATGGAGTGTAATTAAGGGGTCCAGAAGTGCAGGGCTGGGAAACGTGTGTTTTTGTCTGAATTATTATTATTATACTTGTTTTGCCTTAAAACAGAGTGCAAATTCCAAAATGTAAATAGTAGAAAAGTTTGAAACATGCACCAGTACGACAGAGCTCCATATACTGAAGGTTTTTGTTATACACTAAATTCATTTGGCCTGGGTCTAGAGATACACTGTAAACACCATTTACTTTTGCCTGGGAATTTTTCTGCCTTTCTGAATTTGGAAGAAAAGACAAAAAACGCAAACAAGTCTGAATTACATTTGGTACAATCGACTTTAGCATGCCATTTCTTTGAATGCATAATAATACGTAGAAGTTACTAGACAAGCTTAACAATGGTTGACTGCCACACAACTTGGTGGGTCATTTCAAGAGTTTAGTCTGATGCAGCATGGCACTATAAGAGGAAAATATGAAATGCATGCATCAAATTAGCATAAAACGAATTTAATGATTGTGCATGACCCGGTTTAAACAAGTCGTTTTATAAATTGTGTGACTTTAATTACAACGCTGTCAGTATTTGGCTTGAGGGTTTGTGAATATTTTTGCATGGAGACTTGTGTAGCACATCTGAACCCTGTTCCTTAAACCGATTGCAGCAACAAAACTATATTTAGCTCCTTATTTTTGCAGCCTCTACCTATGCATTACTACTGGAACAAAGCTTGCATGACAGAGCGTCCGAATAATTTTCCATTACGCGCAACTAATAAAAATTGTTGCATGCTCAACATGGCATGCGACCAGGCTGTCAGGTCCCTGTTTCCCCGTTGCACTTGCACACTCAACCGTCGGCCAAAGTTTCGTGTTACCTAATGCACCTCGCATGCATCCACGGCAGAAGTTGTACGAACGAATCTAATCTGCAGAACGAAACCGAGGCCGTCGTGACGTCACAATCGAACATTGTTCGAGAGAAAATCGCCTCGTGCGCGTGAATAAGTCGGGTGCGGACAGCAGCGCGCTGTCGTTGCACAATCACTTTTGCATTGCTGGCTAGGCAGTTCCTCAACGCGGAAAGAAGGCGTTTCTTTTCGTAATCGTGGTAGAACAAGAATGCAAATAGCGCCTGTGCGAGTGTCTAAGGAGAGCATCGCCTTCCCAGTAAATCTGCAAAAGGGCAGATCATTAAAACATGCATTGCAACTGAGCCATCAAACTTTTAATGCATTGGCCACGATGAAGCTGCAGCCGTGCACTTTGCAAGCCATGCAACGCTGCCTGCATTTCCGAGGTTTTGCACGGTTCGGTTGAGTAAAAAAAAGTACCTACCTCCTTTTGGCACGGACATCTCCCCTTTTGGGTTGGGGGAAGGGGACGCACAAAAGACTTTGCCTTCCTTGTCGCTCCCTCCTTCCATCTATCCCTCGCAGTGAGGCTTCAAGCGGGCTTGTTTGCAACAAAGGTGCAAAATACAAGCCCCGATCTTCATGCACTCGGAGCCTTTGGGCGTCGGGTAACTTGTTCTCCGTGCAAATGCTGGCCTTTCAATTGCACGCAACGAAAACGGGGAGATTTCTGCAACCGCTCTGCAACGAAACCTCGGCAGGCACTTACATGATGGGCCAAGGCCAGCAGCTGAAAGCTCCTAACTTGGATCAGTGTGAGCCCCTGCTAACACACGCTCTTCCTGCCTGACGACGCCGGGGATCATGGGACTGGTAGTTTGCACGTAATTGTTGTGCGCCGGGGAAAAAGGAGGAGCGGGCCAGATGCTAATGTGACTCTTTCGGGCTAGCAGACAGATATGGTATTTCAGACAGATAAGCAGGGTGTCAGTGAAGTACTTGAGGAATTGAATGATGAATGACTTCATTATGCAAGTGTAGGCTAATTCTTTTTCGTTAACAATCGTAAATAATTCAAGTTCTTGTTCATATTCTAATTATTTTATTTATAAACTATTTCAGCAGCCTACCTTTTGTCCTAGGACAGTCGCTACAAGAAATCATTTTCAGATGTTACAAATGAAAAATCTATTTAATCCAATTCTTTCTCTTTTTTTGCCATTAATTGTGGTAAAAAATATATTCCTTTATTTGTATTATATTGTATTTTGTCTTATCCCTTTGAAATTGTAGTATCTTGGTACACTCCGGTTTTTAAGGTGCTTTATAAATAAACTTTTATTTGATTGATTTTGATTCCGACAGATTAATTTATAACCGCCCCTGATTCAGAAGTGGTTATGATTCACTTAAAAGAACCGACTCATTAGAGTCGTTCTTTTGTTAATTGAACTACGTTAATCGTTGTTGATTCAGTAAAAAGAACCGTTTCGGTCGGAATAGGACTACAGTTGTCGCTGGTGGCCTACTTGAGAGTTTCCCTCTACTGTACTTTTTTACGCATTTCAATTAATAGTAAAATCCCATCAAATTAAATTGAATAATCCTTACATATTATTATTCATTAAAAATTTTAAACGAGTACAAAAAAAACCCTAAAGCATTTTGTACAGGCCTAAATCTCAATGGAACAAGGGAATTGACCAATTAGTTTATGTGATTCATATTCATAAAATTTAAAGGTTTAAATTTGTGTTTGAGATTTAAACAAAATGTTTTATTGAGCTATAGTTTTTTTACTCATTTAAAATGGTTAATTTATAATATGAATAATATATAAGGATTATTCAGTTCAATTTGATGGGAAAAGCCTTAAGTGTACATAGGCTACATCTCCGCAGATAAGTGCATTAAAGCGTGCCCTCTTAAGAACCGAAGACCATGACCATGTGTCTGAAGCCTTTCTCTTCTTTCTTTTACCCTCATAATCAATGATGGGCTCAAACTTCATGAATAAGCATCATTATTATTTTATTGTGTGGTCTGCACAGGAGAGTGAATAGCCTACTGAACATACACATGATCCCAACATGCAAGGAAACTGATCTAAAAAAAGTTAGTGTGCAGGGCATAAAGATAAGATAATACAGAAAAAACAACTAACTAAGAATTTTAGATATTAAACAACCGTGTGACATTTCAAGACATTACAGGTTTGAAAGAGATGTGATATTTCTCATTATATTTAGCACCATGGAAATTTAAATGTTAAAAATAATGGTATTATGGCAAAATTATGTTCAGTCATAATAATATTATTTACAATATACAATATGAATGCTTAATAAAACAATCTGTTCATTTTCTCTTTCTTTGACCAATGAGTCCAGTTTGGACTAAGGATGTTGTGTTGATTATACATGATTATACTTGCATGATTTAGGGCTTCTGCCTAATTGAGTTGAAAATTACCTGCGATATGAGTAATCTTTGGGACACAAAGTGTGTCACAGCCTATATTAAAGTCATAATTTTGTCAAAAATCAAAATGCTGTCACAATTTCCTTTCTTTCGTGAAACGCGAAAAGAGATATTCATAAGAATTTCCAAGCCGCTCTTCTCAATGTCAGTGAATGGTGACCACAGCTACAAGGTACAATTTCCAACTTATAATTCAGTTTGTTCTTCACACAGTACTCATATTACCTGCTTTTAATGAGGTTTTATGGTATTTTTGTCATTTTTAGAGCTTGACAGCTCCTGGTCCCCTTCCACGTTCACTGAATAAGAGAGCAGCGTTAACATTCTTCAAAACGTTTCCTTTTGTGTTTGATTGAAAGAAAGAAAGTCATACAGATTTGGAATGACATGAGGGTGAGTAAATAATGACTTTTATTATTAAGAATTTTCTTTTTTGACTGAACCTTCCTTTTAATTTCGTACGTGTGGACTATTTTTGACACTTTTCCACCGAAGTAAACCTCTAACTTACAATACATTACAAGGACAGTGGAGATGCACTTCATTAGTCTTAATCACATTAAACGTTTTCTTCCCTGCATTCAAAAAAGTATAGACCTTCTAAATCATGCATGCGTATCCTACTCCAATGTGCCTGTCACATTAGTTCTTAGTTGCTATTAGAGTCTGGTAAATAGGCTTTACAATGATGTGCAAGTACAGCGATCCATCCACCAGGTACTCGGATGTGCGATACTGCAGGTCCACGTCAGCCAGGAAGTCCCCCACCTCCTCTGTGCTTTGGTGGAAACCGAAGATATGCCTCACCACAAGCTTGCCCTTCTGCTTTGTAAAGATGAGCACAGTCTTTTGAAAGCTCACACCTGCAAAATCTGCGCTGGAAGTAGCAGGTGTGATGATGATACGAGGCCGGGCGATTCCACTTCCTCCGTCGGGCCGCGGTGGCTGCATGGCGCCCTGCTCGGTGTACATGGGCCGCATGCTGAGAGGGAGCCAGCGGGGCGAGAACAGGGCGTTCCACGTCACCCGCTTACTGGAGTCGAATCCGCTCGGACCCAACTGGGTCTGGAAACTGGAGCTGCGGTCGTCCCGTGCCGGGTTGCTTATGGCCCACTGAGAGCCCCACATGGACGAGAGATAGTTACGGGGCACGAAGAGGCTGCAGTTCATGTCGAAGAACTTGGCCAGCTGAAGGGGTGAAGCTGAGTGGAACTGGTAGGACAGATAGAGAAGATCACGCACCGACTCGTGGTAGCGCGTCATGACCGGCGACTGTCGCTGCAAGCGAAAGAGCTCGCGTGGAGGGATCATGGCGTAACGCACCAGGCGAAGGGCGTTCTCTGCCGTGAGGCTATCCGGGTCATTCTTGGCGATCCAGATTTCAAGCGCCTCAAACAGCTCCAGCTCGTTCTTCAATACCAAATCAGAGCGCTGCAGGAAGGTCATTAGCAGTTCGACGCTAACCGACGGCCATTCGGCACTCTGAAGAACCGACGACAGATTCCAGGACAAAAACTGAAGGCAATTGTCTCTCAGCGGGGTGTCGCCCACCGTCATGGCGTACTGGTACCAACCCACCACGTGACCGCCATGAGAATCGCTGGCCAGGTTCTGGCTCATGTACTGGGTCAGTCCTTGCTGGAGGCCGGAGATGCCGTACTTGGTAGCCAGTCTGTGCAGTGGTGTGGCCTGGTCCAACTGCAACGAGAGTTCACCGCAATACAGATATCTGCAAAACGCAAGAAAATGTGTGAATCAAACTGTGTTTTATAGGAATTTTACATTTCTCTGCAGTGCCTGAGCTTGAATTGAACAAGAAACAGAATCGTAATTGTAATTTATATGTATTTGCTATATATATGACATACTTTTTAAACCTTAATTTTATTTCATATTTCATTTTTCTAAACTTCGCTGATTACATTGTGGTGAATATTTTGGCTGTATTAGTTGTTTTGGCTGTAGGTTTAATAAAGTATTTGTAATTACTTACAAAACTTTTATTTCCTTTTATTAATGGAACACAGGAGAAGATATACATAGCAGAATATTTAGTAAATAACATTTATTAATAAATTAACTTTATCAATTATTTATTTTTTCTAAACTTGACAACATTGTGGTGAACATTTTGGCTGTATTAGTTGTTTTGGCTGTAGGTTTAAGAAATATTTGTCATAAATTACAAAACATTTATTTCCTTTCCTTCATAGAAAACAAAAGGAGATATGCATAGCAGAATATTAAATACATTTATGTTTGATAAATTATCTTTATTAACACATTATTTTATAAAGCTAAAGCTGACAACATTTTGGTTTTATTAAAGGTATAGCGGAGGATTTTTTACTTCCGGGTGGATCACCTATACTATTGGTCCTCCTAATTGTCAATCATTCTGGTGAATCAATCAAACTTTTCAAAAAGTGGAGAGGGCGGGTCTTATCTAAAATTCAGAAAGATCCTCCACTATACCTTTAATTGTTTTGGCTGTGCTTTAAGCAATATTGGTTGAGAAAAACTGTGTTGTGTATCAGGGAATAAATATGCATGCTTTTTCAAAATGATTGAATTGCAATTTTTTCTTCCTGTCATTCTTATTCAAATTCCAATTCAGCTTCCTGTGGGGTGTGTCCAATTCAATTCATATGTAATATCATGAATTGAACAAGAGCCAACTTTTTTTTTTTTTTTGCAAAACAATTGTTTTCCACAATTTTGCAAAACAATCTAATTTATGGCGTCTATTGGCTCTGTGAGCCAAACTGGATTGTTACCTGATAAAATAATATCAAGTTCTATTATAAAAATATAAATCTCTTTAATAATAATGCATTTCTCTTGTTGATCTCTACCATTGTAGTTTAATGCTGTCCCTCTGTCTCCAACACAAATTTGCCTTGTTTTCCTCTTTTGCTGGGGATTGTATCTTTGTTGTCTTATCCTTTGGATCGCTATAAAGGAAATAATACCCCAAACAAAAAAACTCCAGCTCATTTAAAATAAATGTGTAGGCGGCATGCGCTCTTGTAACCAAAACATCTTCTCACGCTAGCTTCACTTCACCATTGTAACTTCGGCCCTTCTCATTATAAAGTGCTCTCATTACATAAGAGCAAAGAGTTCATTTTGAAATATTGTTGTGTTTCATTGAGCTTATCTCCTGTGGGGTCTGAGCTGCTGACAGCAAGATTGCAGTTCCACCATTGGCCATTAGAGAGAGGCTTGGACATGTGTGGGATGGGAATGTTCTCATAATTTGTCATGTCCTAACATGTTTTGGGACGATACAGCAATGCAGGCTTTTTCCTAAAATGTCAATTTTACAGTTCTATTAACTCAGTTTGATGAAGTCTCAAACCCAAATAAAGTCTCTCCCAATTCAAATGCTTTTTTAAAAACATGTTTATAATGCTTTACTTTTTTCTAGTTTCGGTTTGACCTTAATAATAATAATAATAATAATATCAAAAATATATTTTATTTTATTGAAACACAAAGAGACATTTTAATGCTCTTTTAATGTTGGTTAATAGAGACAACGATAGAGTATTTTTTTTTAATCCATTTTCAAGCCTGGCAGTCATTGTCTTGTTATATGGTAAAACAAATAAAAAAATTCTCATTTTGTGTTCCACAGAAAAATAAAACAGATGGATGGATGGATGGATGGATGGATGGATGGATGAGATGAGATAAGAGTGAGAGACCTTAAAAGGAGATGTCAACTTTCTCTAACTCAATGCTTCTCACCTGATGAATTTGTCGAACACAGCAGTGCATTCTGCCGTTTCTCGCAGCACTAGCGTGCTACTATTTCGGTTTCTCAGCATCTCTTCAAACACTCGACTCTGCAGTGAAAGCACCAGCGTGTGGGCTTGGATCACCTTGACCTCATCCGCATTCACCGTTTCCACACGTAGGGAAATGTCACTGTTATTCCCCAGCACTAGAAGGCCCTCCAGCCGTGCCAACAGCCCCTGGGAGTGACTGATCACTTCTGTGGTGCTTTCTTCCAGTCTCTCTGCCCTCAAACCTGCAGAGCGACGGGGAAGAAGTGGAATTATTCATGTCCAGTGACTGGTGATGGGTGTCACAGTGTGCGTGTCTAGATAATCCAAGCGAGAGAGATACAGGGCGCGGAATAGAGGATCAAATAACTTTTAATAGACAACAGGAACATAGAAGCACTACACGCGTACAATACTATCGCAAGACAAAGAACAGAGGCAAACTAAGGGCTTAAATGCAGAAGGAGATCATAAACAGAACAGAGAACAGGTGTAACTCAAATAATTTGAGCAACTCAAATGCGTTTTTTTTACGTACAGACGACAACATTGTCAAAACGGTCCCGTGCACACTGATCCGTGAAAACAACTAAAAAATAAATGCCGTGTTATTCTTCCAGGCCAGTAGTTGGCGATGTCACTTTGTAAAGAAACACTATGCGCCTATAGACTGAAAACGTAATATGCAAGTGCATGACATCACCATTTTCACAAATTTGCACTTTAAAACCCCGTTTCAAAAGTTTGCGTTTTCAGTCCCCCAAACGGCTTTTTCGAGTAAACGAACGGCCAAAAACACAAGTTTTCCGCCTGTAATTTTTTTATGTTTTTGAAAGAATTCTCTTATGTGCATCTGTATTTAAGCTATTTGATCAAAAATACAGTAAAAACAGTAATATTGTTCAATATTATTACAATTTAAAATAACTGTTTTCCATTTTAACATATTTTAAGATGATTTAACATATTTTTAAGAGTGCAAAGATGATTTTTTTAACAGCAATTACTCCAGTCTTTAGTATCACATGATTTATTACATACTTTAAATATATATATATATAATCTTATTTGATTATCTTAAACATTTATTCATTTTATGTCATTGTTTTTATGTTACATTTTCAGAACTCTCTGCTTCCTTCCAGTTTAAATGAGATTTCTCTGCACATCTCACCTCAGAATTTGAACTTGCATGTTTCTGCGTTAATTTGCAGCGTTTCCTCTTTTCCATTGCTTATTTTTCACATACCAGAACGGTCTTAACCTTCTTGTTTTTCCAGAAGGGAACTAGTGTTTGGCTCTGCACCCTCAAATGATCATCCGACTTCAGTTGTGATCGGGTGTAATTGCAGTGTGTGTTGTGCGTGTGAACAAATCATTATAGCGCCCTGGTTTCCAATGACTACAACATAAAATACAAGCCATTATGAATCATAAAACAGGTTTGTAATGAAATGCAACATAATAACAGAAATCAAAGGAAAGGCTTAATCGCTAATGCTTCGTTTTTTTTTCATCAGATTACAACAATTGAATTGTCTTTTACTAGCCAGACATGATTAGGTAAGTCATTGTATTTGAAAGAAAATAATTGGATATTATTTTTCATGCTAAAACATGCTGTCATCCTTGATCTTGATCAATTGATCATTGCTAAAATGTCTCTTAACATGCAAGTTTGCAAAGTGCAGATTTCACAACCCAGACTATTTATTTTCTGTCATCCATCAGATGAAACCCGGAGTTCTGGATACCTCCATCCACAAATCCAATACTTCTGACGCTATTTCCGAACGTCTGGGAGAAAGTGCAAGAGAAGTCACCTTACCTCCATGGACTGGTTGCACATGAGACCCGGTGGCCAACAGCAAGAAGAGCAGGGCAAACAACAAATAAGCCATTTTTCTTGTCCGATAGTGGATTTGATCTCTTTCTCTCTTTCCTGTCTCTATTCTATATATTTTCGTCTGTTTTCTTTCTCTTTTCAACCCTTTACTCTTCCTTGATTTAATTGTCTTTCTTCTGTTTCCTCCTCCTCCTCCTCCTCTTCAGTAGATGATGGATGGTCTGTCGGCCCCCTTTATGAGGCATATAGACTATGGTGCATAACTAGTATGTAGGTTACTGGTTGTTTTGGGTTAGTTCCACCCTCACAATATCCTATCGATCAGTGGAACCTGTGGGGGGTGGGGAGTTCGTTTTGGTGGGCAGGAACGCCAGTTGCCATGACGACGGCTTTGATTTTGACTTTTCTCTTTTTGAATGTTGTATGACATAGATCCAGAGGAGGCCTCAGCTGTTCGGGCAGAGCAAGCGTGGAATTCTAATCACGGACTGTAATTGTGACTGAGAGTTGCAAGTGTGTTTATGCAAATCTGCATGCATAAATTAATGCATGCTTTTAGGAACTACGTCGAACTAGATTTTAAAAAGAATTTGAAGAAAAAAAATATTCAAAGTAAAACCGTACTTGCCTGTAGATAATTCACTTCTGTGATGCCAGAGAGTTAGTATGGTTGCTTACTGGCCAAGAGGGGAAAGCGATTTTAACAAGTACAACATGCAACATCTTTGTTCATTCTGGTGTAACATTACAATCAACCAATCATATTTGAGGGACACATTTATGTCAAGTTTTAGGCTTATAACCAGGGTTAGGTGCTCCTACTTCAGTGTAGTTATATGGGAAATGGGATAACTTATGGTATATTAGGTTTAGGACTACATTTTCAGATAGGAATGTTGTTCCAGGATCAACAAAATATGTCTTACTTGGCAAAATCACGGTGACCACTGGCAAGATGGGCATTTAATAAAAGTTATCTGTCTATATAAAAAAAAATCAGTGATACTTGACTAGAGAAAACTACAGAGCCCCTAAAGGGTCATGGTGGTGGGAAAAAATATGAGAATGTACGAAAAGTTATCATGAGCATTATGTTTGAAGCAGATGTCATAACAATTTGGGTTCATTCATAAATCTGTAAGATCTTACCTTCATGCTGTGGAAATACAAACCAGAAGACAGAATGGGTGGGCCTACATAAGGTCTATAAAGAACCTTTTGTTCATTGAAAAGGTGTCATGGCTGTTAAAGGTTCTTCATGGAGCCAAAGATTCCAATAGAATCTAAAAATGTAAGTTTGCCCCAAAATGAGAATTTGGTCATCATTTACCCCATAATGAAAGACTTTCATTGTATTATGGAAGCTTGTTTCTGTCACGTAATAATAAAAACAAATTAATTCAGTAAGTTATAGTTTATATCTCGCAATTGTGACTTCATTTCTCGCAATTGCGGGTTTATATCTTACAATTCTCAAAGACTGCAAGATGTCAGAATTGTGAGTTATAAACTTGCAACTGTGAGAAAAATTGCGAGTTTACATAAGTTTATTCCAATTCCAAGTGTATTTCGCAATTCTGACTTTTTTTCCTTCCGAATTGTGTTATAGCTATACATTTAGAATTTCCAGTTATAAAGTTCAAATTGTGAGATATAAAGTCGCAATTACCTTCTTTATTTTTTATACCGTAGCGGAAACGAGCCTCCATTTTGTATGGACAAAAACTGTTGAAACGTTCATTAAAATGAATGTTGTATTCTGCAGACAAAAGAAACTCAAACAGGTTAGGGACAGGTTTGGGAGTGAGTAAGTGACAGATTTTTGAATTTTTGGTGAGCTATTGTTTTAAAATTGCATAACTTGATTAGCACAACAAAATTGCTCAATTTGAGATATCATTCATGCCTGTTGCACAAACATGAAGTTTAACCCCTTAACTGTCACCCCCCTTTTTGAGAATGGATATTAAAATGCACTATTCAAACTTAAATGGTTGTAATTCAAGAATGCGTTGGAATATAGACCTAAGTTTGGTCTTGTTTTAAAGAAAACACTCAGCAGATTATTATTAGGGTTAAGGGTTCGTATGAGAAGTTGTAACTGGACTGTCTAAACATAGAAGTATGTGACACCCTTGTACACTGTATTTTACTGTTAAGCATTGCGCCAGTCACTCAGCCAGACTGAACATGTTGTTTCTATTACATGCTGTCCACACTCAGGATCAAAAGAAGGATTGGAGTCTATTTCTCTCGCTGTGTGTAAGGACATCCACTCCTGCAGAGTCCTCTAGTTAGAGGTTATGTCACTTGTTTACTGCCAGTCAAAGGAGCGGGAGAAATGTGCTGAGAGAGCCTGAACCTTGGCTGTGTGACAAGGCAAAAGCAGGAACAGATATGTGTGTGTTTGTGCAAGTGTACGGATGTGTGCCGTGCGTGTGTGAGATGAGCTTCCGAGTAAAATTTGAGTAAATCATTTACTTAGGAGAAACCCTAAAGCTATATCAGCCCGATTGTGATCCTGATCTAGACTGATAGTGATGAATGGATTCCTCTTAAGGCTACATCATACGGGATTCGGTTGAGTGAATATAAAAATTGATTTGATTTTAACTAGGACAATGCACAGGCAAAGTTTAACAGACCTGAAAAGACAGCAGTCAATTCAATGACAGAGAGCATTTATACCCATATTTATAATCATGTGCTTCACTTCAACCTATTCAGCACTTAATTTTTTTTTTTTTTTTTTTTTGGGGATTCTTTTAAGAATAGAAAGTCTTACTCTTTACTGTCACTTTTGAACAATTTAATGCACCTTTGCTGAATAAAATTTATTTCTTTTTAAGAATGCAGGATAATGTACAGTCATCTGATAATGACCATCTGATAATACCTTATATGGCTTACTAAATGTCTGTATTGTTTCATTGTTGACCTGTCCTAGGAACAGTCAATATTATTGTAGAGTGTTAGAACAGTAACTATGAGTGATACAGTGACTCATAGACAGTGTAATAAAGCAGTAAGCTTTCATCTTCAGGTGAAAGAGACAGTCATTGGCAAGTATATAGGCCGTATTATTATCAAGTCCACACTAATTTTAAGTAGAAATACTGAAGTAGTATTTTCTTGTAAAGCATACTCCAATAATCTTTGTAGAAGTACGTATGTTGACTTTTTAGCAGCAGAAATCATACCTTTAAACTTTTTTTTAGATGTACATGTAGAGCAATGACAACTGACGACATCAGTTGTCCAGCCTTTGGTTTATTATATACAATAAACAATACAATGTGACCATACAATGTGATATACAATATACCATATACAATGTGACCAGCCTTTGGTTTATTATATACAAATAATTTATACTCCAGCATTTAAACCACTAAGTAAAAAGAAAGGCATGTAGCCTGCTGGTATATTGATCATTGTTGATGACAATGTCAAAACCAGTGATACAGTGAGTGACCCAGCAAGCCTAATTCGATTTATCTCACTATCTAATAATAGTTTGACCCACTTGGCACCTCAATGTATCTGTTCTACTGCATTTCAGCTGTATATTGTGCTGTTTCTGTCATGAATAAATTGGTTTCATTTAATTTTCCTTTGAATTGAGTTTTGGTTTAACATTAGGTTGCCATTCAGTGGAATCTGCCAGGAGTTATAAAACAACAACGCATTTTACTAAACTTGAATGGATAATGTCACTAGAGGGCAGTATTGTTACAAACGAAATGCTTATAATGCTTATAAATGCTCCTGATTACATAGAAATTTGAGTTCACTTTACTATAAGATTCCATTTATTAACAGTACTTAACACAAACTTACATTGAAAACTTATTTTGAAGCATTTATTAAGGTAACACTTTATTTTGATTGTCCAGTCCACCTTTGACATAACTTGTATGTTATTAATCTTGTTAATGTTAATTTCAACATTTAATATACAAATCAAAAGTTGCATTTATAGCATGTACCTGAGCAAACATACTAACAAAGAAATGTTTTATTTGTAATTAACATTAACAAAGATGAATAAATACAAATGTATTACTAATTGTTAATGTATTAACTAATGGGACCCCAACGAAATTTGCATTGTGAAATGCATTGTCTGTTATTATCCAGACAAAAGAGAGCTTTAATAATCCATAATTACTCACAAAAAAGCTCTCTCACTTATTCATGTGTTTTTCCTTTTATCTTGTTTCTCTCCCTTCATCTCCCCCACATGCCTCAGAAATTACAGGTAATTAAATTCACATTCATAATGTTAGCCTCCGTGAACCCCCGCTCACAGCAATCACATTACGTGCTGTTATGAATTAATGTGTTTAGATTGAACCAAAGGACTCTTCACTTTAAGTGCTTTATGAGTTTGTGTTGACAGTTTTTCTTCTTCACTCTTCAAAAAGAGTACATTAAAGCAGTGGACAAAGTGGACATAACCCCTTTCTACATCACAGCAGTGTTTATTGGCTCTTGTGTAGAGTGTATCTCACTCCTACGCATTGTGTTATGGAAGTTGAGATTTGAGAGATTGACCACTTCCCATATAGCTGTCTTTTAAAATCATATAGCCTACATCTCATGAGATCAAGATTGACAATTATTTTTATGGAATATAGTGTTCAATTTTCAATTGGACAAAATCAGTCCCTGACCTACATTTTTTCTTGTTCTAAAAGCAGTTTCACTCAGATATACGTCACCTGTGTCTGGGAAAGTTACTTTTAAAAGGCCTGTGTTTTAGTATTGCACTACTCTTTTTGTTACTTAGTTAGTATTTATGGAAAGTAATGTGTTATACTTTTGTGTTACCTTTTCCCACGGGCTTGCTTTTTTTTTAATAACCAAAAGACTTGGCAAAGACATTGGCTAATAAAGTGAGATTAAATACATTGTGCTTTTTAACATATTTAATGATTGCTGGTTTACGTAATATTCAGTATATCGTTTTTATTCATGTTGAGGAATACTGAATCTGTTTTTGTGCAAGTGAGATGAGTAAATGCCTGCTCACATTTAGTCTAGAACTACAATAACCATCATGTTTACACACAACGCCTCTGCCCTTACTCACAATTTCGCTCAACATGGGGACAAGGAGAGCTGTCAGTCAGTCAATCAATGGGAAAACCATATTTAAAAAAGTTACTCAGATATTTTATTTCGTTTTTCCATATTTTTCTCTGATTCTGTGATATTTGGAAATATAAAAAGGGGCTTTTTCCCCAGAGGTGTGTGTATGTTCTCAGAATTTGGACATTCTGTAGTGATCAACCAGCTTTATATTGAGAAATATAGATATTTATAGCAAAGATTGTTCTCTATTATCACACCTATACAATATTAATACATACTGCTGACACCATGACCAATGACAGAGAGTTTACTCAGCTCATTTTCTGCATGGCCAGTCCTCTGCTGTGGTTTAAGGCCAGTTCAGAGAGCATTCATCAAAATGAACACTCAGTGGTGAGTATTCACGAGAGAGAGAGAGAGAGAGAGAGAGAGAGAGAGAGAGAGAGAGAGAGAGAGAGAGAGAGAGAGAGAGAGAGAGAGAGAGAGAGAGAGAGAGAGAGAGAGAGAGAGAGAGAGAGAGAGAGAGAGAGAGAGAGAGAGAGAGAGAGAGAGAGAGAGAGAGAGAGAGAGAGAGAGAGAGAGAGAGAGAGAGAGAGAGAGAGAGAGAGAGAGAGAGAGAGAGAGAGAGCATCCGTGCATCCCTTTCTGTCCTTCTTTGTCCAGATGGTGGTTTACATGTACTTTTTGTTCCATCTATCTGGAGACATGATGTTTCTGGCTGATGAGGGAATAATTAATCTAGAAAACATTTAGATTTCTAATAGAGAATTATGGATTTTGGTCCTAAAAATAAAATGCCTAAGATTGTGCGACTTCGTGAGCAGTGTTATTAAATCTTTATTTTCACTTTATGTGCACTTCCAGTGTACTTAGTATATCAACTTGGATGTTTAAGTCATTTCAACTTAAATTGCATTAAACAAATGAGAATCGTGTAGGCTATACATGTATAAAAAAGTTGAAAATTGCTTAACTATTCTGATGAGCAATGTAAAAACATATATTATCATAACTTTTTGATAATTTTTTTTACAATGTAAGGTTCAGGGTTATACCTATAGTTATTGTTGTTACTATAATTAGTACAAATAGGTTAAGGCGAAACAGTAATGTAAAATAAATTGATACCCAAATATTAGATGAAAAACTTTGAAGATGAAAAAAATGAGAAATGATGTCTTGACAACTGACTGAAATAAAACATGTCGATGCTGAAATTACTCAAACTGAAATAGATATAAATTAAAGTTAAATAGAATTAAAGTTAAATAGAATATAAAAAACTAAAAGAATAAAATAACAAAAGCACACTATTAATGCTGAAACTCAAATGAAAATTAAAAAATGGGAAAATTACTAATTTGGAAAATTTGGAAAATTCAAAATACCAAATTTGTATATAAATAATATTACAATAAAATATTTTTTAAGATTTGAGGGGCTTGAGTTTGCCAAGTGATTACACTTACAATTTATAAATTATCCCAAAAGCTTACATTGAAAGATTTAGGTAACAGTTTATTTTACAGTGTCATTGTTACATATCTTAGTTAGTTTGTACATGTACATTAATATTACTCAGTACACTGTTAGAAAAATCTGTAGAAATTACAGTATTACTGGCAGCTACTTGCCAGTAACTTACTGTAGATTTAAATTGATGTTATTTACTGGCAACAATTTGTTCAAAATTAAATGAACATTAAACATTAACAAGTCTTTATCTTTACAGAATAAAACTAAAATAACATCCTCATGCAAAGCATTCTGGGAACCAAAATCTGAAGGAAAAAAACAGAAAAAGGTTGATGAAGATTTCTGGTTCCCAGAATGCTTTGCATTAGATTGTTATTTTATAATTTTATTCTTTAAAGACAAAGACTTGTTAATGTTTAATGTTCATTTAACTTTGAACAAACTGTTGCCAGTAAATAACATAAATTTAAATCTACAGTAAGTTACTGGCAAACAGCTGCAAAAACTACAGCAAATTTTTTACAGTGTACTTAAATGTATAATTACAGTGTAACAAAGACACCTTAAAATAAAGTGTAACCATTTATTAGAGACCAGAACTATTATGTCTTTTTCCTGTAGGCAACCTCCCAATACACCACATCACCCACATAAAGACCACCCTGAACACCCTATAGCATTGTGACAGTGAGTTCTGTGCAGGTAAGCGCCATTTACTTCTGTAAATGTACAAATCTACATATTGATTCAAATGGTAAAAGCTTAAAGAGGACCACAAAGTCTATTTTTAAGTTCAAGTTAAATTTACATCACAGCCAGAGGAATGATCACACACACACACCAGATAAGAGCTCCCATGGGTCTAAAGGCATCGCTGCAGTGTAAAACAATACACCCTCTTCCTCATGTGTCTCTGCTGTACTGACCTCTCTCTGAAAGATGGATCTCTTTATGTCTGTCTCAATGCTTCACTCATTTACCAAAAATCTCCCTGTGGAAATCAGCCTTGCTTAACCCCTCCCTCCCTCTCTCTCTCTCTCTCTCTATCTCTCTATAGCTCCTTCCATAACCTCCTCCTGAACTCAGTGTGTGGTTGCAGTGATGTGTGTGTCTTCCTCGCTGTCCTCCTCAAGGGCTGCCTGGCTGGGCATCGGGTGTTAAGAGTCCACGGATGGGGACCTGCAGCCATTTGTGAGGGTAAGAAAAGCTATCAGCCTTTATTTAGGAGAATCTTTATTTATTTGTATTTAAGAGAGTGCTAAGTGAATTCATCTAAGTGAGGAGAGAGCATGAGAGTGAGAGCATAGTGAGAGCATCAATAGCATTTACAGTTATTGTTAGTAAGTATTTGCTGTATTAAATAGTGAATACAGGTGGAGCACTTAGGCTATTTTTTTAAAGTAATATTGCTGTATTAAAAAAAATGTTATAGTGCAATAAAGATCTTTAGCTACTTTGTATGACGTGTGAGAGTCTAAACATGTGCAATCATATTTTAGAACGATGCCAGAGACAAATTAGCATGAAAGTGTCACACAATACTGTTTGACTGCATAAATAATGCAAAGCCTTTTAGAGTTACAATTTACCAATATTATATATATATATTGGCAGTGCAAAAAAAACGAGTGTTAACTGATTTGCTCTGCACATAACTCAAGTTACTTGATGTGTTGTGTCCTCTTGTGTTTTGTCATCTTAATATTTTCTCAGGATATCCATATGTATAACCATATGATAGCCTTAAAAATGTGTGGTATTGTTTTTGAGCGCTATTATGTAATCAAAAGACTGCGAATTTCAAGACTGTTGAAATGTTTCTCCATCCCTCATCCTTAGCCCTGTTTCTGTATCCTTCATCTTCTTTATTCCTAAGCAAAGAAACACTCTTTTCCCTGCATACCCTGATATGGATGGTATTGCTATACCATTGTCCTTGAGCTTATAACTATTGTCTCAGGTGTACCAGCCGAATATGAATAATTGAGCGTGTTCATTAGAGCAGAAAGTCCATGGAGAGAGATCTGAAACCTTACACATTTGACTCCCTGTACATCAACAGTGGCTATTTATATACTTCAGCAAAATGAGGTGATTTCGCATGTAAATAGAGCCACAAAAAACATTTTTTCATTATTGTCTGCAGATCAGATGCGCTGATTCTTTGAACAAACATAGAATGTGTGGGTATAGGCAGGACGCAATGGGAACTAGTGCAGTGATGGAAAACATGGCTATGCTATAAGCTGCAATGTCATGCTTTGAGCTTAAACAGCTTATACAAGTTATATGAATCTTTTTGAGACCCTATACTGGTAGTCTCTGGATGGGAACTTTGGAAATCCCTGTTCTTGGAATTAAGCTCTCATGGGGAAACAGTGCAAGGCCAGTTCAGATTTACATAAAAAAAAAAAAAAAAAAAAAAAAAAAAAAACAGCAAGTTAATTTCTTTAATTGTGAATATCAGCATGATTTCATGCATTTTTTATTTTATTTGGTCATACAGTGTCTAATTTCACAATCCTACCTTGTCTTATGACTCTTGAGAGCTTTAAAAAGAAAGGTTACAAAGGGTTTTTTCACAGTGATGCAATAGAAGAACCATTTATGGTTCCCCAGTTCTAAAAATAACAATTTTTTTTTTCTTGGTGTGAAGAACATTTTAAAAGCTTTTTTCCAATAAAGAACCTTTGGTGCACTGGAAAGATTCAATGGATGTCAAAGGTTCTTATTTAAACTTCAGTTGCAAAAGATTCATTCATTCATTCATGCGAATCAGTTAAAATTTTAATTTAATGAATCAGTTCAAAACTCTGATTCAATTATTCATTTGCATTATCACTTAAATGTTCATTCAAGTCCATGTGTGTACATTTTATTATATTAAAATATATAAAAATGTAAATACGAATAGTTGTTTATTGAGATATTGGTGTATTTAAATGAAAATTATTAAATATCCCTATTTTTACCATATTTGACCTCTTACAAGGCTTGGTTTTATATCTATATGAGCTCAAGGACGATGGTACCATCCATATAAGGACGCGTACGTAATAGCAAAAAGGAATTATGGTTCCTGACTGAAATTGACTTTACCATTTAATTATATAAATAGTGATATCGCCAAAAGGCTGAAATTTTTTTTTTTTTTTAGTTATATAGCCCAGCCCTTAAAATTATTCTTATAAAGAGGGTTGGCTTTGAGAAAGAGGATACTAATCACAAAAGATTTCCCCAAGGAAATATGGATATATTACAGGCTTTCGCTAACAGGCATGTCTAATGCATGAGAACAAGGTTCCTCTCCATAAAAATCTATTTTATTCTTGAAACCACCAAAATCAATCACCCCCTCATTCTAAGAGAGGCAATGAGCATTTGAACAGCTTTGTAATCATAATCACTTGGGTTTTCTCAACTGCTGTCCAGTTACCACATGCTCTACTGGGAAAACATATTGGTCCTACCGGTGAACCTGACATTTTTACATAGAGTCAGATTCACAGAACAAGCAGCATATCATATAAACACAATCAAAGAGACCCATATAAACACACACATGCTCCTCCTCATTGCTTGTGGATCTCTTAAATGAGCGATGATTTGTTTGTAGATATATTTTCAGAAGGGAGAACAATATCAGTAGTAAAGTACTTAAGAGAAAACCTCTCTTCTGTAACCTAGCACACGCTCACCTGTAGTTAAAGATTTATCAGTTATATCAGCTTCTGTATCAAAACAACTATAGAGTGA
The DNA here is from genome assembly GCF_964197995.2 of Scardinius erythrophthalmus. Lineage (NCBI taxonomy): Eukaryota > Metazoa > Chordata > Actinopteri > Cypriniformes > Leuciscidae > Scardinius > Scardinius erythrophthalmus. Next base: position 8,407,182 of record NC_138238.1, read on the forward strand.
AGGGTCACAAAGAGCCATAAAAGTCTCATCACAACATAATGTCTATAATAATGGGATTATGCTCCTCTGGAAGTGGGAATTAAAAGATCCTTCTTGCATTTTACCAGTGAGATCGTACAAGTGATCTTTTTTGAAATTATCTGTGGATCATTATTTATTCAGAAATGCATTGTGAAACTTCTCAAATCTACCGTTGTCTGCATTTGACAAGCTCAACCATTCAACCCTGATATTGTAAGAAAAAAAAATATTTGAATATTCCCTTAAAAATATTTATACTTGAAATATAAGTTCACCAAAAACAGCATTTGGTCCCAAACTATCAAATCATTTAGAATTTTTGATACATCTGACAGATGTCCTTTTTTATTTCATGTTATCATTAGGAAATAACAAAAGTGGATAAACAACATTGAAACAAAATTTTCTTTCAATGACCAGTTGCTTTAAGATATTTTTAAGCTGTTTCAAGCATTTCTTTTTACACCATATATTTGTGAAAATGTATTTATGGGTTATACACCCCTTTTGAATAATTTATATGGGTATTAAATGTTTTCCCAAAACATAGTAGGCTACCACCATTCTGTCATATAAAACACAGATTTTTACGGATTTTCCTAAATTAAATGATGATAAATCCACATGAATGAAAGAAATTGAAAATGTGAATTGCTAAGGCAATCACAAAGACTCTGGTCTCCACATAAATCCCCAATAGGGCAAAGACAGAAGTAATTATAATGTGACAGAAGACCAATCATTCCTGCGTTCTCCAATTCTCACCCACAGTGTGAATTTGCTCACCTAAGCAGGACAGTTGATGAAGCAGCAACATCATAGCAGGCAATCATGTTCCACAACAAAAACCCTCTCATATTGTTTGCCAGGAGGAAAAATGAATGGCTTTTATATATACTGCAGTTCAATTCCAATGACATCACAAAACAATGCACACTGCAAAGGAAAATGCACAGTTGTTGTATTTTTTTTTTTTTATTTTTTTTTTTACAGGAGAGACACCAAAGCACATTAGGGAAGTTGTTCGTAAAACTCAATGATGTCATGCAATAAAAGGAAATATACAGAGCAAAGCTATCATTTCTGCTCTCTGCACTGGGTCTGAAAGCAAATAAACATGTTTGGCACTGAGCGGATTACCTCATCCTAGGGGGCAATTATGGGAGTAATCAAAGTTAAACACAGAAGTGGAAAGATAAGACAAGTAAATGAGGAAGAGTGTTGTGCACTCATTCCATCTGTTCTAATCGACTGTTTTTAACCTATGAGGGCAAGCTGTCTCTGTCATTAGCACAATGACCCGGCGAGAGGACCGGAGCATAGTAAAATTCCATGCTGCTCCATTATTCTGCACTGCAGACTCCGTGACAAAACACGTTCAGCACACAAAAAGGTTCATTTCACATTGGTTTCAGTTGTTGCTCAAAGTGACATTTTCAGACACTAGAGAGAGGTTTTAAGGTTTCCTTCCTGTTCTCTTTCCTTTCAAAAGAGGAACTCAGAGGCCATGATTGACTGGCACAATGGCACAGCGCCCGGCCAGCGGGAGGATGAGCGCAGCGCTCAGGAGAGGTCAGAGTGTGTGCTGGCCTACATCCCTGTCATCTACTACAGTGCTCTGTTGTGTGTTGGAGTGCCAGGTACGAGATGTGCATTTTAACACCTATGTAAATAAGGGTCGGTTAGAATCAGGTTTGTACACCTTTGAGAAATTGAGAAGTACATTGCATTGAGAAAGCACTTCAAGTTAAGAATCAAGGTCAAAATCAAGATGCGATTTTTGATTGAATTTAAAGAAAGGATGATGGAATGGAATGAAATTCCAAGACACTGCAGTGGTTTGAAATAAAACGTCTTTTTTTTCCTGAATTAATTATGCAGCATTTAAAATAGACTTTGCATTTGATGTACATGTATTAATGTAATTTAAATATGTTAATTCATTGATCTGGGAAGTTAAGTTAAGTGTCTTAAAATTTTAGCAAAACAGCATGATTTAGCTCATGAAATTAAGTTTTTTTAATTTTAATGTTTCTAAATTCCCCAATCCTGTCATTCTATAGTAGTCAACATTTAAAGTGGATCCAAAAAGTTCATTAAAGTTGTCCTAAGACAAGAACGGGTATTGTTCAAAATTCATGTGTAACTTTGATGAAAGGTTTTGATCCACTTCAAATGTTGACTTCTGTAATTCAAAATTCAATTCAGCATACGTAGTTGATTCAAACTCCAACTTATGGAGTATTTAGATTAAGATAAGATTAAAATACGATTTTATTTGAATATTGACCATGGCGCATAAATTGTTCCATTTATAAGATACACATTTTTAGAACATGGGAAGATGATCTTCTTCACCTTGAGTCGTTTGATGGAGGAGGGACATGGTAGATTTATTCAGTGTGAGACACATCAGACCAGACAAGAAATCATTAACCATCCACAAACATTTTACTACACCAATCCCAGAACAGATTGACAGCTGCTTAATGACAAGAAAGGTGATAGATCAATATACGAATCACAATTAATTAGCGACTCATTTGAAAGCTGAAACCCGTACCACTAAAAACCAGATCAGGGTCACGGACAGATGCTTAGTATTCACAACAGCCAATTCAAATTTACCAGATGGCCAATAAAATGAGATCTCTAGTTAACCCAAAAATGAGAATTCTGTCATTATTTACTCACCCTCTTGTTGTTCAAAACCAGTATGACACAAAAAAGACTTTGAATGGTCTAAAACATCATTGTATAGATGTAAAAATACACAATGATTTTTCAAAATGTTCCACTGAAAGTCATATAGGTTTGAAATGAGTAAATGATGACAGAATTTTAACCTTAAATAAAAATTCTCTCATTATGTATTTGTATTTTTTATCATGCTTTTCTAGTGTGCTATGACATGGTCACTAAACTGTAAGGAAAGTGTGATGGAAAAATTACAGCGTACAGGTTTGGAACAACATGAACATTTTAAATTTATTTGAATAAGTTCCATCATAGTTAAATTCTGCATATTTTTATCAGATTTTTTTCTGCTAATGGAGATTTTTTTTCTATAAATAGTTCTAGTACAAAAAAAAGAAACAAAAAAAACTTAAAATACACTTATCTCCTGTCTTGTCAACAAGCAAAAGCATATATCCACTTGAGCTTAATCTCTTCTTTGTGGAAAATCAGGGCAAAGGTTTCAGAGGGCCGCCATGTTCTGTAAATATGACCCCTAATCTTTTACTTCCCATCAATCCTGCTGTGTCTACTCCCTCCATGCCTTTGATTCCAATCTCCGTCTTCTCCTTCTCCCTTCTCTGGCCTCATTCCCTCACTGTTTATGCCTTGTCCATCCTCGTCTACCTCAATTCTCGTTTCTAATTCCAGTTGTCACCTTTCCCCAGTGAACATCCTGACATTGGTGGCTCTTTACCGGCTGGCAGTTCGTACCCAGAAGGCCCTCTACGTGTATCTTCTTGCTCTAACCGGCTCGGACATCCTCAGCCAGTTGTTCATCATCTTCGTGGGCTTCCTGCTGGAAACGGCCGTGTTTCACAGAGAAGTCCCTGTGCTGCTGCTGCGCTCGGTCAGTATGATGGAGTTTTCCGCCAATCACGCATCCATATGGGCCACCGTACCCCTCACGGTCGACCGCTACGTTGCTTTGTGCCACCCACTGCTCCACCGACAGATCAGCTACCCGGCACGGGCCCGGAGGATCATCGTGGTGGTGTTTACTTTGGCACTGGCATCCGGCGTGCCATTCTTCTGGTGGTCGGACATGTGGAGGGTCAGCCACGCGCCCAACAACTTGGACACCGCCCTGGTTTGGACCCACGTGACTATTATTTACTTTCTTCCGTGCTGCATCTTCCTCGTGCTAAACTCCTTGATCATTCTGAGGCTACGGAAGAGACAGCGGCAGCAGATGTGCCAAGACGAGAGTGGGCAACAGCTGGCACTGCCAGGCAAGCTGGGTAAATCCACAGCGATGCTCTTGGCAGTGACTTCTGTGTTTGCTATACTGTGGGCGCCTCGTACTGGAGTGGTGCTCTACCATCTTTACGTGTCATCGGTGCACAACGACTGGCGGGTGCATCTAGCATACGACTTAGCCAACATGTTAGCCATGCTAAACACTGCTGTGAATTTCTTTCTGTACTGTTTTGTCAGCAAACCCTTTAGAGCGGCAGTGAGGGACGTCCTGTTGTTCCGGGGGTCACCGTTGCACCCACGCCGGCCACTTCATCACCAGCGCAACGCTGCCAATGCCTCCACCTCCTCTATTTCCAGCACCAAACGTTCCCAGCGAGAGATCACCCCTCTCTCTCCCAAAAGGGCAGACATCAAGATATAGTCTAGCTTCAAGGCATAGTTCACTTAAAAATGAAAATTCTGTCATCATTTACTCCCCAGACAGCAACATAGCGTCGGCCCAGATCCGGGCCACATCTGGTAGATGTGGATTCCATGAGTACCAGATGTGGGCCGGATCTGGGCTGTCTGAGTGTTCATGACTTATCTTTTTTGTCCATATTTTTGACACACACACAAAAAAAACCACTGAAACATTCTTTGGAATATCTTTTTTTGTGTTCTGAAGATGAAAAAATCATACAGGTTTGGAATGGCAGTTTACTTTAGTAAATTATTACAGCATTTTCATTTTTGGGTGAACTATCCCTTTAAATCCCAGTCTTGTTCTTATAATTAACTTGAAACTTGAAAAACTTGAAAAATTCTAATTTGTGAATTTTGTGGATTGAAAGATTAAAGGTGCAGTCACATAAGTGCAAAAAAAGTGCGAAGCACAGCTCAAAAGTCACTTTCAAACCAAGCAGTTTTCAGCACTGCAAATTCACACAATCAATTTGAATATGAGTAAAATCAGTATAGGTAACTTTTTCACCCTTATGCAAAAACCTTGATTATGCAAATTCTTATTGGAATGACTGGATTTCGGCCGTGAAATTTTGCAGAGCAACGATATGTGACCGCACCTTTAGTGTGTAACACTGCGTGATTGGCGTCACCAAACAGAATAGAAAAAATAGTGACTTGTTTCCCACATAATAACATATCCAGATAAAAACAGTCATCCATTCATGCTAATGTGTACCACAGGTACTGTTCATCATCTTATCTGTCCTCTTGTTAGTGACCCAAGATATCACAGTTTATGGTCATTAAACAAAAGCCCAAAAATGTTAACTTTGTCTTGCTGATAAAACAAGTAAGGTTTGCAGGACATCACACCCAGACAGCAACATAGTGTCGGCCCAGATCCGGGCCACATCTGGTGCATGTGGGTTCCATGAGTACCAGATGTGGGCCGGATATGGGCCGACACTATGTTGCTGTCTGGGCATCTAACAATCAAGAAATAACCATTCCAGAATAGAGTGTGTTTAGTGTGTTATTTATTGTCCTGTCCTCTGCGGGGACAAGTAAACTTACTACAGTATTTATGAAACAAAGATATTTGGCTCATTAAATGAGTATTTTGTCTTGTCATTTAACATAAATGGTTAACCTTCAAAGGAATAGGTGGAAATATGAATATTCTGTCATCTTTTAGGCACATTTGGGTTGTGTTACCAAACTGTATGACTTACGTTCTTCTGTGAAACTCAGGTTGGAGGAAAACTATTTTCCATATAATGAAACTAATCGAGATCAAGCACCACAATAACAAAACAAAAAAGCAACATAAAAGTATCATAAACGTTTCATATGACTCATGCTGTATAATCCAGGTTGTCTGAAGCCGTATAAGATAGCTTTGTGTGAGAAAAAGGATGGAATTTCATTCATTATATGAAAATACTCTCTGTTTCTTTGAATTTGTTTACAAATATCAAAATACACATTCGGACATTTTAAAAATTTCACTTTTGGTAGAAAGAAATTCATACAGGTTTACAAGGATGAGTACATTTTGTCAGTTTTATTTATATTTTTGGGTGAACTGTTCCATTTGAATGTTGTATTTTGATATTGCAAAAATATGTGTCATATATTGTGTTTTTATAAATGTTGCTCATATTGTAAATGAATGAAGTTCTTTACAATAGTGTTTCATTAACACTCTTTTCTTTTATTCTCACTCATTAATTTATTAACTGTTAATATGTACCATTTAGGGGTAAGTTTTCACTTTTGTACCTTCGGGTACTGCCTCAGTGACAGCGCTGTACCATTTTTCCTGAGGGTGTACTATAAAGCAGCTTTAGATTTGAAGCCATCTTAAAAATTAAATCCAATCAAGACATCATAATCATTATACACTTATAATTTTCCATATGAGAAACAAATGTGATAAGCATTTAATTTTCTCCTCAAACACAAGACGACGTACATAAGCGTATACCGTTCTGATTGAGACCTTTCTTGCAGCTGTAGGTTATTTTGCATGACTAAGTTCAACCCTTTCACAGCCCGTCCAGTGAAGCAGAACAAGATGGTTGACATTTTTAACCCCGGTGTGCAAAGTGCAGTTGCTGGCTTAGCTGTGCATTCATAGCATGGCGACTGGATGAGGCTTTAAAAGGGGCTTCGACGTGGGAACACAACGAGTGAAGACGCCACTGTACAAACAGACCGCCGATCCGAGGAGCTCAAGGTCTGCTGAATAAAGCCAGCCCTGAGCTTCTGTGCACGTACCCATGCAGCAACAGCTACAATTTCAATTTGTTAGAACGGACCAGAATCGATTAAATGACTGTAATTTGTTATCTGATCAGATATCGTGCAGCACTTGCCAGTGTGTGCTTAAAGAGAACAGATTCAGATTTATTTAGATATACAAGCTCAATCTAAATGCAGAGTAAAATGTGATACAATGACCAAGTCTTGATGTTTTCGCTTACACACCTGCCGACTGTATATAAAATGTATTTTAACTTTGTGCAAGTTTAATTTGAGTTTCTGATGGAAGAGAGACTGCGTGAATCAATTAAATCAGTCCTTGAGCACTACTCTATCTAAATGTGTTTTGAAGGTCTTTTTAATTATGACTAATGATTTAATGAAGTGTAGTCTTGGCTAAAAGGTACATTAAAAGGTCTGTTCAATTTCAGAGGAAAGTTTTTAACTGTTTGGTCTGGGGGGAAAACTCACTTGTTATCTGGAGCTTTGGTTACGAACTCTTCTCTTGTCCTTTTAGTGCACTTGTGTTTCTCAGCACCCAGTGTTGCATCCTGTTTCTCTCTCTCTCTCCTTTTTTCTTTCTAGCTCTCTCTCTCTCCCTTCTCTATCGTGAGAGGGTGCCTCTGGCCCTGGAGATGTTATCAGATGTTGTCTCTTTGAAAAAAGTCTCCCGCTGCATCACAAACACAGATGCCTGAGAAGAAAGCACATCTATCGTTACAGCCTTAATGTGAGCAGACGGCTGACAGCGCAAGAAAGAGTCAGAATATTTAAGACAATAAATCACCTGCTCTGTTTGAGGTCAGCTTTAGATTTGTTGCGTCTTAAGCAGCTGCAGATCACGGTTTTGTCCTTGCTATGTATCTTTTTCTACTTTACCTTCATTATCTGGTCAGACAAACATGACATTCACAACCCTGTACACTGAAAAAAAAAGGTGTAGGATTTACTTTGAAACTATTGACACTTAAAAATGCTAGTAAATTTCACAAATCATTTAAAAGAAACAGCATGTAACAAATTGAATAAAATATGAAATTCTGTAGAAAGACTAAAATAGCAACTTCAAAATAATTTTACAGTGGATGTTAAATTATGTGGTTGGATTTTTTTTTCCATTGGGATTTGACTGGATTATGAAAATTGGGAGTTTGCAGTCAGTTGCAAGGGGTCAAATTTGGCTGGTTAGTGTACATATAAAAGTAGCAGTGTATTTTGACACACAAGCTTTCTTTTGGTTGTGTAATTGAATATGTGCACTGATAAACTGTTGTTGCATTTTGATTGGAAATTAAATGGATATGAGGATCTATTTATGTGTCTTGAGTCCTTTACAAAATAAAAGCCTGAAGCTCTGTTGCATTTCAGTGATTAAAACGTTCAGATAATGTGATACATGGTTTCTTTGAATTTCTTCTTTTTTTCTTTATTTTTTCTTTGCTGTCAAACTAGGAAAGAAAACACACTGTGCGATAACTACAATATCCTGTTGTGTGAGTAAGAACACATTCAGGAAAAGACAGGAAAAGAAACAATGAGTCTGCTAGCATTCTACTTTGAGTATATCATAATTGTAATCTTAAAAAAATGGACAAAGTCCTCCATATGGTTATACTTTGAGTACACAATAGCACCAGAAGCAGATTAGGGTTTAAATCCAAGACCGTATAAGGGAGAGTGAAAGAGGATCATGTGAGCAAGGCTTTTGACCCCAGGTTGCTTGCATGCTGTCCTGACTGTCCTGAATTACAAAATAAAAAACTGTTGCACAGAGCATATGGCCAATATCAAATAAATCTGATTAATCAGAAGAAAATGTGAGTAATAGTCAAGCAAGCACGGGGTAAATGATAGATAATGATTGCCTAATGATTTTCCACTAGGTGGCAGTGTGCTCAAACATTTAGAAATATAATTCCCACAGGATTAAGTTTTGAACCTGTTACTTTTCTGCTTGTAAATGTGGAATGAAGATAATATTAATATATATTTGTAATATCACTATCGATATTACGCAGAAGCACCGTGTTTTGAACACATATTAAGAGTTTGGGCACACATTTAAATGGGTAAGACATAATTTGTGACTTCATTTTTCCCGATTATGTTTAAAGTTCAGATTGTCCCTTCATCTGTGTTCAGGCCCAGAAGAAACCAAAGAAAAAGAAACAAAGTCATTGTTGGATTTACCTGAGTAGGCTGGTGTTGTGGTAGAGCAAAGCTATGCAGCATTGAGGCCTCGAATTACCAGAGTCTTCAACTAAAGTTAGTAACTGCTCTTGTAATGTGTAGATAGATGGATGGATGGATGGATGGATAGATTCTATTATATGAAGCTTACAAAGTCCCTACTCTCCACCATAAAGTGCTCACTCTACGATACCTCTTTCCCCCCCCTCCGTTTTTCCAGGTAGTGAAAACAGGCGCGTTCCCGACGGTGAGTGCTGGGAGCTCGAGAGGGACGCGCAAGATTGAGTGTGTGTGCGTGCGCGCGCGCAAGTGAAACTGAGAGTTTGAGTCACATCAGTGGCGGCTGAGAGCTATCAAAACTCGCCGAGTGTTTGCCCTCGACTATCCTTGAAGCTTTTTGAAGGTTTGTTTGCCTGGAATACAAAGGGAACATTGTTTTTTCAGGGTTTAATACCTTACCGCTGCTCTCTGGCACATTTTGGCGTCGCGATGTCTTATTTATTTTCATGCACTTGCTTGAACAGGTAAATTGTGCTCATATACCAAAGAGAGTCAGAGAAACGACATATTATCTACGTCTGACTGCAAAAGGTGAGTTTATTTTATTATTTTCTTGTGCATGTTTGTGATATTGTAAACAGATTTCCACTTTTGCAGTATGTTTGGGGTTTTGTGATTTATATCATTGTGCTTATTGATATTAATTAGATATGTGTTTTGGGCGTCATTCAGTTTCATGGAGTCTACGGGAATATTTTGTGTTTTTAAAATTTGGTAAAAATATCACGATTATTTAAAGACGTTTTGTTTTGGGGGTTGTTTTGCAAATGTTTTACTACGGTGTTAAGGATGTGAATCATTATTTCTCAAATACTCCCGTTATATCTATTTTGAGAAATGAAGAGAATCTTTGTTCACCTGTTCAGGTGAGACGCCCAGTCAGTCTGACTGTGCTGCGTTCTGATTGGTGCGTTGGAAATTATTGAGTTATGTGATTGGTTCAAACGGCTGTATGTCAAAAATGAGTACGTTAAATAATATAATGGGTTGGTAAATGCTAAAAAGCAAAAATGCATTTAAACTTGCGAGATGTCTAATGGCATATGTTTCTTATCATACTGTGAATCAGTTACACTTTTATTTCTTTATCTTCATCTTCGGATAAAGTGGCTATATTTTTGACACAGCCCATGATAGTTTTTATAAATATAATATAACAATAAAAAATAACTAAATAAAACAATTAAAATGCAACCATAATGCAATCACTATGATTAGATAACATGTTAATAAGTCTTCCTGTAGTTTCTTCGCTCATCAGCGTTGTTAGCTTTGCCTTATGACACAGTATAATTTTTTAATCTTTATATGTGACTTAACTGTCTATATTACTTATAACAGTAGGCTATATTAGGCTACTGACAATATAAATACTTATCCTCACTGGTGCTTTCCCCACTGGGAAAGCTACACAGTGATTTAAAAGGCATTTGAATTTCAAATAGAATGCATGTTGAATGTTTATTTGGCACATTGTTGACATTTATGGTAGAATATATGATACTATATTTTGAACACTCATTGTTCAAAAACTTCAGTTATGTGCTGGCGCTACAATTCAGTTATGTATATGCCTGTGTTAATGTTGTGATTTACAGAGAAAACCAGAGTTCTTCAAGGGCAAGAATCAAACAAATATACATTTATGTTATACAATAGACTTTTAACAATCTGATCTGAAAACGACTGGCGTCAGTTAAGCACACACTGTACTGTAGCGGTTCCTGCAGTATCAGTAGTATTGATTAAGTAATAAAATCAGTGTAATGTGATCAAACAGACACAACCTGTTAAAAAGGAACAGACTCAACACTACAGGGGAACAGTCTTAGTTCTGGTTGTAATGAGATCTGTTCATTGCTTTAATTCAGTCTAATTCGATTCTTTGTCGTTAAGTTTTACGAAAAACATAGGTGGTGTTTTTATACTGATTTTACTATAGGGCTATTAGGGAATTAAGCTACAACCAAATACTAAGATTCATGTGTTTTGGGTACTGAGTTTTCTGATTGAATTAGATTTATTGTAATCACTTTCATTAAGGAAGCTCTGACCATTTTCTTTTTTTCTTCAAACAAAACATTTGAGCTTCATTCTAATTTATCCTGGATTAAGCTGTTAAATGGTAATACATGTATTTCTTTCACATGTGAAATTAATGTGGTTTTTCTGTAAGGGCCGGTCCATTTGGCTTTTTACATACCTGAATCACTCTCTTTGAGGTTTTGAAAGTGGAACTAAGAAAATCAATATTCTTTAAAAGACTGATAAATTATTAACAGACAGATCTGGATGAGCTCCAGGTGTGGAAAACCTGCTCTTAATGATTCATCTCTGCTCATAAAGTGCAGTCACACTAGATCAGGGGTGTCTAATCCTGCTCCTGGAGGACCACTGCCCTGCAGATTTCAGCTCCAACCCCAATTAAACACAGCTGAACCAGCTAATCAAGGTCTTACTAAGCATACGAACCTTCCAGGCAGGTGCGTTGAGGCAAGTCGGGGCTAAACTCTGCAGGACAGTGGCCCTCCAGGACCCCTGTACGAGAATTGTAATTGTAACAAATCTATAACTAGAAAATACCCTAATTTACTGTATATACACTACCATTCAAAAGTTTAAAGTCAGTATGATTTTTAAAATGTGAAAAAAGTTGCCAAGTCTGCATTTATTTGATCAACAATACAGTAAAAACAGTAATATTGTTAAATATTATTACAATTTTAAATAATTGTTTTCCATTTTAATATATTTTAAAATGTAATTTATTCCTGTGATTTTCACTATCATTACTCCAGTCTTTATTATACTGTCACTTTTGGTCAAATGAATGTGTCCTTGCTGAGTAAAAATGTTAATTTCTTTTACAACAATTCTTACTGACCCCGAAAGTTTGAATGGCGGTGCTACTTAAATCATCATATAAGTTATATAATCCTGATGCCTATATTCATTGCAAAGTCTAAAGTAATTTTGCGTGCTCAAAGTCTAGTGAGACCACACCTTTAGAGAGCCGACCTAATGTCCAGGGTGGGCCTGTGAGTGACGTTTAGATGGCTGTGATATTACGATTTTGACGTTGTCACTCCCTCCCTTGGTATGTAAGGGGAGGATTTTGAGTCAATGTCACTCACTATCTTGTTGTAACTCTTAATTGCTTCATGCTTGCATGCTCATTCTTGCTTTTCTCTCTTGTCTGATCTCAAGTGCTGGAAACCATGGATCGCCTCACCTCCAAATCCCCACGTTTTCATCCACTGCTCCTCATTGCTCTATGCGTTCTTCCTGGATCACTGGCACAGACTACTTCGATCCCCAAGGGCTGTGCCGCCAATGTGGACTCCTTGTATTTCAATCTGTGTGACCTGAGTGCTGTCTGGGGTGTTGTAGTGGAGGCATTTGCAGCTGCTGGTTTGGTGGCCACCCTGATTCTTCTGATCGTGCTGCTAGCCAGCCTTCCCTTTATCACTGACAGGAATTGGCGCAGTTCCTTGGGGCTTCACGTTGTGTTCCTGATCTTCACGTTTGGACTGTTCGCCCTCACGTTCGCCTTCATCGTCGGGAAGAACTTCGCCACGTGCACGTCACGCCGCTTTCTGTTCGGGGTGTTGTTCGCCGGCTGCTTCTCGTGCCTTCTCATGCAAGCCGTGAGGTTGAACATACTAGTCAGGAGGAACTCGGGGCCCAGAGGTTGGGTTTGGTGTTTGGGCGCTCTGGGACTCTGGCTGGTGGAAGTTGTCATCAACACAGAATGGCTAATTATTACAATTGTACGATACCCAACTAACTTTAACTTTACCGGAACCCTTGCTCCTGCCACTGCTATTCCCTGTAACATTGAAAACCAGGATTTTGTCATGGCGCTCATATATGTTTTAAATCTACTCTTGGCAGTCATAGTGGCATCATTACCCATATTAGCAGGTAAGCACAAGCGTTGGCGCAAAGATGGAGCCCTCATCCTGGTCACAGGACTGTTCTCGGTGGGCATCTGGGTGGCGTGGATTGTCATGTATGTATACGGGAACTTAAAGCATGGTGGGCCAACATGGGATGACCCCACACTGGCTATAGCACTGGTGTCAAATGCATGGGTGTTTCTGCTGTTCCACAATGTGCCGGCGGTGTGCAGCCTGAGTGAGGTAGACGACGATCCAGCTGTTGAGGAAGATCTGTACCCCAGCAGAGGTTACGAGAACATTCTGAAGGAACAAAGCACACAGAGTATATATATGGAGAACAAGGCCTTCTCTATGGATGAGCACACAGGTAAATGCAAGCTTTTGAGCTTTTACTTTGTATTCCTCTTAACTTTATCATCTTTGCTTTTAAGTTAATAAACTTTACAAGCTAGTTTTTATTAGGGATCCATAATATATCTGTGATAATATCATTATCAGGTAATATTAGTGTTTTTATCAGCATCGGTTGATTAGGCTGATATTGGAACCAGATAACATAAAGGCTTTTTTCTATGTCAGATATAAAATGTTCTACTGTACATCTATTTATTATTTTTTATAATATTTATTTATTAAGGTTTTGCTTTTTGTTTTGTAATCAGGTAAAATATTATGTATTTTTCCGTTCTTTAAAATGTTATTGGCTATCTGCATCTGCTAAAATGTGTATACACTACCATTTTAAAATTTGGGGGTTAAAAGCAAGTAATAAATGTAACATTTAAAATAACTTTTTACTCTTAATACATTTTAATATATTATGTAATTTTATTCATGTAATGAAAAAGCTGTATTTACAGCATCATTAATTCAGTCTTTAGCGTCTCATGATCCTTCATAAATCATGCTGATTTGCTGCTCAAGTAACATTTCTTATTATCTATGTTGAAAACAGTTGTGCTGCTTAATATTTTTATGGAGACTGTGATAGGATTCTTTGATGAATAGAAAATTAAAGTGGTGTTTATTTGAAATAGAAATCTTTAGTACCGTTATAAATGTCATTACTGTCACATTTGATCATTCAATTTATTAAAAGGACAGTAAAGACATTTATAATGATTTTATTTGTGATCAGATTCTTTCATTTTTCTAATAGCAATTTGCATTTGACAGATGCAATCCGTTTAAATTCGGTAGAAGGATTCTGATAGCTAGCTATACAGTAAACAAGACTAACGCATTAGCGTGGACGCACTATATTTGGCACGTATGAGAAAACTGACTGTTGCTGAACATTTAATCCCACAAGCACTGAGTGTAATGTATGTATACTTGTTACATTATGAGTTATGTTCTGACGTATTTCAGAACAAAACAAAATGTCTGAAATGAGGCCTTTAAAGCTAAAAGTGTCTATGTTCAGGTTTCACATAGGCCTAAGATGGCACTAATACGTATTAGAACTGTTCAGCCGAACATCATAAAAATCATCCCGTTGATCATTCCGAGTATTTTAAGGGATGGATTCTCAATTCCAAACTCTAATTATTTCTGTTTATGGATCTGAAACTTCTTTGATGTTGTGTACAGGCATGTAACCTTACACCTCTTGTTTATGCGGTTTCAAAAGCTCCATGCAGTGATGTCAAATTAAACTAATTCTGCCTGCCAAGTATATAATTCAGAAACCCAATATGTCTGTGTGTGTTGACATACTAAGAAAAGAGGGAACGTGTGACTTTGAGAGAGGGCAAAGCTACAGAACATGCTGGAAACAGGACTGAATTTCACAATAACTGCTGCTTACACCACTGAATTTGATATGCTGATGTTTGAATCCACTCCGTCTAATATCTGATGGTACCGCACTGAACATGCTGTTCACCCGTCCTCTCTTCCTCTTTCTCCTCCTCTCTCTCTGTCTTCTCACTCTCTGACGGTTTCTCTCTTTGTCTTTGCACCTGCTTGTTTCCTCTGGCCAAACATGCAAATATCTTTTCTGCCCTTTGATGTCCATGAAGTTGAACCACAGGTAGCTGAGTGTTTCCATGCATTCAGAGCTGTGTGTCAAACCTTTCTATTATAAATCAACAATATCCAACTGTGTTTACTCAACCAATAACTGATACAAAGAACAGTTGCATACTGTATATTCAATAATCCATCAATGACGTACCATAGGTATAACATTTCCTCATGTTCATCAATATTTGCATATCGTTTGTGGTTTTGTGAAGTAAAAGGAATGCGTCAGTTTGTATTTACAGGGAGTGTTTGGAAAGTTCAGGAGTCATATCTCACTAGTAAATGAATACCCAGAACAAAATGGAAGACCTCTCCCACCCTGGCATGAGTCAATATGAGAACACATATAGACCCTGAAGCATGTGTTTACATTAGCATGTCTCCACGGAGACTGAGGCGTGGCAATAGTGTATCATCATCAGTATTTCACAGAGCAAGAGGACATTTCTGCCCCACTGCACCAAGGCAACCTTATCAAACCATAGTGCGTCATACTAATAGAAAAGTCTGGTGTTTGAGGTAACTTGAGATATTTGTTCAGAGGTTATAAAAGAAAGGCATATATCTCGAGGGTATTAAAACATAACATTATTTTATTGTTGTGCTTGTCCTCCAAAATAAGTGAATAAAGTGTTTAAATTCATACCGGTAATTAAAAAGTCTATATGCGTATATACACAAACACACACCAAGGCTATTTGATAAAAAAATTGCTCAATTAAACAATGCAATATTATTACAATATAAAATAACTGCTTTATACTTGAATAGATTTTAAAATGTAATTTATGCCTGTGATGGCAAAGCATCATTACCCCAGTCTTCAGTCTCACATGATCCTTCAGAAATCATTCTAATATGCTGATTGGGTGCATTTATTATTATTATCAATGTTGAAAACTGCTTAGTATTTTTCTAGAGACACAAAAGAATAGCATTTAGTTGAAATATTTAGTAACATTAGGGGAGCGCGGGGCACAACCTAACGCGGGGTTAGTTGTAACACGCTTGTTTTAAATACTTCAGCACATGCTTGCATGGATGACAAAACTTTGTGTGTTTACTAGTTGCCATATCAACACTATATAAAGAAAGAAATCCGCCAAAAAAAAATTTTTTTTGGAAGATATCCATAGACATTTATTAAACCATAGCAAAAGTTAATTTTTCATCTCTATTTTTTGTGTTTATTTAAAATAAGACTAATCTGATATTATTTTAATGTCCAAGATGTTATTTAACAGTTGAGATAGTTATTTAATGCCTTGCTAACTAGCAGAAGACACTAGCAGGGTTTAAATCTCAGTTGTGCAGGCGGGGCATGTTGTCACACTGCGTTACAATGTGCCCCTATCAGAAATATGCTATTCTATACTTTTATTAATTTTATTGGGAAAACGTGAGAAAAAGGATGAAGACTGAGAGTCAATGTTCAGAAATTACTAATTATTTATTTCTTTTTAACTATGTTGTATAGCTGTGTTTTCATGTGTTCGTAGTCAAAACCCAAAAATTAGTTTATATTTAATTATTAAAAATTGCCAGTATTTTATATGAAAAAGTTTTTTAATTGTATTTTATTTAGAAAATATTTTAGTTTGTTTTGTAGATTTTTTTTATTAGATCAGATAACATTTTAAGCTGTCATATGTTATGTTACAATGTGCCCATCACATGTTACAATGTACCCCACCTATGGGGCATGTGGTCACATTTCACTTTCATTCTTTCTGAGTATATCAAGTAAAAAGTATATACTGTATTAATAAATCAAAACCACATAATTGTACTAGACATGTGGGAAATTAATGTGGGAAAAAATAAATACTCTGAACCATAAGTAGATTTACACAAACTGAGGAAGTCAAAAAGCGTTACTTTGTGCCCCGCTCTCCCCTATAACTTTTTTGGTCCGTTTAATTCATCCTTGCTAAATAAAAGTATTCATAAAGAAAAAACGTACTGACCCCGAAATTTTGAACAGTAGTGTAAATTCAGATATTACATAGATATGCTAAATAGATATTCTAAAGAGTGTCATTTCAACATCAGTCGTCATAAATGTGAAATATACTAATACTCTGGGGGAAACATTGTTCACATTTATTGCATATAGTAGCTTTGCCATTTTTGCCTCCTGAAGTATTTGTATAAGGCATGTCATGAAAGGGTGGATTCAAATCCAAACATTTAACATCTTTAAATATTGTGTTCTCAGGTAATCCTGTGTCCCCATACGGCGGCTATAACGGCCAGCACCGAAGTATATATCAGCCGACAGAACTGGCCATCATCACCAAAGGAGTGGGGAATGTGAGTGCACATATTTTACTACTGATTTGACTATGCATACAACCACCGAGTCTTGTGGTCCCTGTTCACAAACAAAAAAGAAAAGAGAGCTACAAATACAAAAGTCCACATCTTCTTTCAATGTCGTAGGTCTGAATGTTTTTGTGCATTTGTGTGTTCACCTGCCATTTCTATTTGGACTGTGTTTTCGGCTGTAGCCACAGGGGGAATCGTATAACAATATAATTCCACGAGCATCCGTAGGCACTCCACCCAGAGACCAAAGCGGTCACATCAGCCCCTCTACACAACTTGATGATATGAGACAAATATATTCAAATGTACGTGGGGCGCATTAGTAATGCTGTGTTTGTTTGCTTTGGGTCTCTCCAGTCTGTCGCCCTTTCACATTCATCTGCCTTTTTCAACATGCATGCGTATTAACCTACTGACATTTGAACAGATTTTTTTCTGTTTCTACTTATCCGATTGACTGTAAAGTGTCCTGTTTTGTAAGGGTGAGGTGTATATATAAATAGAAATTATAAATTATATGTACCATTCATATGTGGCAAAGTCAATTGAAGGATGTTTTTGTGGCCTGTAAACATCAAAAGTTTGTCAAGCTGTTAAAGGGATAGTTCACCCAAAAATGAAAATTCTGTCATCATTTACTCTCCCTCAAGTTGTTCGAAGCCTGTATGACTTTCTTTCTTCTGCTGAACACAAAAGAATATATTTTGAAGAAAGTTGGTAACGACTGATGGACCCCATTGACTTCCATAGTAGGAAAAAAAATACTATGGATGTCAATGGGGACCAGCAACTGTTTAATTACCAACCTTCTTTAAAATATCTCCTTTTGTGTTTAGCAGAAGAAAGGAAATCATACAGGCTTGGAACAACTTGAGGGAGAGTAAATGATGGCATAATTTTCATTTTTGGGTGAACTATCCCTTTAAACCATTAAAATGACGGATTTTAAATGGTTTGATATTGAAGCTTATAATCACCCATTCAAAACATCCTTCAACTTGAACTTTCTTCTCAAATTCCTGGGTCTTGCCTCGCACTTTATCGTCTCTCTCAATTACACATGTCCGTGGGGAATTCTTCTCTTTCTGTCTTGTCAGTCATTCTTTCAAGATCTGCTTTCATTCCTAGAATGCACTTAGTGACTGTAGCCTTCTGTCTGGGATGGAGGAATTTAAAGGCCATTTTAAGAATTTTTTTGTTTGTGTTTGTTTGTGTTGATTATAATAATTTTCATTTTTTTATGAAGGTATGAGGGGGTGGATGAAGAGATCAAATCTATTAAACTAAACTGTATGTTTTCTGTCTTTCCCTTTTTTCTTTTCTTTTTTAAAATCATTGAATTACCATTTTTCTCACCTCTGTCACATGAGGCCTTTGTGTATTCTCGGATAGACCTTGGTCTGGTTAGTCGCCATATTGAATTTAACATGAATGCAAACAAGGCTGTGAAGGATAGCCTTGCCCATAGTCTTTACTATGGCAAGCACTAAAGGTCCTAGATCATATAATTTTCTCAACTTTCAAAACTGTTTTATGAGTTTTCGGGTATGTTTACATGACAACGATGTACTAAAAATGGAAAAGTTTTTCCTTTGTTTTTTTTTTCGCATACAGACAACAACGTTTTCAAAATGATCCCATTCATTCACACGGTTCCACGAAAATGACTAAAACGCTGTGTTATTCATGCCAGGCCAGTAGTTGGCGATATCACTTTAAGAAACACTGCGCGCCTATAGACTGAACATGTCACCGTTTTCACAAATTCGCATTTTTGTTGTTTACATGGAGGCGATAACGGTTTCGTTTTCAAAAACTTGCACTTTGCAAACCAATTTCAAAAGTATGCGTTTTTTATGCCCTCAAAACGCCATTATGTAAATGAACAGCCAAAAAGTTTTCAGTTGAAAATGTTGTGTAAAATAGCCCCTTTTGTCTACTAAAAGTTTTATTTTTGGAAAGGCATTTTGTCAGCTGAACAATGTATGTTGTCAAACAACTATACAATCCACTGAAAGCACTGTTCTTCTATCCCTCACAGCCTTGTTTTCATTCCTATTAAAACTTAAATATGGCGCTATCCTGATTAAGGTCTATTGCTATTTTCTCTTTCTGTCAAAAAATCACTGGAAATTAACCTTACACTTAAATTATATTATTTGTATTTGTTTCTTATATGTACTTCTTTCTTTTTTTAATGTAACATTAAAATATTAAATTAATATTTTCATGTTGATCCCAGAAATGTAATCTAACGTTTCCTCTATTTCTCTCTGTAGGGAAATTTCAACAGAAGACCCCAGTGATCTGCTCACGCCAGCTGTTTTTCCCCCCTGGTGTTTCTAAATTAAGATTCGTGATTTTGTTTTTCTTTCCATCGCTGTTGTCGACTGCATAGACCAACTTGTGTGAACTCAGAGTAACTGAGCAACATTTTGTTGGTTTGCTCTACTGAAAGACAATGTGTCGGGTTATCTCAACCTGATTGAGCCGTTGAAGACGTGGAATTGTACAGTATGGCTTGTTTGTGCATGGGACACGTTATAAAAAATAAGTTGTACCAATGGCAATGATTGTATAGACTACTGCAATGCTACCAGCTGTGTTTACTAAGAAAGCACAGATGAGCAAAGGACTGTAAAATAAATGTGTGCTGGTTTTCTGCCTTTCATCCTGTATATGGAATTCTGACATGCTGCTTCTATCACTGTAAATATTGGACACCTTACATATGCATAAACCCTAATTTACATATATAAAATATTAATAATGTGCAATCATAATAATTTTGGGTGCAGCAACCGGACTAATGACACTTTTATTATTTTCTCACCTTTGTATTTATTGTCAATGTACAAAGTAGCATTACACTCAATCTGAGAAGAATATCTTTGTAATGGTTCTGTTGATTAATGTACAGTAAATATTAAAATTTCACTGAATGGGAAATTCAGTTTGAGAGGATATTTATTAACTGATCTTGCTGTAGTTTCAAACAGCTTGTGAAAAACTACATTTTTGAAATTCTGAAATGTCATTGTGAGACTGATTGCACATATGACCTGGTCACGGGGACATCATTGGGATAACTTCCCAAAGGGAAGTTAGTTAAATGGAACATTCTCTAAACCCTAACCAGTCATTACATTTACATAGATGCTGCTGATAAGTTTCTATGTCAGCCTGAGTTACAGGATTCACAGATGGAGGGTTGTTAAAGGTGGCCATTACGTCAACACATGACCAAAGCATGGAACATATAGTTCAAGTTCACACTTTTTTTTTTGTATTATAACTGAATTATCTATGTACAAATGACCAATGTCACCTTTATTTATATAACGCTTTATCCACTACGTATTGTTTCAAAGCAGCTTTACAGTGATAAACAGGAAAATAATGATTCAATGATGCAAACAGAGTTAAAGAGTTAAATTCTACTGTAAAGCAGCTCTAAATAGAAAATAGAGGTAAGTTCAGTGTTCAGTTCTGTTTAAATGAGGTTTTATTTAACAAAGTTCGGGAGGAGCAGGTTCAGATAATTAACCAAATTATGCACAGCTAGAGATTAATCAGTAATCAACTCAATCACAGAGTATAAATTCACAGCAGACCTATCTCTGTTCATTGAAAGTTTGTCAGCATCCCTCCTCCACCCCATCTCCTCACTTCCAGTTCCAGCTACACTTACCAACTGGGGGGAGTACTTTGGGTTCGGGCCTAACTCCGAGCTCGGAGCCCTCCCCCCAGACAGCACGCCAAATACGCATAAACTTATTGTTTTAATTGTATTAATTATGTAGATGTGAACTCGTGAATAAATGTGGTGGTAAATAAACAGGGTGGTGCGATACAGCGCGCACTGAGGCGGATCCGAGGACTGCCGTTCAAAAGTTTAAGGTCAGAAAGATGAAGAAATGAATCCTTTGTTTGTTTTTTGTTTTAAAAAGAAATTTAAGAAATGAATACTTTAATTCAGCAAGGATGCATTAAATTAATCAAATGTGACATTAAAAACATTTATAATCTGTTTGAAATAAATGATGTAATGTTGAACTTTCTATTCATCACACAATTTCATAAAAAAGAACAGAGTTTGTAGTAGCCTATGTGCAGGTGTATAAAATATCAGGTTGTTTTTTGGGAAGCAATGCTGATTAATTAAGTAGTAATGCAGACTTTTCAAAAAATGAGGTTTCAGAGTCAAGAGTAGCAGTAGCTAAAGTTTTTGCATTTATTACAGTAGTTTTCTGTTCCAGTAAATATTCTCGTATGTATATTATCAGAGGTTTTATGTTCCAGTAAACATTCACCTATACGCAGGTGTACCAAGAAATAAACAATCACCTACGCAAATGTACCACTAAATTTTCATGTATGCAAATGTACCACCAAATTATATTATACGGTGAGGTTATCAATGCATATCTGCCTCCAAACAATGAAAGTCAATGGGGTCCAATTTGTTTAGACCTCAGTGTTGTTCAAAACATCATCTCACATTCTAATATACAGGTTTGGAATGAGTAAATTATGACTTTTTTTCCATTTTTGGTTGAACTAGCCCTTTAAATTTCTTTCCCTACATCCTGTTCATCATATTCAACAATTCACCAGCATCTGTCTTACATTTCATTCGAGATAACAGGATCCACCCAAGCTAAATTCACAATAAAAACACAAACTACCTTCTAGATTTGATATAAAACGTGATTTAGGATGCGTCTGCAGTTTCTCGACTGTCTCCGATAACCTTCATCGGTGTAGACAAGTTCACCCCGGCTGCCTTCTTGGATGTGTTCCCTGCAGCCCGTCCTGACCGTGTATCAAATGTTAAGCGCTGCCGGTAAAATCTAGATGCTGAATCTATAGGTAATATGATAAGCATTTTCTCCTCACATTGAGAGCACAATGTGCTGGGTATTTAAGGAGAAAGCAGACATAAAAACATGTCCTTGAGACACAAGCATCTTTTCTCCAATGACATTGAATATAGGCCTAGCTATAATGTTTAATAGCTAAAAAGACATTTGACACATTAAATGAATGAGTAGGTGTTGTGGACCTATCAGTTTTCCTCATTTTCACCCATTTGGCTAAATTATGTGTATCTTATGTAAACTTGTTCGCAATTTGGCAGCAGATTTCACAAGACAAGATGATTTCAATTTGCCACCTGTCAGAGTCAGACATCTTTAAGACTGTCAAAGTTTAGATGCACGTAATTTTTCGATAAGAAAATCTATTTTCTGGTTAAGACTTCATTCCAATACCCAGGACGTGATAATCAGATAATCTTGTTCATAACCTGCCATGGAGCATAATTTATGGTCATGAACTGTTAAAAGCCGAGACACTTTCATGGTGCCTATAAATCCTCGGTTGACGCAAACTAAACTGAAACACACAGTACCTGGCTAGCCACCTAAACCGGCTTCATTGTATGCCGCAGGCCAGCACTTTAACATGATAGCCTACTCAAATTATGACCAATCAGAATTTAGTTGTACATGTAAACAGTGTGGTATCAAATGATCAGCCTCGAATAGCTGTTTAACAGGTGATATATTATTTGCCTGTAATGAGCAATGGGCAACTTTTATTTTCATAATGTTGCACAAACAACAAAATTCATTACAACAGTTTTTTCAATTTAAATGGCTGAAATCCTCACTGCAGGGCATTTTCTGTATAAACCTGAACTAAACTGAAACTGATCCATCTGGTTTATAGAGTCACCACAGCGCTTATTCTGAGTCTGACTCACCCATTAAAACAATTCTTATATTCTTATATTGCACAATCTTCATTCTTTACCACAAAACTTCAAAAGACTGACCCTTTGTCATTTTGGTTGTACACAAGGTTCAAACCATAGGCCTATAGAAAAACAAAGGCTTAAAATGTAACCTCACTGGGCATGTAATGTTTGCAAAGTGTCTTTGACGTTATAGTTAAAGCAATTGTTGGAAAACACACAAACTCAGTAAACCAGAACTAATTCATCTGCAAACTCCCGTTCACCTCACAGTTCATCAAACACACCCAGTGACTCATTTATAAAGTGCTGCCTTCAAGCTGAAAGAACATAGATGAATAGAAGCTGTTACACTCTATTTGTAAGTGTTTTAAAAGTGATATTTATGTCAGCAGCTACTGCTAAATTAGTCTCTGGTCAACATTAGCTGAATGCATGTGCTGACTGAACATATGTGTTGCATTGAAAAAGTATCTTAAAATGTCCAATACTCATTTAAGGGCTTTAAAAATCACACCTAAAGTCGATCTACCGTACCGATCTACCTTCTAAATGCATATTACTGATCTTCCACCGGAAAGTGTTACAAATTTGAAGTTGATATCACAAAAAAAGAACCCATTAAAAGGTTTTAAAGTATACCCAGGCTAATTTATGGCAAATAAAATTTGAACAATAACTGTGTGAACCAAAATTTGTTGTGAAACAAACCACATAAAAATGATTTGAGGTATACAAACTACTTTTTCTGAATTTTGAGCACCTCTTTTATTGATTTGTTGAAAAATAAGTAGCAATTCACTGTAAAAAAAAATAATACATAAAAAAAAATTCTGCCTTTAATTTTTTAAGTACAATCACCTTGGATGTTTAAGTAATTTCAACTTAAAATACATTAAACTGACTTAAAAAAATAAGTTGAATCTTATATAACTTATTAAAAAAGTTGAAAGTTGCTTAACTTATGTTGATGAGTCAAAGCTTTTACAGTGAAAGAACAAAATAAAAAAGAAACATTATGTGCCCTATAAATCAGATTATTTATCTCTGGAAAGAAGTGCCTCGAACCGATTTTAGAGAGAATACCGAAATTCCCACAAGAGTTGACTGGCTTTGGTCTTAATTGGACCGTTCTCATGACTCCTATGTATTGTTTGTCTTGTTGCCCTTGCGGGATCCCTGCTGGGATTCAATTTGTTGTACCTTGTCAGTCGTGACTTTTCATTACACACAACAGCCTCACAACACAGAAAGCTGCTGCACAATTATTAGCAGTTGCTTCATTAGCTTACACTCTAAATAGCAAATCATGACTTTACAAAAAGTGCTTTCCCAGAAAAGTCAATGTCTTTTTATATAGTTCAATATATTTGCAAAAGAGATATATACATCAATAGCACTATCCATGTTCATTTCATTCCGCTGTTGGACAAGATAGAAAAGCAGCGCAGCCTGTCACAAAGGTGTCATTCTGTGACCGTCTCAGTGAGCCTGTTAGGAAAAGAGAGGAACAGTGACGTCTTTGTGTGAGCTGGACAAAGCTGGACCTGTGTGAAAGCAGGTTAATGTTCCTCTACAGGTTTGGAAGCCAAGGACATCTGAAGGACCCTCACACACACTCATCCAAACCCGCCTTTGGATTCTGCTCTCGCTCTCTAACACCTCCAGTGAGAGACACAATGCAAACACGCAACAAAACCATAAACAAAGCAAGTAAAAAACTCCCAACATGCAGTATTTGAACAAAAGGCAGTACAAAAAGATCCAATTCATAAGAAAATATCTCAGTATAACAGAGGTGTGTGCTGTATAACGGTATACTGTGTGTTCAAGTGGGGTGTGGAGAGCTATAAATAACACACTTACAGTGCACACAATTGTGCAGACAATTTTCAACTTCTTAGAATTGCTAAAGAACTGTTGACACATGTGGATGTGTGTGTGGGTGGCAGGAAGCGTAATGACTGACTAGGCAGTGAAACAGGACGCCATGCACAAGAAAGAGAGTCCCAGAGGATCCAGGTGTTTGTCCAGTGTGTTGTCTTACATCAGCGAGTGAATTAGTCCTAAAAGAGTAAAGGACAGAACTTTGTTAATAAAGATGATAAAAACAGACTGAGCTGAACTATAGTTCCACGATGTTTACTTTATCTTTCATGACAACATCGCTTTGAGTACTGGGTAACAAATGGTGCCGTTTGTGTTCTTATATTGTGTACTTATATATTGTGAATGCCTGAATGACATTCACTTAAATTTATTTGACAGATTTAACTTTGTTTAACTCCTGTTACTGTATTGTACACCCAAAATGTAATTTCTTAAAAATATTTATGTAGTTATAGTTGTTGAAATGAAAATATATAATGGTATATATATGTGTGTGTGTGTGTGTGTGCGTGCGTGCGTGCGTGCGTGCGTGCGTGTGTGTGTGCGTGTGTGTGTGTGTGTGTAAAAATTACATGAATGGTGTTCTTGTGCCAAGAACAATATTTTCATATAAAAAATTTATATGAACCAATATGAAGTTATTAACATTTTACAGGTTTTTTTTTTTACAATCGTTGGACATATTTCTCAATACACTTTTTCAAAACTTCACCCAGTTCTCCTAACCAACTTTCAGCTCGGCACAGCAGTTCATTTCACATTCAAAATGTACTAAAACTACCAAAACGCTTCATACATGTCTCAAATCAAGCCATTATTTCATTACACTAAAGGTTGTCAGCCAACGAACACACTTTGTCACCCATACAAATGACCTAGGTAGCAATATACAATGTTTTCTTCTGTAAAGCAAGGGCACCTGTTTAGAATTCACTGTAATTTATGTTACTGGAGTGAATCAGACATGATGCAGTATGCTTCAATATATTTTATGAGGGTTTGTTTTGTCACTCAGTAATTCCAAAATACAAGAACTTGTGTACACACCATCCACCGATACAGAAATTCTAATCTACTCGGTCTTATGTCACATCTTACGTCATCTAGGGCAATACATTTAGTAAAGAATCATCTGGCATGCCTTATCCAGCCCTGGCAATCTTCTGTTGATATGTCCAGGCATCCAGCATTCATTGCGTCCAGGAGGGACATTTGGTCACGTGGATGGTAGTCATAAACCTTCCACCTCCACGAAGAAAAGAATTCCTCTATGGGGTTGAGGAATGGAGAGTAAGGTGGGAGGAAATGTGACACCATCCTGGGATGGGCAGCAAACCACTCAGTGTTTGCACGGGAGTGGTGAAATGTCCCAGTGTCCCATACAATTATAAATGTTGGCTGATTTCATAGAGGTCATGCAGGGACGCAAGGAGACGCCCAATTAGAGGTTTGTGTAACAGCAGTCCACCAGTGGATATTGCTGCACACATTGGGATGTTGGCACCCCTCTGACCCGGGACATCCACTGTGGCTCTCTTCCCAGTCACGTTCCTTCCTCGTTGCCATGTTTTGGCCAAGTTGAAACCAGCCTCATTCACAAAGATGAATATGTGTTTGGTGTTTGCCTGCCTCCAATCTCCATGACCCTCTAAAATAAATCCACAAGGCAACATAAGAGTTAAGGCCCGTTCACACCAAGCACGATAACTATAAAGATAACGATAAAGATATAATTCTAAAAATCGTTCTCCATATTAAAGAATAACAGAGTTCACACCACAACTATAACGATAAAGATATGAGGAACGATATCGTTGGGATCACTTTAAGAACGATTTTTTTCCAGCTGTCAAACGATAAAACACTGACAGCCAATCAGAATCCATTCTAGCAGGTCATCCATTTTCGCTACTTTGAAACCACAGCGCGGGCGCGCGCGTGCTTAGAATAAAAAGACCGTTATCTGTCGTTGGTGTGGATGCATATATAGTTATCTTTATAGTTATCGTGCTTGGTGTGAACGGGCCTTTAGGCTATTACAGAAGCATAAATTATACCTAAAAAATGTGTCTTTGTGTGTGTGTATTTGGAAAAGTAACGTTGTCTCCCAGCTAGTAAAAAGTCGTCTATTAGACGTTGAATAGACGTAAATCTTTTTTAAGACGTAAGACTTTTCAACATTTAAAACAGGTCGATCTTCAACGTCTTGATGGAATATGTAAAACTCTTTAAAAAAATGTGAGCTAATAATGAACATGGTTTGGTAGTTTGTTTTTCTCCGTTATTTTAGCATGTATAACAGACTTATCCTGTCTTAGATCATCAGCTGAAAACATGTGGTATCTTAGATGCAGTTGAAAACACGTAGTCAAACAGTCCGGCCGAAACTACTTAGTTGAAATCACGTTGAAAACCGGTCCGACTTATTTTCAACAATATTTCAACGTTGAAAGACGGTAATTGTTTACTGGGCTGCCAACACTCTTTCTCGAATGTCTGTGAGTTTTGCAATCGTTGATCAGTTTTCAACGATTGCAGTTTCCTCCACATCAGTGAACATCCCACCTCTGTGTGAGGTAACCTAAGCAGAAATGCAAAAGCAATTACACACAAGTAGGTTTGGAGGCTTTGTTCTATTTACTTCTTTACTGTAATGCGGAGCTCAGTCAGATGCCCTTGCAGAATACAGATTACCTGTTGGTTTGCTGAAAAACTCTAACAATAGATGCCATTGATAAGCGTTGCAGATTTGGCTGCGCCCTCAGACCAGTCTGATTTATTACATGATCAATTACAGTAGCTCCGATCTCATCTGAGACTAGCTCTTGATCTTCCTCTTATTCTTCTTCTACCACACATAAGTATTCTTCTCCCTCTCCCAGCCACTCTTCTTCCTCTTTCAGCCTTCATCTCTAGCTTCATCTTCTTCTCTATCTCTGGCTGGGTCCATGTTTACATCACAATACAAAACTATTCTGAGGTTGGCTCCATGAAATTGAAAGAGTAACACCTGTGTAGGTGTTCATAATGGGAATCAGCTGTGGTTGGTCCAGTTGTTTTCATAGCATTTCATTTTTAGATTCAAAATATATTTCATTACAATATCACCATGTAAATGTAGTGTTGTTTTGAACGTAAGTTTTGAAAACAGTATGTATGCATGCGCAAATTGGCCTGTAGGTACACAGAGTTTTGGCGGTTGTTGTGTGGAAGTGAGAAAAAAATCATGTAATTTGAAAGATGTAGTAATTGAATGCATTTTGTGCCAAAGCAATGATAAATTCTCAACAGTTTAGCCCACACATAGACTTCTGTTGTGCTCACTGTGGGAAGAGTTATGAAAAAGTGACCTAAGTATGTGTCCTATAGCGATTGTAAAAAAACTGTAATACAGAGCACACTTTTACACAATTAAATACCTGATAATAATGCCGAATTTTTGCTCTCATGGCTGTTTCTAGCACAGGCAGTTACACAGAGCAGGAAGGCATTACTGAGGGTCAGGAATGTGCAGACCTTGGCAGAAAATATGCCAGGGGCTTATTGTGCTGCAAAGAGCATTTCTGTCGCTGGGATTAATGTATTTAAAATGTCCCAGTCTGATTCGGGTCTAAGTGAAAGAGACGCTTTTATGCATTTGTGTGTGTGACTCTCTGTTAGGTAAATCCTCTAATGCCTTGTTTTCACCTTTGTCTGAGTTTGAAACATGTCCAACGTATTTGCCCGTAGGTAGAATCGAATGTGTGTGTGTGTGTGTGTGTGTGTGTGTGTGTGTGTGTGTGTGGCCTGGTAAACTCTACATAATGGGAACAAAATGTCCCTACAAAGATGGTAATATCCAAAATCCTTGTCCTTGTGAGGAAATTTTTTGGTCCCCAGCATGAGGAAAACAGCTTATAAATCATACTAAGTGATGTTTTTGAAAAGTTTTCTGTGATGAGTGGGTTTAGGGGTAGGGTTAGTGTAAGGGGACAGAATATACAGTTTGTACAGTATGAAAACCATTATGTCTATGAAAAGTCCCCTCAAAGCATGAAAACCCAAAGTGTGTGTGTGTGTGTGTGTGTGTGTGTGTGTGTGTGTGTGTGTGTGTGTGTGTGTGTGTGTGTGTGTGTGTGTGTGTGTGTGTGCACGTGCGAGCGCGGTTACTTATCGAAATATGTGTGTGAAAGCATGTTCAAGGACCTTTCCTCTTCTCGAACTCAGGACATGCTCGCATGCCATGCATGTTTACTGATTCGTACAGTCAGAGGAGCCATCACAAGTGTTCAGTCCAGACAGCAGCTCGTCTCTTTCAAAATATCATTACTGTTTTACATACTGATATGATCCATAAAAGGGCAAGAATAAATGTCACATGCAAATATATTTCTGTTAACAAACAGTTGTGTTCGTACATGATGTAAAACATTTCAGGAACTTTTGAATTGAATGATTCAGTGATTTTATAATTTATTATGGATCTTTTAGCTGCTTTAAGGGATAGTTACACAATATATCCCAGCAAGTATCTCAAAATACCATATAATTCTGTAATTATTTGTATGGAATAGTTAGTCAACTACAGTGTATAATAAGATCTTCCTGGACACACCTGTTCATACAATCACTAAAAATGTTCTAATCAAGCCACACCAATCTCTGTTCTGATAATGTTGTGTATCAGACCTGTGATTTTTTCAGACCCCAGATTACACCCCTGTCTCCTTGTTAACGGTACGTGTCACTGAGGACATAATAGTATTGCACAATTTTTAAGTTTAACTTGTCAGGCCAGTTGCCTTTAATGAATATTTCTGATATCAGTGTGCTCACACCTAACAAAACATGAGTAAACTTGTTTTATGAACACGGAAATTCCACCCTTTTTGGGTAAAATATTCTCAGCCAATCATTTGAAAGGCATGCCTTGTTTTTCCAGACGTAATCACAGGAAAACCAAGCCTTGTTTTTCTCCAGAGAGTCAAACTGGTTTTGTTCATGGGAACTTGTAAGTGATTCTGAGTCATCAGTATCGGTTATCTGAAAGATACAGTATCCACCAAATTAGCTGAGATAAATATTGTTTTATTATGAGCTAAAACAGAGGGTTAAGACATCAGCCCATATGAAAATGAATATTTTCCATGCATGCATTCATATTTTATGTACAGTAGGTCTCCAGGTTGCTGTGTTCTGTTTCTATGGACGTGCCTCTAAAACACACAGTCCTATGGGAATCGCTGGATGATTTCATGCATCACTGATATTTTACAACCTGGCTGACTATAAAAGTGCCATCCATACTTTAAAGCTACTTTTAATATATTTGCTTTAAAGCTATTTTTCTTGGCCTGTCATATAACTGGTACTTAATATTAATAAAAAATATAGGTACAACTGACCATCAAAAGTTGACCATCAAAATTAAATAAAGGCAGACTTGAAAAAAAAAACAGCATGATGGCAATGCTTTTTGTTACTCACACTCATGGCATTAATACAAATAGACCTAACACACAATTACCATCACAAACATGCACTATACATTAATAAAATTTAATCAATAGAGTATTTCTTTCACTCTAACTCTAATATGTAAAATGTGCTTATTTAATTATGTATTTGTATTACCATCAACTAACACCAACCAACCATCGTTTTTATTATTATGTGTTGGATTATAGTCAATTTCTGCCATCTAATGGATATACTTGGTAGTGCAGCTTGTTTGCACTCTGTATAAACCCCGCCTCCAAAAAATTTCTCTCAACTTCTAATTGGTTCAAGGAATTTTCTCTCTTCAATCTGATTCGCTACCTGGTTTCGCCATTGTCGTCACTCACAACAGAGGTCACACATGACTAAAAAATGGACGCGTCCTGTTGAAACGCTTTCTGCTGTGTGAGTTTAAAATGAATGTTTTTATTATTTCACTTATTTTTGAAGCGAAAACAATGAATCATATGGAAAATATTGATCTTCCTGAAGAGACTGTGTGAGCTGTCTACTCCTGCGATGCCTTCACATGCTGGTTTACAAAGGGTGGGTTTAAAATTATTCTAAAAACAAAGGCCGATTATTGTAGCGTTATCTCAATTATAATGTGATAAAATACAAATCAGATAAAATTGCTAATAGCAAAATATCTGAGGTCCGTGTCGCTCGTGTTTATTTATTTAATGATTGACATGTTACAAAGAGTCATTCTCAAAATTTGGTAACTGTCCCTTGAATTTTCATGAAAATTCATGAGAAATAATATTGAAGAACCACCATAAATACATTTTATTAAATAATATTTTTATCATACACTTGATACATTTACAATAAAAAAAAATGAAATATTAGAATATAAAAAAATGTATCATACACTTAATCATCTTTTTACAATTTTACACATCATCTTGTGACACTGAAGACTGGAGTAATGTC
This sequence comes from Scardinius erythrophthalmus, assembly GCF_964197995.2. Taxonomy (NCBI): domain Eukaryota; kingdom Metazoa; phylum Chordata; class Actinopteri; order Cypriniformes; family Leuciscidae; genus Scardinius; species Scardinius erythrophthalmus. The sequence continues at coordinate 8,438,421 of NC_138238.1, forward strand.
TGATGAAAATTCAGTTTTGCTTCACAGAAATAAATTATATTTAAAGTATATTAAAATAGAAAACCATTATTTTAAATTGTAATAATATTTCACAATATTCCTCCTGACGTTTTTTTTTTTTTTGAGTAAATAAATGCAGGCTTGATGAGCATAAGAGATTTCAAAAACATAAAAAATACAGTAGTGATGTTTCCAAACGTTTGACTCGTTCTGTGTGTGTGTGTGTGTGTGTGTGTGTGTGTGTGTATGTATATATATATATATATATATATATATATATATATATATATATATATATCAATCATACTATTTATGTTTTCCTTATGGAAAAAGTTGAAGTTTAAAAAAAAAAGTTCAGAGGAAGAAAAGGCTGTTCAACTATAAACATTGTCACTGCTCCACATATAAATTCCCACATAAACTGCATCAATCTATTTGTAACACTTTTCTCCAGCTGTGCATCTGCTACCTGGCTCTCCTCAGGACCAGACCCCGTCACTGGACTGTGCTCTCTCAGAACAGAGCTTTGCACTACGCTGCCTGTGGACTGCAGTGTTCAAGCCCAGACTCTTCCTCCTCTGTCAGCAGTGTAAACCAGACACGGACCGCCTCAGAACCAGCGGACGAGGGCCCTCCATCTCCACCCACCCACTGCTGCATGAGCGGCTGTCATAACTGTGTGTGGATCGAACATGCTGAAAAACTGCTGAAGTATTACAGCAATGGTGGAGAGAGAGCTCTGGCGGCCATTGAGGAGAACGTTCTCGATGACAACCTAAAGGCTTATCTTAAAATGGAGATCAAGTTACTGAAGAAGCCTTGATGGGGGGGGGGGCAATGAATCCTATCATGACAATTAAGCCCTCCCCCAAAACTCTCATTATCAAAATCTTTTTGTAATGTTTATAGGACTTTACACAAAATATAGTGCATTTTATTATAATTGAAATATACATAAAAGTGTGTTAAGGGCATGTTCAATATTACAGAACTGACAGATGTCAAACTACACCCGTGATAATACCTTACAGTATCTAAAGAAGTATGTTTTTAATATTTTTAATATGTACAATTCTGCAGTAAAAAAAGATATGAATTGCTGTTATGTATGTATAGATGACTATGTTTTATAATTTCATATGTATATTTAATATAATATTAGGAGAAAGTGCACAATTTTTTATTTATCATTATCAATTTTCTGTAAGATTTTTAATGTTTTTGAAAGACGTCTCATGCTCACCAAGACTGTTAATTTAAAAGTTACTGTAAAAAGAGTAATGTTGTGATAAATTATTACAATTTTAAATAGCTGTTTTAATATATTTTAAAATGTAATTTATTCCTGTGGTGGCAAAGCTGGATTTTCAGCATCATTACTCCAGTCTTCAGTGTCACACGATCCTTCAGTTGGCCCAATTTCACAGACCATTCATTCAGGTCTTCACCTTTTTTTTCAAACGTTTCATTTTTTTCAGCAAAACTCTACACAAAAATGTCTTCATTTTGCACAGGTTTAACCATGTTCTTATTCAGGAAACACAAGTACACACTATAATTACCTCAAGTGTCACACTGTGAACTCAAATAGCATACATTTATCCATGTGTAAACATTAAGTAGCAAAACTGATGACACCAATCAGAAACTCAGAATAACATAAATAGGGCCACCTGTGATTATGTGCTTTGGATCCTACTGGTGGGAGACAAAGAGAAAGAGGAGGGAAAAAGAAAAAATAAGGGAGACAGGGTCAAAGGACATTTGTTCCTGATGAAATGCAAAGCATTGTAGTTGACCCATGTTCTTGTTCATGAGGAAAGTTGGCCTACAGGCTCATCTGCAGGGTTTTTATACTTACACATGCAGTATATATATATATATATAATTATTATTATTTTTTTTTTTTTGCAGAACTGAGAGATGATTGCCTAGGGGAGGGAGAGAAAGTCTTGTCAGAAGACTTAAAAAACAGTTATACTGTAGGATGGCAACTATGGTCACCAATACTGTAATGCAATTTAGCCGAGGATGCTGAATTACAGAAGTGTAATGAAAATAGAAATTTCTTAAAGCTTACTATTGAATTTTACTGTATCTGCACCCCTCTATTTATGCTGTATACTGTAATAGACATTAAGCTGTAAAATCAGTGTTCCAAATTTGAGGTTAATATCCCAAAAAGTGAGCTTTCAGAGTTTCCCATTCATTTCATTTCCAATGCGGTCATTTTTTTACTATTATGACGAAAAAATTGGGCTTTACCAATCAGGACAGTCCAGGGATGACAATATTAAAAACCAAGGTACAGTATATAAACAAAATAATTTGTGTAGGTTCAGTTGTCTTGCGCAGTATATGCATGTCAAAATGTTTTCTTGGAGAAGGACTAAAGCGTGGTAACAAAAGGCCAAACAACTTTAAGGGGTTAGTGAGTCTGTCTGTAGAATCACATCTAAATCATAACTAATTCTTTATGACCCAAATGCTGATTTAAATGACATAGGTCATACGTTTCCCTATCTGATCAGCTCTTGTGGCGTTAGAACCCACATTGGCTGACTCTAGTCATCAGAGTTGTCTAGCAGCTTAGCTTGTTCATGCCTTTGGCTGGCACTTGTATGAGTGGTTGACGACAGCCATCCTGATCTGTGTACCTGTGAGTCAGCATATGAGGGCTTGATGCCGTGTGTCTGGAAGCAGGGCTGTGATCCAGATGCTTGAAGGATTTGTGATGAATGACGTGAATAGGTATTCTGTGAACAAGATGTACAGAAGACAATGTGACACTGGTTCATGGAGGTCATTAATGACCTCCATAGTGAAGTTTGAGATGCAACTCCAGCTGTTGTAATTAATGGCAAAATAAATGTTTGGAAATGTAAATTGATATATCCTACTGACTTTTTTTTTTTGGGGGGGGGGGGGGGGTGAAAATACTAACATGCCAATATATATGTATATATATGTATACAGTATATATATATATATATATATATATATATATATATATATATATATATATATATACACTAACAAAACATACACACTCACTCACACACACACACACACACACACACACACACACACACACACACATATATATATATATATATAAATAAGATAAAGAGATTAAATTCCAGATATTGTAAACTAATAATACACTTGTAACTTCAAATCAAAGGGTCAGTGTTACGAGTGGTTAAATGGTTCAGATAACTACCAGGGATAACAGTTTGGTCACAGGTTTATTGTTTGAACTGGGTCATCACAGTAATCTCACAAGCTAGTTATCAATTGTCAGAGCATGGACGCAGTAACCCACTGGCTTTGTATATAATTGATCGATTCCTCTGTTGTGTCTTCATATCTCATTACACACAGACGGAGCAAGGGGCACGTTCGACCCCATGACCTTGAGCTGAGGTTGTGGGGGCAAATTCTGACATAAAGACAAGAACGAGCAACCAATGACCCATAAATCCCTTTTTAGCACATCTAATTGGATTTTTTTCCTTTTTCTTCTACAAAAAATGTGATTATCCCAATTATCATTTTTGTTTTGGTATTTTGTCATACAAAACAACTCACAAAACAACCCGATATTTAAAAACTAATAATTTATTAATATATATATATATATATATTTTAGTATTATATTATATTATATTATTGAAAGAAGACAGAAGACATCTTGAGATATTTTGCAAAACGTTATGTTCTGCAGACAAAAAATTAATTACATTTACCCACCCGCAGTAATGTACAACAAAATACTCTGAGTTATATTTAATCCTAATCACAGATTTCATATTATTTAACTGACAACAGCCTGTCAATAACAAAGACTCCTATTACTATACAGATGGCCAGGTGCCTGTAATCCTGACCGCAGATCTAGATCATGTAATCAACTAATTAAACCTCCAACCTTTAATCTAGTGTCTTCAGTAATTATTTTTGTGCTGTTAGTCTCAAATAAAGCATGTGCGAAACAGGGGTTCATGTCTTGGCTGGAGTCGTTCACTGAAAATGCTATAAAAACTACAGGATGAATCGCTAATCGCTCCACTCGACCCCCACAGATGTGAGCCTGTTGTGTAACAATGATAGAAAGTTGCAGAACAAACAAACCCTAGAAGAGCGCTCTGTGTCAAACAGTGTTTATGATTCTTTTCTGGATATTTCCATTATGATATTATCCGGTGTTATTTGATCAGCAAATCCACTCTCAAGCAGAATTAGCCCATTCTAGAAACCTTCTGGAAAAGATTCCTGCCTGTCACCTTTCTAGGATATATATGTAATATATATTTAATTATTCTCCTTAAACATTTCTCAGCTCATGTTTTTAAGTCAGTTTAATGTAATTTAAGTTGAATTGACTCAAACATACAAGTTGATTGTACTTAAAAATGTAAGGCAGCAACTTTTTTTTTACGGTATTACTAAATTCCGCAAGCTCTACATTTGTGCAGACTGAGTTCAGAAACATTATATATACAATGGACAATAGGAAAAGCATTTGACCATTATTATTGAACAATACAGTACATTTATATTAATTATTCATATTTATGTTATGCATGAATTATTATAATAATTTTATTAATTCATAACATGAATATGAATATATAATATAAATAAGCAAAATAAACCAAAACAAATATTATATTATATTATATTATATTATATTATATTATATTATATTATATTATATTATATTATATTAGCAGGTCAGCTTTGTAAGAATGTTTTTCTGTTAAACAATAAAAACACTTTACTAGGCCTATATAATGTGGCCTCATCAAATGACCATTGTATATGCAATTTACTACAGATATATGTTGTTTTATTATGTAAAAAATATATAAACAAGTTGCTAAAAGCTTATGGTGTTACACAAATACAAATGCTCCATTAAACAAATACACACATATTGTGTTCATCTGCAGCTGAGGGGATCAGGGGCGCGAGGCGTCCCTCTCCTAATCTTCTGAGGGGGCCAGAGAGTATAAAAGCCTGTAAACCCTGCACCGCTCCCAAGGAAAGCCGAGCGTTGACATCCACTCCTCCTCAGGAGAGAGATACGTACGGTGCTGCAGCTGCACCCAGTCAACAGCCTGTCAATCAACCGGTGAGTAGAACCTTTGAATATTTAATCATCAATAAGGGATGAGCTGTTCTTTAATAATATAATATAGTAAAGTAACAATGTGGTTGAAATAAAATGATGGGCTTTTTTTTTTTGATAGCTGATCGTATATTATCTTGCTTATCATATGGTTACTTGAATGAATAAACAGTATGAAATGTTGATTTGAGGTTAAATTATTTCATTATGCGAAAAGAGAAATGGACATGAATGGTTGCCTGGGACAAGTAGCCTAATTTATATAGTTTAGTGGTCATTATGCAAAATTATTTGATTACAGAATGTATAATGCTCTATAATAATTTCATCTGTAAAGTGTCGAAACGTTCAATGTAACTATTTCAAATAATGACAAATGGTTTATTTTCATTAACATTGTTTATTTAGAGTGGATAGTTGGTCATGTGCATTCAATAATGCATAATATACTGTATATATACATGATTTACAAATTGGTAAATCATGTATATAGATTATATATACATGTATATGTATATAGTATAGATTGGAATTTTTTTTTTTTTTTTGCAAAATATGTATACAAACCATTGACCTTATTAATATAAATATTATGTGATTATAAATTTAGAATTCATTATTCTAGGCATCATTTCCATTGTGACACTATTGCATCTATTCTCATTAGTCTTTGAGGAACATACCTGAAGGTCATATTTTGACTTTGTTTGCTCAGCATGTTTTGTGTTATCCCTGCTCTAATAAGATTAACCATGTGCAGATTGCCACCATTAGAAGGGGGGGACATTTATTAATCCAAGCTCTGGATTACACAAAATGGGTCACCCTACCCATCACTCATTCCCAGAGCTCATTTCAAGGAACACGGGCCATGACAGACATTCAATTAGAGGAGAATATGTATTTGGATTTGCGTATTACTCATCAGTAAGAGGATTATGGGTAAAGTTTTCTCAGCCTGAGGTGGAGGCCATAGATGTTTATTATAGGTGCTGCTTTGACCTTGATCTAGTCTAACCTTCCTGGCCTAACGTGTAAATTTGCCAAAATCCATGTGCCATTGGGTGTGAACCAAAACTCACTCCAGTTATTTCTGCTATTTTTACATCAGCACCACATCACGGAGAGTGAATACAAAGAGAAGAGACCAACAGTGACCAACAGCCATGAATCTTGAGCTGCCCAAAACGGAGATCAAATCAGCCACCCGTGTCTCTGGTGGTCCCGCCACACCACGCAAAGGGCCACCCAAGTTCAAGCAGAGGCAGACCCGCCAGTTCAAGAGCAAGCCACCAAAGAAAGGGATCCAAGGGTAAGCCACACTGTCAAAATCATGACTTTTATGATAATGGCTTTGTGTTATTTCACACGTCAGTCATATTTTATTATACAGCAGTGATAATGATAAAAATGGGACATTTTTTTTAAATGATAATATTGAATAATTCTGCAACAAAAATATTTTAGTTCAATTGAATATATCCAATTAATTGAGCTTTTTATTTTATTTTATCTGACAGTTTTGGAGATGACATCCCTGGCATGGAAGGTTTAGGCACTGGTAAGCATAATCTGCTTTACATTTTTCCTCACATGTTTTGCCATTGGGACAGCATCACCTACCGTCTATTCTAAGCCGCCCTTGTCTGACAGGGTTAGTCTGATCAGACAGTGCATGTATGTCAGACAATCCTCTCATACTGAGTATCATCAATGACATTATGACACCACTATGATTAAACAGACCTGAATGCTACCTGGCCTTCAAGCTGCTTAAGTTAACCCTTTGGATGATAGATGAACTCATGTTGCTGTGTTTCTACCTACAGACATCACTGTCATCTGCCCCTGGGAGGCCTTCAACCATCTGGAGCTTCACGAGTTGGCTCAGTATGGTATCATCTGAGCGTTTCACCTTCCCATCATCCTCCCTTGCCATGGTCTCCAAACCACCCGTCTCCATCCTGGCCATCAGCTCCAAGTGGACCATTCCATCTTTTATAATAGAATAAAAACACAAAAGAGCAACATTTATAAAAATGGAAAAACTAAGAAAAGATTTCTACCAAAAAAAAAAAATCTGACTATCCATTCCTCCGGTTTCTCTTTTTTCTTGCAGTCCGAGAACACGTTCTGCTCAAACTATAGAACAGAAAAGTCTATATGATCCCGTCAGATTGCGTTCTGTTTGCCTAGAAAAACTGCTGCTCCTTTTCTTTGCTCTTTTCTACTCTCCCTCCTCCGTTTTCTTCTGGAACACGAAACATACGCAAGCAAGACAGCCTCACAGTGAGTAAAAACAAGAGACGTACCCGTGAAATGCCTGGCTTCTCATTTCACGTGCCTCGTTGCCTCTTCTGTCCATCTTCGCCGAGTTCATAAGAAAAGATCAGAGTCCTGTAGAGATGAAACACCCTGCTGGCCGACACTTCAGTTAGACCACCAAAACTTTATTTCAGCCCACTCTTTCCCCATTAATAAATGCAGAATTTGACATTTCAACCTTTCCACTCATCATTCTGTGTCCTCAGGAACGGTTACTTTTTAAAATATCATATTGGCTTTGTGCTTTTGCAACCCCCTCATTCAACGCATGCATACGTTAACACATACTATACAGGCACAACTAGATTTCATTTTGGGATATAATTCTCGGTTTTCTCTCAGGGGACTGTTAGGGAGCAGTGTTGGGCTGGCATGTCTTCTGTGTCCTTCATCCATGTAGTTGTTTTTCATCAGCATCATTTATCATCTTCATCATCACATCCCACTTTATCATTGTGTCCCATTTTAGTTTTACTATTTAATTCTTTCCATTTGTATATTTCATTGTATATTCATTATAATTTGATCTACTCACCATTTAATGCTCCATTTAAATGTCCTGTATCTTTCATAGATTTATTTTCTAGCCATCATTTTCTTTCCCTTTTGTCATTGTGTCAAGTGTGTTATTTCCCTATATTTATTTTTGTTGCATGCTCTGTCTATCACCATTATGTTTTATGTTCATTCATTGATTTGTTTAACCATTAGTTTTATCACATTGTAGATCTTATCTAATTTAATTTAACGAATTCTAATAGAAAAAGCCCATTTCCCACACAGTTAGCTCCTCATTTATCCAAAAATTGATATATCCAAAGTAAATTCCTCACTTGTACAAGCATGCATATTTTTAATTTTCAGACAGATCCTTATGTATTTAGATTGTGTGTCCTCCTGAATCCTCAAGTTCTGAGTGAAGTTCTCCTGTGTTGTTTTGGCCTGTATTTCGCAGATTTTTAAAGTTTCATAACATCAGTGACTAAAGTGAAGTTTTCCCTCTACAGGATGAGATCAAAATAAAGCTTAAAAAAAAGAGAAAAAATATTTGTTTGTTTATTTTTCATGCTTCTGATATCAGTATAATAGTCAGTGGGTTGGGAAATAAATAAGATTAATTGTAAGATTAAGATTGTAAAAAAAATAATGTTACAAAATGTTTGAATATAATCAATTAAGAAACGAATATGATTTTATTTTATTTTTATTACAAATATAATGCATTACCTAAAATGTAAAGAATCCACTTCGACTTGTTGAATAAAATACAAAAATATAAACTGGTATAATATAATATATACAGACTGAAAGTACAGATACTACTGGTCAAATATCACTCCGTTACAAGTAAAAGTTGTAAAAACTGATTTTTACTTAAAGGGGTGGTTGATTGCTATTTCACTTTTTTCATTTTAAATACTGTGTAATGTTGCTGTTGGTGCATGAACAGTATCTGCAAAGTTGCTGCGCTGAAAGTTCAACGTAAGCAGAGATATTGTCTTTTAAAAATCAGGAAGTTTAATGCCTACAAAAACGACTCGAATGGGACTACAACGAGATACTTCCCGGGTTTTATACGTAACTAACCCATACATTTACATCAACCTCCGGAACATGTTCTGCTGTCGAAGAGGAGGAGTTATAGTGGAGAGCTGTAGCTGTCAGGTCTTCTGTGTTCAGGCTTCCTACAGACGCTGTAGTTCGTCAACAATGGTTAAAATTTAAGTTTGATTATGTTCCTGACAATTACAATCGTAGTTTAGCTCTCTGTGCTGCGCATTTTACCGAAGACAGCTTCCAGAATCTACACGAGTTCAATGTCGGATTCAACAAGAAACTATTACTCCAACATCAACTCCAAAACCAGAGGCCACAACCTGCAAGTAAGATTTAATCATTTTAAATGTATTTGCCTGTATAATTTAAGACGTACGTTTTAGTTTTATCAAGGATGTAAAAAAATTCCAGCGCTGGCTTTAGTATATGACAGATGCGTATAAACATTTTGGACCCGAATTTGTATATGTACAAATTTTGTAAACGTATTTTCCATGTATACTTTATGACGTAATTTTTTGATTTGATCAAGAACGCAAACCAATGCCAAAGCTGTTTGTTTATAGTAGCTAGTTAGTTCGATGCTATTTTGTGTGTATAAGAAACGTGTACAAACTTCAAAAAATTATCGCAACAGCGAACTTCAGCTGCTGTTATCACATGTAACGTTACACCTAAAGAAAACGACAAACTGAGTAAACTACCGGTAAGTTTTGTGAATAGTTAAACGGTTGTTCATTCTATCAATAAAACAATATCTTTAAAAAACGCTATTACTCAGTCATGTATTCAGTTATATTAAATGTTTAATCAGGGGGAAAGCGTATCTCAAAAGCTAACAAACAGCAGTAGCATTTTCAAGTAACAGCGTATGGGAATTCTTTGAGAAAATAATAATAATTAAAAAAAATTACCATTCAGAAACCTTTAGTAAGAGCCGTGTTTGCGGAGGTTCTGCTTGACTCTCTTCATCACCGCTCTCTGGGTCTGATTCTGGCTCAAACTGATGAGGCAATATTGACACCATTACATTTGACCGGGTCCGGAGCACATGCAACTGTCGCCCGTAAAGGTAATGGGCGTGAAGATTCCGGACGCAGTTTAGCCAATTACAACACACCGGCCGAACTAACCAATCTGAGCTCATTGCCTCTTTCTGAGGGAGTGGTTTCATAGAATCAGGAAGTCAACCGGTCGTTCAAATGACAGAGGAGGAAGCGGCTTACAATAAAGGTGAAATTTATGAAAAATAAGGCGTTTTTTAACAAACGAAACACGAAGACATGTTATATTGCAGCCCATAAACATAATCAAGCTAAGAAAAAAGGCAGTAAACCACCCCTTTAAGTAAAAGTACAGAAGTACTCGTTTTTAAAAGTACTTAAGTATCAAAAGTAAAAGTAAATGTCAATGCATTGTTTTATTATTGTTGTATGTAATACTTACAGTACATTATACCTTTGAATCTATGACTGCTTACCTACCCTCATATCAATATCAAATTTATTTCTAGAACACAGTTCCAGTAGTGGGATTAAATGTGAGATTGAATAAGTGCACTCATAAAGTCCACAATGGTTTCGGACACCCATATGACTGTTCTCTCAAATAGTGCCCTATTTAAAGTTTTTGGGCTTTTAGTATGAATATGTTATTACTGCCTTAATGTTATCTATAAGCTTGTGCTCCAAAACAATGACAAAATTCGTATTTAGAAGACCAAACCCAACGCTAAAAATGACAATTCGGTTGTTGTCAGAATCCAACGTCAGATTGACTTTAATCTCCAACGTTGGACAGACGTTGTATTGTGGTTGAAAATGAAAATCGTGTTGACGTCAGAAACCAACATCAGTCGGGTTCTGACGTCAAACCGACTTTCATTTCCAACCAAAATCCAACATCTGTCCGACATAGGATGCTGACATCAAGCAGACGTCGTTTTCTTTACGTCAATCTGACGTCGAGTTCTGACTTCAACCAAAATCATCCCCTGACTGACGTTACTTCTTTCTACTCAAGGACCTTGACAGAAATGTAGTGGAGTAAAAAGTATGATATTTGTCTTTCAAATGTAGTGAAGTTAAAGTAAAAGGTTACCAGTAGTATGGGATCAAATTCCCGCCAAATATATAGCGGTCGCGTATAAAAAAATAATAAGCGTAAATCAAAAATTTAAAAACACATGTAAAAATATATTGCACAAACTGAAAAAAAGAATGCAAAATGATCAGAATAGCAAACAACGTGGTCACGGATCAAAATATAATAAGCGTGAATAAAGAAATAACAAGCATGAATAAAAACTTTAAACACATTAAAAGTTATTTTGCACAAAACTTAAACTTATGGTCATGCTTTGTTAAAAAGTATGGTTTTATTACTGTGTACTTTGTGCTTTCTTGCATTTTCTGCTCATATTTTACTCTTTTGTACGCTTGTGATGTTTTTCTCTTCGCTCTTCTTTCTATGTTCTGCGCTTGCTCTTCCAAATGTTGCAGTTCGAGTTTCATGTAAATTAGGGCGGGCTTAAGCGTCACCATTGGTCCACTAGTTCTAGATTGACAGATACTCCTCTAGCCAATCAATCGAAGAGGGGAGTTGACGTCACACCAATGCGACTCGTGGCTACTGATGCTTACTTGTTATACAGGGGAAGACGACCATCAACAGGACACCTTTAAACTGCATGTGTGCCTGCAACTCAAACTGTTGCCGGTATACGTATACCTGGCAATATGGTATAGTTAAATTCGTCATCCTAACAACGACCTGTTACAGTTATGCCTGTCTGATGATCCATCATTCACCTCTAATGCACTGGACCTGGCACCGCGAACGTCGATCTTCTCCAAGCAGCCACCACCACCTACTGGCCGTTTTACTTTCATATTTAAAATCATATTTAATCAATAACAAGGATGTGTAATGTCGGTCCTGACTCCTGGGTGCAGAGTTTAGCTCCTTCAACCCTAATCAAACACACCTGAACCAGCTAATCATCGTCTTTAGGATATTTAAGACAGGTGAGGTTTTTAATCGGAGTTGACGCTAAACTCTGCAGGACAGCGGCACTCTAGAAACAGCGTTACCTATCGCTGATGGAGATGTTACTGTATTCAAATTTTAAGCTATATTTAAAACATTAATTCTAAAGTAATATGCAATTATGTAGCTATGTAAGTAAACACAGTAAGTTTGTAATAAACCACTGTATTAAATTCAACTGGTTTCTCTATATCTTCTCTGTAACACAATCATTTTCAATAATCTTGTCAAATTTGGCGAGGTTAATAAAAAAAAGGTAGGCAATGCGTAGCGGCGAAAGGTCAAAGTCCTAAAGTCTTCAGACAATGGCCGTTTTTAACTTAGTTTTTGCGACGAATTGTAGTGTTTCATAATTGCAGGATGTTTCGCTAACAGCAGCCTTAACATATTGGCATCATGAGCCAAGTAATATTGTTTAACACCAATTACCTGTGTGCACATTAACATTCTCATGTATCTAAAAAAAAAATGAATTTAATTATTTATGTCCAGAGTTCAGATAGCTTTACTGCTTGAAAGTCTTTGTAAAGTTAAATTGAACTGCCGTCTTCCCTTGTAAGTGTAGCACTCCTGAAAAAGAGTATAATGATTAAAGAAAAATGAAACAAAAGAGAGTGCAGCAGTGCTTCTTTGTTGTTATATTTACTCAGAATGAAGTGCTTCACGGGCGCGCACCACCCACTGAAGTGTGCGGTGACGTAATCACGCTGGTATGCCAAGCGAAAATAATTAATTTAATAAATGCACATATCAAAGCACAAATAAGAAATTGAACAGTATATAAAAGTATTAGAAAATAACATTTTAGTATATTATAATGGGATTGAAGAAATTGTACAAACATAAACAGCTTGTACCACGAGTCGCATTAGTGTGACGTCAACTCCCCTCTTCGATTGATTGGCTAGAGGAGTATCTGTCAATCTAGAACTAGTGGACCAATGGTGACGCTTAAGCCCGCCCTAATTTACATGAAACTCGAACTGCAACATTTGGAAGAGCAAGCGCAGAACATAGAAAGAAGAGCGAAGAGAAAAACATCACAAGCGTACAAAAGAGTAAAATATGAGCAGAAAATGCAAGAAAGCACAAAGTACACAGTAATAAAACCATACTTTTTAACAAAGCATGACCATAAGTTTAAGTTTTGTGCAAAATAACTTTCAATGTGTTTAAAGTTTTTATTCATGCTTGTTATTTCTTTATTCACGCTTATTATATTTTGATCCGTGACCACGTTGTTTGCTATTCTGATCATTTTGCATTATTTTTTTCAGTTTGTGCAATATATTTTTACATGTGTTTTTAAATTTTTGATTCACGCTTATTATTTTTTTATACGTGACCGCTATATATTTGGCGGGAATTTGATCCCATACAGTAGGCCTACAGATACTTTAAAAAGTGTACTTAAGTACAGTACTCAAGTAAATGTACTTTGTTACTGCCCACCTCTGAATATTTAAAGTAAAGTATATAAATTAATAAACATATTAGCAGTGTCATTAAACTGTCATCACAATTGCAGTTTAAGAGAGTGAGTGGTTTTGATTTCAACTTTTGTACTGGATCCAGTGTAAAACAGTGCATCTATTCAAAATAAAATACTAAATAACACACACACACACACACACACACACACACACACACACACACACACACACACACACACACACACACACACACACACAGGCCACCACAAATAAGGGTTAAATTACAGTATAAGTGTCATAAACTTTAATAAGATCTCTGGCAAAGCTATTAAAAAAAAACACCTAGTAATATATAATATATAAAAATAAGTATCTTTTGGGGGAGGAAAAATGCTCTTTTTTTTTCTTTTTTTTTTTTAATGAAGATATACAGGAACATAACACACATCTCCTAGTTTCTATCCGGTGACTTTAAACATGATCCCGTCATAGCCCGGAGTCCGGACTCATATAGATGTAGCACCGGCTCTGTGAGTTTGGCATCGCTGCATAGACCCGAGCAGATCACATAAACAGCGATATTAAAATACGTCAAGTCTCATTTCAGCGACATCAAGAGGGACGGTTCATACCATCAACATGGCAGAAAACATAGTAAGTGTCAGTCTGCGTGTGTGTGTTGGCAGTTTAAGTGAGGTCTGTCATCCAGTGATGAGGCAGCAGAATTGTTAGCATGATGCTAATGATCAGACTCAACCAGAATCCTCCAGAAACGCATTAAACAATTAAAACAACATTTGTGTTCACCACTCATCTGACTCGTTAACTTATGATTTACCGCTAGGGTTTGTTATTTCTGCTGATGTTGACTTTATTTGGCTTGGCACCGGTAAATGAAGACAAGATTTCATCTAACTTAAATTAATAGTTGAGATAGAACGCTATGACCTCAGTTAAGTTAGGATTGTTTTGAACTGTTGTGTTTCTGATAGTTTTATATCTGGGAAGTGAATTGACATTGAGTAACTTATTCAGGTGTTTTGAATGGCACATTTTATTTTGTTTAGCTTTTGTATTAAGAGAAAACGGCGAGACCAGGAGTGTAGCTCCGTGTTCATAAGATAATATGTAACGTTAACTTAACTTAATAATAATATATCACTCTGTTAGATGTGTGGCGTGCGTAGACCTCTGTACCGCTTTGAGTGTCAAATGTCAATGGTTTGCCCTCCAGCAGCCACCTGTTTTCTCTTATTTGTACTACTGGCTTGTTTTGGGCTGATAAACAGTTGTGCTCTCGTTCTGTTTTAACCCAAGTGATGCTCATTGCAGAGCCAAATGACATCCAGCTCCACCTCTCTGGACGCCATGGCTTGAGTTTGACCTAGTCCGGCTCCACCTCTGTGGATCTAATGGGTGGAGGGATAGAGTTATGGGTAGCCAGGGTAGGGTTTAGGGTGTGTTTGGACCTTCTAGCTCCATCCATTATGACATCCAGACAGGGGGAGATGGATGTCCAGAACTGGACATCATGCTCCACCTGTGGCTCTGCAGTGAGCAGCCTCTCTTTTAACTTGTAACTTGCATTATTCCTCTAAAAGAGATTGATTTTCTATTGAAAATGTGTACGTTTGCTTGTTTGTGTGTCATACCTGTTGCACTAACCGTAAAATTCCCTTCCCTTATATTTGCTCATTGACAGATCATCCGTGTCCAATCTCCAGATGGAATGAAAAAAATCCCCTCAACAAAGCGTGAGACAGCTGCAGCTTTCCTTAAGAAGGTAAAGGGAATTAAAATTCTGCTCTATATCTCTCTCTGTGCTGTAATTTTCTTTCTCACATATGCAATTAAAAGATAAAAGCTGTACAATGATCTCCTTTAAACCTCTTATTGACAGTACGGCTGCACTGCAAGATAGCAAATAATATTGTATATTCAAAAGTGTGGGCTATAAATTGTAATGTAAGGACATTTATAATGTTACAAATGATTTCTATTTTCAATAAATGCTGTTCTTTTGAACTTTCTATTCATCAAAGACATCTGTTTTCAACATTGATGATAACAAGAAGTGTTTCTTGAGCACCAAATCAGCATATTATAATGATTTCAGAAGAATCTTGGCTTTGCCATCACAAGAATAAATCTCATTTTAAATGTTATTTTTTTTTTGTAATAATATTTCATATTACTGTATTAAATAAATGCAGCCTTGGTGAGCATAAAAGACTTCTTTCAGAAGCATTAAAAAATCTCACTGACCTCAAACTTTTGAACAGAAGTGTATAATATTTATTTGCTTTTAGAATGGAATGTAACTTTTATTAAAAAGCCATTGTAGCCAAGCAGATTAAAGGGATAGTTCACTTTAAAATGAACATTCTGTCATCCTTTACTCACCCTCAAGTTGTTTCAAACCTGTATGAATTTCTTTCTTCTGCTGAACACAAAGGAAGATATTTTGAAGAATGTCAGTAACCAAACAGTTAACTGGAACCATTGACTTCCATAGATGGTTCCAGTTAACTGTTTGGTTACTGACATTCTTCAAAATATCTTCCTTTGTGTTCAGCAGAAGAAAGAAATTCATACAGGTTTGAAACAACTTGAGGGTGAGTAAAGGATGACAGAATTTTCATTTTAAAGTGAACTATCCCTTTAAGTGAAGTGGTAGTTTTTTATCTGCAGAAAAATCATTTAAATGAATATTAAACATACTGTCAAATGTATTTGCTCACCCTTCCCTATGACAGAATAGGTGTTACTATTCACCACAGATTGTATCCATTGTCATGCCTCTGCACTCATGCAATGGTTACATTCATAGCCTGCCAATAAAGAAGCTGAGAATAGCACTACAACAAATGCACAGCATCAGATCCTGAGTCAGTAAAAGTGGCAGGCGCAGCACAGACTCCTTCTCCTTCTGAGTGCTGAATGTTGATTTATTAATGAGGCGGCTCTGAAAAAGGAGACCTTCTGTATGTCCTTATGCTGCAGGCTCACAGATGTGGGCCGCAGTGACACACATCTCCGCTGTGGTGCAAAGCTTGATGGGTGGTGTGCTTGCTGCAGAGTCAGGAATGAACCAGGGCTTGGGGCCAAAATGCCACCGAAAGGCCAAAATATAAAATGTAGGGCACCTATATCAGGGTTATTATAGTTAGCTGAAACTTAGCCTCAGCCTTAGATATCGTGCCCACGGACTGATGTTTGCCGAACGTCTAATGCACACAAAATGGAAAACACTTCATGAGTTTCGAACTCATCTGATTGGTTGAATTATACAGGATTTCCAGAAGATGTGTGTGTCTCGTTCTTTAACGGTCTGTCTGAAAACAAAGCCGTTGTGACTTAATCTGCTTGGCTACAAAGGCTTTTTAATAAAAGTTACATTCCATTCTAAAAGCAAATACATATTATACACTGCCGTTCAAAAGTTTGGGGTCAGAAGAAGAAAGCCGTCCTGTTTACAACTGTGACAATAAGCGCTTATCAGGATCAACTAAACACTGTTTTTTTTAACTATGTGAAGTTTGCGGTGCCATTGTTGGAGAAAAGTCATTTATTAGATGCACACCGGTCTGCTATCTCAGGGACATTTTACACTTCATTTCATTTTTCATTTTTTTTACATTCTCACGCCCTTAAACATAACGCGGAACAAAACGAAATGTTATTGGTTGCTTTACATGTTGATCAGACATTGTCTTGGGCGGTCCTTGGCCAATGAAAGCTGTGATGGAGTCCAGACCTTCTACTGACACTCTGAAGGTCTGGCTATGTGAGACTACAGTAGCTGAAACTCTATATATATATATATATATATATATATATATATATATATATATATATATATATATATATATATATATATATATAAATATAAATGACAAGCCTAAAATTAAAATTAAAACAAAAAAGCTGTTCAAAATATTAATTAAAAGCTATAAAAGTGTTTGCATGATACTAAAATAACACTGCCCTATAGTCTATTTCTCTTTTTTTATTTGTTGTCTAACATAGATATATATATTTCATTATATTATATTTCTAGGTCTATCTAGTTATACATTTAGTAGAAAAGTAGTAGTAAGTGTCGTGATCAATATTCAGAATAAGTGAAGGAAAATGTTTTCAACATGTTACTCCATGGCAATCTCATGTCTTATCTAAATCTTGATTTTGATAGCTTAAATTGTCATTAGGATATAGAAATATATATGTCATAGAGGATTTTGGATGTTTTTAGTTAAGGCTGTTTTGAGGCACAGGGTTTGTGTTTGCCTGATGTAGACACTTCAGGGCCCATTAAAGATTCATGTCTCTCAGCAGGAGAGCGGAGAGTGAGTCAGCGATCAATTGAGACCGTCTCACTGTTTGATTTCGCCATTAAATGGCAGAAAAGGGACAGATCTTTTCTCGAGGAGTCTAGCTATGGCCTCTGAGTGAGAAATGTGTTCTTGTTCATCTTGTGTTCTAGGGCTGTCACTTTACGTTCGAAAATCGATTGCACAATCGATCGGACCAACCAACGCAAGTTTCGAAAACCAAAATAAGGAATCGATTTTAACGGTCTTCTCTTGGAGCGCGTCCAGTTCGTCACGATGCGCCCGCAGCGAACGCGCATCACACAGCAACGGCAGGCTCTGACAAACACGCATAACAGCAAATTATACTTCTGCATAATGTTTCTCTTTTTACTACAAAACTGTGAATTCTGCCGGTATTCAGACAGTCTCATGCATACAGATACAGTTTCGGGCTGTTCTTCAATCGCCTACGTAGGCGAAATTTGTTTGACCTTTCTAACCGTAAACACAGCCATGTTGAAGACTGAGGTAATGTTTTTCATTTATGTTATGGTAGTCCATTCTGCTTATTGTTTTTCGAGAATGTTGCACTCCTGTTTGTCATTGTGCACGAAACTTCGCACCAATAAATCATCAGGAATATTTGCTGACTTGTGCGCGTCTCAAGCGCCGTCTTTACGTTCGTCCTAAAGGCCGGTGACACACTGGATGCGTGGCGTGAGCGTCTCAGCTGCGTGGCGTGTCCGTTTTTATTTCGGCTCCCGGTGACACACTGGATGCGTGGCGTGAGCGTGGCGTTTCTGTTGCGTGTCAGCTGCGTGGTGGCTGCATCGCGTTTTCCATGTCTTTGCACACCAGAAGCGTGTCTGACGCGGCGCTGCTGCTGCTAGGTGACAAATTGGTGACATATGGGGAGAGAGTTGTGGAAGGCCTATACTTCATGTTAAACATAAATATATAGCAGCAAAGACAACGTCGGCAGTGTTGACGGCAATATAGACTATAGAATATTTCGTTCTGTATTGACAGGTGCAGTATTTGAAAATCGATAATATTTTTTTAAATTGCATTTATATTTGCATTTATGTCAAACCCTAGACACTTTCAAACATCAAAATGACATGTATTAATATGTATTCGTGTCAAAATGTCATATAAACATCTTTTCCTATTCAATTTTGCCTGGAAACGCTTCCAAGACGCTTGCGTGTCGCGTGAAAAATAGGCGTCGGTTCTATTTCTAGTAGGCACGCGTTTTCCGCGCGGCTCGAGCCGCGCCTGAGACGCGCGTGTCACGCACGCAGTGTGCAAGCTCTAACCTGTTAACATGGGAGCCGAAATAAAAACGGACACGCCACGCAGCTGAGACGCTCACGCCACGCATCCAGTGTGTCACCGGCCTAACAGGTTAGAGCTTGCACACTGCGTGCGTGACACGCGCGTCTCAGGCGCGGCTCGAGCCGCGCGGAAAACGCGTGCCTACTAGAAATAGAACCGACGCCTATTTTTCACGCGACACGCAAGCGTCTTGGAAGCGTTTCCATGCAAAATTGAATAGGAAAAGATGTTTATATGACATTTTGACACGAATACATATTAATACATGTCATTTTGATGTTTGAAAGTGTCTAGGGTTTGACATAAATGCAAATATAAATGCAATTTAAAAAAATATTATCGATTTTCAAATACTGCACCTGTCAATACAGAACGAAATATTCTATAGTCTATATTGCCGTCAACACTGCCGACGTTGTCTTTGCTGCTATATATTTATGTTTAACATGAAGTATAGGCCTTCCACAACTCTCTCCCCATATGTCACCAATTTGTCACCTAGCAGCAGCAGCGCCGCGTCAGACACGCTTCTGGTGTGCAAAGACATGGAAAACGCGATGCAGCCACCACGCAGCTGACACGCAACAGAAACGCCACGCTCACGCCACGCATCCAGTGTGTCACCGGCCTAATGCCTATTAGTTGTCCGTGGATTTGCCCATATTTGGCGTTTAAAATGGAAACGTCTTTAGACATGTGGAAAATCGATTTTACAATCGATTCAATGAACACTTATGTCTCAAAAATCGAACAGGATTTTTTCACAAAAGTGACAGCCCTATTGTGTTCTGGTGCTTGGAGCAAAAGAAATGCATAGAGATAGAGCACATTTAGGCCACGCCCACACCTACAAGTTAGTTATAAGTTGTTATAGATTATAACTTGTTATAAGTCAGAAATGACCCTTCACGCGATACAAAGTCAATGGAGACGGTTGGATTGTAAACTAGATATCCATGAGTACCTACATTATTTTCCTGGTCACAATCTTACTGACCCCAAACTTTTAAAAGGTACTGTACCTTTTAAAAGTTTGGGGTCAGTAAGATTTATTTTTTTAATGAAGGAAATTAATACTTTCATTCAGCGAGGATGCATTCAATTGAAAAATGTTTTCTGTATTTTTAATTTTAAAAAATGCAGCCTTGGTTAGCGTAAAAGATTCCTTTCTAAAACCTAAACTTACTGACCCCAAGCTTTTGAATGGTTGTTTTTGGTAGTATTTTATCCTGATTTTGTCTTTACCATGCAGGGAGTCTGACCACACATACTCTTCAAGTTTAGATCTAGTAGCTTATTAATTGGTTAGTAGATTTTGGCATTATGTATGTCTCTATGTGTAAAGCCTTAATTATTTTTTGGGAATGAGTTGCATCTCTCTCATTTTGTTGCATCATCGTCTCAAATTCTTTCTTTTAAGCACTCTACTCTCATAACCTCATTAGAGTTTGAGGAATTGTATCTGCATGGCATTAGAGAGAGAGACTCACAGTCCTGCAGTCATCACTGCACAGTCTCTGAAAGTCAAATAATCATGACTGACACCACACATTTTGGATGCACCCCTTATTTAACTCATCAAAACTTTATTATCTTATTAGTAGAGACTCCAAAAGGTGGATTAGACATCCAAAATTGACCAAAAATGAGAACAACTGTGCTGCAGTTATATTAATTCCATCGATTTCAGGAATTTTTTTAAAAACTTGTTAACTTCTTGTTTCTGACATCCTTTGTTGCCTTCTTTACAGGTTGCCGAAGAGTTTGGCTTCAGTTCAAATGGTTTTTCGATCTACCTGAACCGTAACAAGACTGGAGAGATCCTGTCACAGAACAAGACTCTCAGCCTGCTGAAAATCAAGTAAGTGTGCAGTTGTGAGAGATTGGGTTTACTCTGTTGTGCACGTGTGGGCTTGTGTCTTAGCATGTGCTCAAGTAAACGTGACTGAGTTGTTTTTCTTTGTCTTTTAGGCATGGGGACATGCTTTTTCTGTACCCATCCTCAGCTGGACCCTCCAGTGAGAACATGGACACAGCTCAGCCTCACACTTTTTCTTCATACCCCTCCTTCCCTTCTTCCTCCTCATCATCATCTTCCTTATCCCGCTCACACTCTGCACCACAGATCCCAGAGGATGAGATTGACCAGTATCTGTCCAAACAGGAGGGAAAGATCTACAGAAACAGAGACCCCCAGCTGTGAGTCGGCTTTTCTTTCCACACTACCTCGGAAACAGTTTTCAATCTATATTGTTCTCAGTTTCTAGAGTATTTTCATACCATACTTAGGAACTGTTGCAATATGAATCTTATTGAATAATTCATTGCAATATGAGGACTCAGAGTACTCAAGACATATTTGTATGGCATTCTTTGTCATTGTTTCTCAGGTGCCGGCATGGTCTCATGGGGAAATGTGTGCACTGCGTACCTTTAGAGGTATAAACTTGTGATCTTCCCTCGGAAGTACTGATTGGAAAATGAGTCTAACCCAGTGGTTCTCAACCAGGGTCCCTCGGCAAACTTCCAGGGGGGCCCAAGATTACTTAAAATAAGCCAAAATAAGCTAATACAAATCAAGATGAAAGCTCACATATTTCTTATTTCAAGTGTTCCTTTACAACTATCATTTTTATATAAGAACCAGGGTCCCCACAGTCTAGAAAAACTCGGAAATATGAGGAATTTTAAAAAGTGTTTTTTAGACATGGAAGTAATAAAATCAGATAAAAAAAGGGGATTTGATTTTCAAATTTTTTTTTGTAATCATTACAATTATTTTATTTAATTATTTTAATATTGACATTCTTATTTTAGTTTTGCAGCAGCAGATTTGTCATTACAGCAAAAGTACCTTAAATAAATATCTTGGTCTGCATGGAATATTGTCTTGGATAATGAGGGGCCTTGAATTCAAAACGGTTGAGGACCACTGGTCTAACCTAGATGAGCATCTCAGAGAGTACTGATTACAATACTGCAGTTAAGACTGATCCACATGGCACAGAAGTACATTTGCTATTTCATCTTCCATTTTCTGTTTTAATAGCCTTTTGATGAAGACTATCTGAACCACCTCGACCCACCGGTCAAGCACATGTCCTTCCACGCCTACATCCGGAAACTCACGGGCGGAGCAGACAAGTTAGTGCTTCTGGGAACTCTCCACTCTTACCTGAATAAGACTGTGGAAATAAAGTGACTTAATGAAGTTTTCCTGTCTCTCAGGGGAAAGTTTGTGGCACTTGAGAATATCAGCTGTAAGATTAAATCTGGCTGTGAGGGTCATCCGCCATGGCCAGAGGGCATCTGTACCAAGTGCCAACCCAGCGCCATCACTCTCAACAGACAGGTACCAAGCTACTCTCAGTCTGTATCACAAACACCCTTAATTTCATCTAACTCCAACATTACATACAGACAAACTGTTCATTAATCACCCTCTGCTTCTCTGTTTCATGCCTGGTTGGATAAATCATGTCGAATTGAAACTGCAAAAATTCTTGTTGCAGAAATATCGACATGTGGACAACATCATGTTTGAGAACCACACCATTGCTGACCGTTTCCTTGACTTTTGGAGGAAGACAGGTAACCAGCGGATGGGGTACCTGTACGGACGCTACACTGAGCACAAAGACATCCCTCTCGGCCTTCGAGCAGAGGTTGCCGCCATTTATGAACCTCCTCAGGTGAGAGACTCAGACCTGACACAGAATCAGTGGCCCATCATCCTTTACTGCAAAGACAACAATAGCACTAATTATGTTTTCATGATTTTAGTGACTGATTCTCTATGTCAGGGTTCCTCAAATCCGGTCCTGGAGAGCCACTGTCCTGCAGAGTTTATCTTAAACCATCACTTACCTGCAATTTTCTAGTAACTGAAGACCTTGACTAGCTTGTTCAGGTGTGTTTGATTATGGTTGGACTTAACTCTGCAGGGCAGTGGCCCTCCAGGACTGGATTTGATGAACCCTGCTCTAAGCTCTTGTGTGTTATCTGCACATGTCCAGATAAACACAAGAGGGCAATAAAAGACTAACATTTATAGTTGGGCTCCCATTCTCAGACAAAAAGTATTTCTGGTACTTCTGCTGAAATGACAAATAAGCACATTTTCAAACTTTATTTATGGAAACCGAGTCATAATATATTAAAATAATTAAATTATAACAATTATAAATAATTTAAATAATTAAGTTCCATAATTTCGGATGTTTCAATAACTGAATGTTCTTTAGGTTTTACAATTTTAGACCAATTAATTTATGGGATTTTTCTTGCAATTTGTGATTACATTTCTACCCCAATTAAATTTTAGAACTTGACAGAAATATATATTCATTATAAAAATGCCCATGACTTTTATGCAATTTCTTTTTTAATTCCAAAAAATTCAAGAAACCGCACTTTTAAAATTCCCTCATATATCCAGGATTTCCAAAACTTGTTTTTTTTTTTTTTATAGAAATAACATTTGTTGAATTAATTAATTAAATAAAAAATGTAATTCACCATGTCTGCCATTTCATCCAAATTGACACTAGATGATTATTCAAGTTATGCACAGTACTGCACTTCATTGCTGTAGTTCCTTAATCATGCATGTATTGAACTATTTGATTTAAAAAGGTCAAGTATTATTTTGCTGCTTCATATTCTCTTCCTTTGCCACCCGTGTGCTCTGACTCAGATTGGAACCCAGAATAGCTTGGAATTGATTGAAGATCCCAAAGCAGATGCAGTTGAGGAGATGGCTGCAAAACTGGGCCTACGGAAGGTGAGAGACCTTTTCCATGCCTCTTAAAAATTGGGTAAATAGTAGTTTATCAAAGAAATAACATTTTACCCAAATTATTAAAGACAACAGGATTTAAAATGGTCTGCTTGAGGGAGAGGAGAGAGAAGGGTTGCTTTAATGACAAAAGCACAACATATCACATGTGGCTCCCATCAGGACCAATAAGCTAAATTATCCCAATTTTATATACCTAGGGATTGGAATGGAGTACTTTCCATAGGATCATCTCCCAATGCAAATCAAACCAGCTATTAGGCTAACTGAAATAAAACCATGCCAATCTCTAGGTATGGTGAAGGCTATGTGATGATTTGGGGCTATTTTAATTCCAAAGGCCAAGGGAACTTTATCAGGATGCATAGTATCCTGGATCCATGTAGTAACTGGCCTTTAAAAATAAAAATCTGCCTGCCTCTATGGGAATTTAACATAGGGGTGTCCAGACTTATGCAGCCTGTATTTTAAGGAAGAACATTTATTTATTTACGATACATTATTCATTCACAAAGAAAATTGGTGTCCGTGAAGGTTGGGTTTTTCCTAATTTTTTTAATTAAGGCATTAAGTTCAATTTCCAAAAGATGATTTTTTATTCCTCTTTTTAGTCAACTTTAGCATGGGTGTCTAAACTTATGCATAGCACTGTATATATATTATAGGTGGGAGGCTGAATGCTTTTAGTGAAGATCTGACATAGTGTAGTCATTTATCCCATGAGGCTCTAATGGGATTTTTTGAGTTCCTCTCTCTCCACACCTCTATGACTTCCATATGATACTTTCAAGTTACTTGCTGATGGATGATAGAAGTGTCCCTTGTTTGTGCCTGAGCACGTGTAACAGCTTCCAAATGTAGTTTTGGCACACAGAAACTGTAAAGCTGTTTTTGATTAGTAATATCAGCTATTTTTTTCAGGTGGGGTGGATTTTCACAGATCTGCTGTCAGAGGACACCAGGATAGGCACCGTTCGCTACACCAGAAACAAGGTGAGTTGACAAATGAAAGATGAGACTAACTACATGGTGTGTTCTTATTTCATTATTGACCAATGGATATGTTTCACCTGTTCAGGATTCATACTTCCTTAGTGCAGAGGAATGCATCACAGCTGGACACTTCCAGAACCAACAATCCAATGCGTGTCGGCTTTCTCCAGATGGCCATTTTGGATCCAAGTTCGTCACAGTGGTGGCAACAGGTACTCCTTTACACAAGATTTACTGCTGTTCTGTTATCCAGTGAGGTGATAAATTAATTGCATTTGGTTGTGTCAAATGCCTGTTTGGGATTTGCTTCAAGGCTGATAAATCACTGTCTGTTTCAGTTCATGCTGTTTTTTAGCACAGAGCTTTTTTTTTGGTACCTGTGAAAAATAAAGGTTTAGTAATATTTGTGTGTCGGCAGGTGGTCCCGATAACCAGGTGCACTTTGAGGGGTATCAGGTGTCCAATCAGTGCATGGCTCTGGTGAGGGATGAGTGTCTACTTCCCTGCAGAGATGCTCCTGAACTGGGCTATGCCAAAGAGTCCAGCACTGAGCAGTACGTCCCTGATGTCTTCTATAAGGTACTGGACTAAAACGCTCCTCACACATCATGTTATGAAACATAGATGCTAAATGCATACAGTTATGATGCATGCACATACAATACACTATGTTCAAAAGTTTGGGTCGGAAAGATTAAAAAAAAATTAAAAAAATTTATTGAAAGAGGTGTCTTGGCCTCACCAAGGATGTGTTTATCTGATCAAAAATACAGTAAAAACTGTATTATTGTTACTTATTTCAGTTTAAAATAACTTTTCTATTTTTATATATTTTAAAGCTTAATTTCATTAATTTCATTGGTGAATAAAAGTATTAATTTTCTTTAAAAAGAATCTTACTGACCCCAAACCTTTGAACTGAAGTATAAATGCACATTTTCAGTAGTCATAGTCACACAGCTTTTAAGTGGTTTCAGGTTTTTTGCCTCTCTCTTTTCATTTTCATTTCTGTTTCAGCATGTAACTGTAGCCATGATCATGTCACTTGCAGGTTTTGCAAACAATCTGAGCTTTCCTTTTACCTTAGCTTGTCACATTTCTTAAAAAAGTGAGAAGTTAATATGTCTAGTGTTTTGGGCATAAACCATCTTATCAGCATCACTTCTGCCACAGGAATGAAGGGGATTAGTTGTCAGTGAGACATAAAAAGGTTAACATTTTCTGATCTTTTTCTTCACCTTCAGGATACAGACAAATTCGGCAATGACATCACGCATTTAGCCCGACCACTGCCAGTGGAGTACTTGATCATTGACGTGAGTAGTTGTCATGTTACAACCACATACTTTTGCACTGATCATACTGTCTAGACCTTCAACCTACACATGCCAGTCAAAAAGCCAATGGTGTAGGGGAGTAGATTTATACAATCGTTGTCCTTGATACAAAGTGGATAGCTGGTCTTTAAGATTCAACAGAGAGCCATGTGTCAATTATGATACATGGCATCAAACTGGCTGTAAACAAATGGCCCATTTCTTATTGACCCCATAAACTTTCCTTCATTTAATGCTATGAAAATAAATGAATGAGATCATAGTCTTTTGTTTTGCATTGCTTTTTTTCAGATCACTACCACTTTCCCTAAAGACCCTGTGTTCACCTTCTCCTCTACTTTTCGCTTCCCTATTGAAAACAGAGACGCTTTGGGAGAGACTCAGGTACACATTTAGGGCCAAATTAGTGTGAGTAAAATCCTATAAAAGCAGAGATGGGAGTGGAAAATTCTGCGCGTGATCTACTGACGATGTGCACATTAAAGAACACAGACGCAGCCGGATCATTTTCATAATGACCAACGCAATCTACCAAGAGCAGCGCAAATCAGCATCTGGTTTAAGACATGCTTTTTTTGGAAGTTAAATAATAGCGCAAATACCAGTAAATTGACTAGCGGAGCACAGCTTTTATTTTAAAATGTTACTTTTTAACATGTGTTTTAACCTCTGGAAGTATAGTTCTTTGTTAAATATTCACTTAAAAATGTGTGTGTGCAGGACTTCCACAGTTTAGCGACGTATCTTTCCCAGTGTTCTTCCTCCTCCTCCTTCCTGGGCATCGTCTCAGATTTCCACCTGCTCCTCTTTCTTGTCACCAATGAGGTCATGCCCTTAGAAGTGAGTTTTTCCATTGTATTTATCTATATATATACACACACACACAACACACTCTCCTACTTAACCCTGTAATTCCTTCCATTTTTTTTGGTTCTTCAGGTTATCATGCTTAGTTTTTATTTAGTTCCTGTGTTGGCACAACTGATACTTGTTGTTTGTTGTACTATACTACTACTACACTTGTTTTTGTCAAGTGTGAACTTAATCTTATAAATAGTTTATTTATTTTGCCTGACAACCTCATCCCCTTCTCTCTTACATCTACAGGACAGTATCGGACTTCTGCTGGATGCAGTGAAAACATCCAATGAGGAATTGGCTCAGACCTGGAAGAAATCAGAGCAATGGGCCACAATCGATCAGCTCTGCAGTGAGTAGTCATGCGCAGTATTATTTAGTGTTTTTTGATAAAGAGTTCATTGATGAGAGCGTCTCCATTTTGATATTATGATCAAAGATGGGTCTTGTTCTTTTTTTAAATTCTTTATTCCAGACACAGTTGGAGGGCAGCCATCGGGATCTATGGATTATGCCATGGGTGGCCAAACTCTCCCACAGTCCTCTTCGGCTGTGTGGTCCTGCCTCCACTGCACCTTCATGAACCAACCTGGCACCGAGCACTGCGAGATGTGCAGTTTGCCTCGCAGCTAAAACCACAAGAATTCGGGCTGAACCGTACATCCCACCGGGAACAGCAGTGAGAGTGGGCGTGCTTCCCTGTATTCCTGCCGTTTTAGAATGCCTAATCCTTAACTCCTCCCCTCCTTCACTGACTGTGTCGGACCTAAACGCCTATGCCAGTCGCGTGCTTGAATATGCGCCCAATCCAACGCTGTGAGCTGCATCACTTGGATGATGAATGATGGCTGAAGATGATGGGTTGTACCCATGTAGCACTCTCTGTGTGAGCCCAGTGCATTCTGGGACTTTTATTTTGACAAAGCACTTGGGCGAAGCTCCTTTCACCACACTCATCTCCCTTTGCGGTCCAGTATAATCTTTCAGCGCCATTGGTGAAACATGATCAATTTCTCTGATATTAAACGTCTTTCCCCAACTCTCACTGAGGATGTTGTGTAAATAATAAACAGAGAAGGAATAATGCTGTTATTTAATTTCAAAAGATTTTATATGTTGCGAGAAATGACTTTTTCAAGCCCATTTCGAGGTGAATGTGCAGCTGAAAGATCTTTCACGTCACCACGGTCTCTTAGATCTTCAACCATAGTGTTGCAAGTTCAGAACACTTTCTTCACCCAACATGCATGCTTTCTTGATATACACCCATTCATTTCCTTCACATAATCCTTCACTTTGTTTTGATGGACGATGATTTTCCTTAAGCATCAGTTCTAAACGCTTGATTAGATTGGAGTTTGAATGGTTGATTGGCTGCAGACCCAGAGTGCGGTTTCTTTTCCTCAAGATTGCAATTGACCATTGACTTCTGAAGGCTTAAGAATCTATGCTTTGATTGGTTCACGTTTGCGTCGTAAAATCTGTAGCCACTCAACTTTTGCGCTGGTACCCTTTTCTGCACCATTTCACTGTCATCACCCTTTCATTTTCAATTTCCCCTTCGTCCCCATGGCGCTTGTCTAGATTTCATTTATGCTGATTTAATTTCCAGCGTTTAGTCCTTGAGGAGCCTGTATCATTGCCCCTTCAAAGAGATCTGTCAGGGCCATCTCTGAACACGCTCACCCACCTGTCGGCTCCACATCTGGTGGAAATAGAGAGATTGATTGATGGGGAAGGAACAGAGCTACAAATATAAAAGCAAAAGTCTAAACTTAGTCCACTTGATTGACATCTTCGTCCTTGGACGTAAACCAGCCTCATAGATCTTTTAGATTGGTCTGTGTAATCTGGACAGATTTTACTGGCTGGACACAGGGTTATACTGTCTTTTGACAGACTTTTTTCCATTTGGTCATGACTTCCTTAATGTTTTAGAAACCAGCCCAAAGACATGATCTCTTAAATATGCATTCAGGAGAGTTTCAGCCTTCTGAAATGATCTAGATGTTTACATTGTGTTATATTTTGTAGAGTTTCCTCAAATTTCTTGATTCCCAAACTCACCCATAATTTCCGACACTAAAATTCAGGCTATTGGTTCACTTAAATAGGCACACATTGATCTTTGTCCACAGGATAAAGTCTATTTTTGGTTTAAAAATGTGAGATTTGAGGTTGTACACAGTCTTTCCTCCAAGCTGCGGATATCTGTACTTACATTGTCAAAAAACACAGGTGCCCTGAGTTGTATGCTTTCAATTGGTTTTGGGTTTTTAAATAAGAGATTAGTTCAACAATAAAACAGATTACTTTGGATGCTGTGGTATTGTCTTTTTTTTTTTTGCTTGATTTTTATTTAATGCATTTTTTTTGTTCTTACAATACTACAATAATTTCTAAAAGAATAAGTTCTTACAATTACAATAAAAAACAGTGCATTCGTTTTTTCTATCGTTTTTGTCCAAATGATTCATTTCCAAGATAAGAGAGACGAGATGGGGCCCTGTGCTGCTTGATGTATCGCTTTACATGTACTTCAAGGGCTCTACATACATTAGATCCCAAACAAATGGAGCATATGGACTTATTCAAAGGTTTGGTTTTAAAATAGGTCTTCTGCTGAGTGGAGATGCATGGACATCATAATACCTACCGCTTCCATCCTAGGTTAAATGATGAAAACTGCACCTGAACTTTGATTGTTTAAATTGTTTTAACAAACCAGTTATTTTTAGAATAAATATGAGTGTAACCTGAGGTGGGATACTTTAAAGAATATTTTTTTTAAATGGCTACGCCAATTTTTGTGTTTCTTAAAAACAATGGTTGAAGAATAGACCTGAAGTTTTTACCTCCAGCCAATCAGAAGGACCTCATGTGTGTGGCAGATGAGTCGCTGGAATGTTGAGGTAAAGTGAACTCGACATCAAACATCTTACCTGAAGCTCTCTGAAGTTCAATCTATAACCCCAGACACATCTGGATCCTATCTAGTCCTCTCAACATTACTCTTTATAACCCTTCACTCCACAGAAGTGATGACCAATTTTATGGGACAGTTGTAGGTCCTTGAAAGGTTTTATTTTTTACCTTTGAACTTTGGAAGAGGTGATTGGCATGTTGTTGTCGCTGTCAGTATGGTTTTAGCTGATGTGAACACATCCACACCAGTGAAAGTAGGTATATATGGAAACCTTATACTTCATAACTATTTGTAATAGGTTAATTTAACATTAAATCATTTTATATTGTTATTATTATTATTCCATTACCATTATTTTCTCTCAGGTGTTTCCCGGGATGTTTGACCCTATTTATTTATTTTTTTACCATGTACAGATTTCTAGAGATTTGTCTATACCGTAGTTTTGTATCCAATTAAACTGTTGGTTATGTTTATTGAATATACATGAAAAAGGCAGATTGGTCTTATAAAATAAAGTGTGTCATTGAAACTGAAACATAACTCCGCTTTTAGACACAACCCTAGCCAGTGGGCGGGATTAGGTCGGGATGAATATATAAAGCCAGAAAGACACATTTTACATTTATTTATTATTATTATTATTTCATTGGCTCGTGAGACCAGACCAACCTCAGGTAAGCACTTCTTTCTAGCAATAAAATGGTAATTTCACAAAAAATGATTTTGATATTTCATATTGGCAGTACTTAAATTTATGAATACATTATTTTACCCCATCATCTCTTAGCCAGTGTAAACAATCATAAATGTTTGTGATCATGTGAATTTATTTGTTTACACAGGAATGAATTGTCTCATACCGTTACTTTTTGTGCTCTCCATGGGAGCTGCTCAGAAAAGCCAAAGACAGACTTCAGAGTGGGACTACAAAGCTGAAGGTGAAATACTGAATATGTACAATAAATGCTACTATTTTCCTTTAAAAGCTTTTGAAATGTTAATTGCTGCAAATGCAAGTTAAATTGTCAAACATCTATGAAAATATCATGATAACATTTTTATTTTAATGAATTAACACAATTTATAAACAAAAATACAAATGTCTATATATGATCACTCATATCCCCCCTCCATTTGTTAGCTGAGAAAGTGAACTTGAGAGGATGTGCCAATCTCACCTTAGTCTTGGATAACTGGAAATATGCCATCATGACCCAAGTCAAAGACCTCCTTCTGAATGATCACAATACAGTGCTACCAGACTATGGAAGGTACGGTAAATGCCTATGATGTTATAGAGAGGGAGAGAGAGAGATGTGTGACCTTTTACTAAAGAGAAGAAAATCAGAAAAAGTTACTTTTGAAACAGAACTAAAGTGTGGAATCATGTCTCTTTTCACATTGTTGTCCCATTTAATGTGGTCTTTTCAGGATTCAGCCATTATCTGAAGCTCTAAACGACCTCTACAAGGAATTTAACTCCTTGAAAGAGAGACTTGCAGAGCTGACCACAAAGTTTGAGGGCATAGAGTTGTTTGTGGATGAAGCCCGAACCGGCAGGAGTCACTCACCTCCTCGAGTGGAGCGCCCACCTCCTGAGGGAGAGGCAGCTGAGCCTCAGCCTGGCACAAGACAGGGGCGCAGGAGCAGAGTGGTGGTGCGAAGAGTTAAGAAACCTGATAATTCACAAGTTTAGGACTGATTCAGGTATCTTCTGTATAAACAAGACAAGATTTATTGTACATTAATGTATCTAGATTTAGAAATATATATTTAATGTCTCTTTACCAAGTTTCTCAGGTGAGAAAATGTAAGCTATTTGGAATATTTAGACAATGTATGGGTTAATGTCAGGCTTTACTCTTTTTGGTGCTCTTTTCACTTTTATTCATTGTAATTGCATTCAAATAATGTGATGATGAACAATGGCAGCAGCTGCTTATGTTGTATTATGTTCTGTAGTTCTGTTAATTTTTCCTTTTTAACTTGTGAATACATTGTATAACATTAATAAAACAAATAAAAAGATTCAATACCCATTTAAAAAATAGCTTAAATACACAGTCCCGTGACAATATTAATGGGTTTCCTCTGGCCCGAAGTTTTTGTGTTTCTTTTTTTAGAATGTTATCAGTGTCGGTTATAATGAGTCTTGCCCACTCTGTCAGTGTCAAGGTAAGTCAACGGCAGATTTTTCAAACCTAAAATATCTTAAAAGGGTTACATCTCAATAATTACAGAAATGTGTGGAGAAGAACTAAAAATAAGATGAGATTCAGTAATTATTAGCTAGTGCCATGTTTGCCGAGACATCAGATTTGAACGTTTAGTGTTTAGGAAGGTACTTTCCGCCACAGAATAAACCAAAAATTAACGCCTTTTATCTCACAATCCTGACTTTTTTTCTCGCATGCTAGTTTATATCTATCACTTCTGAATTTTTCCCTTACAATTACGAGTTTATATCGCACAATTCTGAGGAAAAGTCAGAAATGCGAGATGTAAACTCTCAATTGTGAGATAAAAGTCGCAATTATCTAAAAACGTTTTATTCTGTGGCTGAAACAAGCTTCCATATTAGCGCTCTCTAGTGGCGGATATTGTTCCCTACAGCAAGATATTCACACAGTCGTACTAAGTTACCAAATTGTCTGTTTTATGGGTCACTCTTGTTATGATGTAGGCCTACCTTTAAACTCTGTGGAAATAAAGAGCAGAAGTTAGCTATTGCCCAGTGATGTGAGTAATGTAGAAGGGAAGGGTATGGACTGGCCATTAAAAATTTTCCAGTTATGTGAGGGTGTCAACAAACTTATTTTTTAATTGTTTTTATTTAATAAATCAAAATTAGATATATAAAAAAAGAAATCGAGTAGTACAAAAAAGAAATCACAGAATTAAATCATATATTTAATGTTGATTTTTGTACATCTAACGTGCCTCTTCATGCCCCTCCCTGGCCCTATTTACATGTACCTATCCCATTTTTTCCTTGAGCTTTCAAAATGGACACCGAGTGCATTGAGTCACATAACATTTCAGAAAGTATGGTGGTGCAGGAGGACATCCCACCTGACCCTTCTCTGGCCACCGATTTGAGTAGGCCTACTCTACATAATCTGCAGTTCTGGCACACAATTCACATTGAGGTAAGAAGAGCAACAATGATGTGAACAGCAGTGAGATTTGTCAAATATGACTGTTTTGTCTTTTATTAGGTTACATGCCAAATTATTCTCTTAATCATAACTAAACATTTGCTAAATGGCTTTAAAAAAATCTTAATTATTAATTTAAAACGATTGATGCAGATGACATTGAGGCAACTGGCCGCTAAGTGCAGAAGCATGTGTGTTATCAGCACACGGTTATGGAAATTGCTACTGTGAGTGCCAACACACCATAACCACAATTACTATTTTAAAAAACAAAAAAAAACATTTTAGCAGTATGTCAGGTACTGTAAAGTGTTTAAGGACTAGTTCAGCTAAAGATGAAAATACTGTACTTCTAACCAAGTTCTTATCATGTTGTTTCAAACCCATGTGATCATACAGGGGCATTATTTGTATGATTCTTTTATACTTTTAGGTGCTTTTGCCTTTTGAAGCTTGAAAGCTGTAGTTTCCATTCATTGCAATTGCATTAGGCATTGACAGTGCACTTGCATAGATAAATTACAATCTTCAGGACTTCTTTTGTGTTCAGTGGAAGAAAGAAAGTCACATAGTTTTGGAAGTTGGAACAACGTGAGAGTAAAGAATAACAGATTTTTACAAGTCCTTGAACAAGTCCTTTAAGACAGCGGGGAGATAATTAAATTGAATTAGTTTTTGGTTTCAGATTTTACCTCCATCTTTCTCAGAACTGCTCTTTAAATCTCACAGAGGCAGTAGGTATAGGGTCCTCAGTAGAGTTCATGAAGTGACTCGAGTTTCATTCATTTCATAATATTTTAAATCGTTAACTGTTTCACTGTCAATAACTTGTTGTGTAAAATATATCAATAATCATATACCAGACAAACTACAAAAGAAATGTAGTTTGGCTAGTCTCAAAGTTTTGGATCTATGTTTTCTAAAGTTGATTCTTGTCCCCTGCAGGAAAACAGTGAGGAGACATCCAAGTAGAAGACTGCTTCCAAACATGCCAAAACGAGGAAGTTTTTCTAAACAGACTTTAAATCAGTTCTGTCTAAAGTATATTGAAACAAGCATCCACGATGAATTACTCCACATCAGTTTGTTGAACATTTATTTTTTTGAAGGTCATAACTTGAGCATAGACAATTGTACACATATCAACTCTGCTGTTATAAGTTTAAGACAAGCCTGGAAATTAAATGTGAAATGTGAAAGTTTCCTTTAATCTCTTCATATTTATTTTACTAAAAAACACATTACGCTTGATTACAGAGAAATAAGTATGTCATATGTCAAGTTATTGAAATTTTAAGACCATAAGAAATTATGCCTCCATACAGTAAATAAATGTATATAAATGAACCACATTAAAATAGAGCGATTGAAAATAGAGGGTCCACTTGCTTAAGCATTGTATAATGCACACCTTGGCACTATTTCTTGTGAAGTAACCCATCTCTACATTTGTGGATGTTAAGACTTGACTTTTGCGGATGTGAGAATGAAATATTAATCCATCTTTCAGCATGAAGTAACCCAGAAACAGCTGCACCATCTTGATCCCTTTGAAGTGCTCTATTCCACAAATCGTAGAAAGAAATAATTATTTGATATTGCGACACGTATTAATACCATTGAATAATAATATGTAATATCATTATTATCTCAAATACAGTAATAAAATAAAGAAATGTTAAGATGGTCAAGCAACGTCAGTTTGGGATCTAATTAATATTCATGAGTTAAGCTTGTGTATGAAGGTAATATGATGCCATAAAGAATCGTTTGTGCAGGGTAAGATTTGTGAAAGTGTAGGCTAGGCTACATAAGATTGCAAGCGTAAATAAAATGTGAGTGTGAAAGAGAAGATTTGTAAAGGTATAAATCGCCTTTCAAGTGTAAGAAAAAATATTTGCAGCATTTTACTGTTATTCGTAAGTGTTGTGGATGTAGGCCTATTTATGGCATCATATTAACTTCATACTCGTTCGTTCGTTGTATTGACGAGGAAACGGCCAGTGTTTAGAAACCAGCTGGCGAAACGAAACTGAAAGTTATGTACCGAATGCTATATAAGAAGCGAAGAGAGCGGAACTGCAAGGAATAGTTCGGTTTGCTGACAGGAGTGAAAACTGTTCAGGGAGAGTGACTCTCCAAAACATGTATCTGTCATCTTTTTACAAAGCCAAGGATCAATTCAGGTAGGCATGCCGAGATATGTTTTGTTTGTGTTTCATGATGAGCAGTTTTTCATTTTAGATTTCACTTAAATTTACCAACTGTATTTAGACTTTTTTTACATTTCCCCTTTCGAGAAATATGTGAGGCAGTATCATTTCTTATTAACTAAACCTAAAAGAAGTAATGAGGAAGTTATTTGTGAACAGAGATGGTTGAGATTATGTTGACGATGCGCTGTGGAAAAAACATAAAACATTGTTATGAATTTGCGTGGCGATGCAATGTCCTGTGATTCCTTATGAACAATTTAAAAGTCATTGTATAGTAAGCTTACCGTGTTTAAACTGTGGTTTTTGCAGCCTAACCATAATAGCCACAGGCAAAATCATGGATGTCTCTTCACTACTTCCATGATTAGGCAATAGTCTCTGGCAAACTATGGCATTTTTCTTTATAATTTAAACGCATTCTGAAACCCATTTTTGAAACCATAGTGCATTTTTGACATTTTACATTTTTGAAGACACACATACACACACACACACACACACACACACACACACACACACACACACACACATGATTTCTTCACAAAATGTGTTGATCCATCAATGTTCAATACAAACTTTTTTTTTTGTTATGCAGTGCCTTTAGTGTCCTTGTTCCATAGCCTTTATATTACATACATATTTACAAAATATTTATTTTTGAAGATCTTTTAGATTTGAACCTCTTTTCCAAGAACCAGGAAGCCACAAGCTGTAAGAAGGTAGAAATGCCACAGAAGGGAAAGGGTAGAGCGAAACGAAATGCAGGTGAACAGAAGAAGGGGACTCGAAAAAGAGATGGCAGCACATCTTCATTTAGAACGAATTCACAGAATCAACCAAAAGGCAAGCGTACGAGTCACCCAAGCAGATCCAGATCCAGAGGCCATGGACAGCACAGCACAGACGCAACAGAGTCTGAGCCGCTGAGCAAAGAGGTTCAGACTCAAACAGGCTCAAGTAGGTTGGAAAACAAGGAGACTCAGACGGAGACTGTCAGTCATGCAACACAGCAGACACAAACAGAGACAAATGGCAACACAGAGACCACAGAAGTGTCACAGCCAACAGACCCCAGTCCTCCTGAAGATGTTAGGATGGAGGTGGAAACTGTGCTGCCAAGGAGCAAAGGAAATGAAAGTGATGGAGAAAAGAAGGAAAGTGTAGAGAGGAAGAAAAGGAGAATGAGTGAATCAAGAGAACCTACTAAGGAGACAAAAGAAAGGACTGAACTATCAGATGGTTGCAGAGAACAAGATGGAGATCATCTTAATAAAGACAAAGACACAAATGAAAAACATTTAGAAGGAGATTCACAAAAAGACACTAACCTCAAGTCAGGAAAAGAAGAGCCAAAATCATACGCAGCGGCTGCTGCTGCAGCAGGAAAGACTAAAGAGTCTAAGGAGGAGAAGAAGCAGACCGCAGCGGATAAGGTCGATAGTAAAAAAAGGTTTGCAACATTATAATAAAATGCACGTATCATATCAAATGTTTGACCTAAATAATAAACAGTATATGAACTGTAATTGTTTAAACATTTATTTTTTTATGTTTTTTTTTTTTTCATAGAAAACCTTCTCCAGTGAGGGCTCCAGAAAAACAGCCGATGTTCACTTTCTACATTTATGCTGTTCTGGACAAAAGATTCTCATTTGACAGACAGCATGACACCCTTTTGCTGCTTACTGGAACTAAACGCTTTGAACTACAAATTACACATTTTTTGTAAGTTTCTCATTCATTTATAAGGACAACACAGTCACTATACAGGTAGCAAATACAATATGAATTCTGCAAGAACATATAACTGATGTAAAAGTTATATGTGATCTTTGTATTGTAAATTGTCAGTGTTTTTTTTACTGTCATGTCATTTCTTGTTGCTTAGGGGCCTACGACAGGAAGGCTATTTGATTGAAGCAACATTTCCATTTTGGGGAAGCATTGCAAGGGGTGTTCCAATAGAATACAAGTATGCAGTGCAGAAACGACATGGCCACATTGAGGAAATAGCATTAAGATACTTTGATGTTCCCACTGACAATACAGTAAAAGGTAAGTGTTAAATAAGTTTTTCGGTAAGTCATTGTACGTTGTGTGTGATGTCATGCCTGATCTATATTGTATTTCCTCTCAAGAACTGCACCTTTATGAAGGTTTTATAAGTTCAAGTTCAAGATCTGTTAAAGAAAGAATGAAGAACTGGTTGTTTTCGAACGAACAAGAAGAAATTTGCAAACGCTGGGAGACCTCTGCTGATGCGCTGCTGGACAGAGTGTTTCAGAAATGGGGGCCATTTATCAAAGAAGACAACAAGACACTTATTGAACACCTAAACAGATTCCAAGAAGGTTTTCAGTGGGTCATGAGACGTTTGAAATTTCCAGCGAATCTCTTCCCGTTTCAAATAAACGTAGATGTGAGCTTTCTGTAGCTTTATTCCATATTCAAAAGACTATCCTAAACTATCCTAAAAGATTAGAATGACTATAGATCTGCCCTCTTTGTTTTAGGTAGCTGGACTGATTTCTGAAAGACTGAGTTCCGTTTTAAAAGGAAAATCTGGAGGGAAAACTTCAGAGAGCTTCATATCTTTGGAAGTTGCCCTCTCAGTGTTCAAGGTGTGCTGTGGCTGCAGTGTGAATCTCAGCACAAAAGACTGGGGCAAACTCTGCCGTGTTGTCTCTGAAAGGATTGCATCTCTTGGAGAAAAGCAAACAACCATAACAGCCCTACCTTCAATTGACTTGTAAGCAAGGTTTATCGGACAAATCTGTGATTTTATAAAATATACAAAGACTACAGAATACTTATTTATTTCTTGCATTTTTAATGGTTATGTTTTTAAAGACACCACAATTATCATCATAACTTTGGTTTCTTTGCAGCACTGTGATGGGACTGATGAACCAATGTTCAAGGAATCTGATCTCTGAAGTGGTGTTACTTGTTCCTGTCCTTCATTTATTGAGAAAGCTCAATGCACAGGGCAAAGGGCCAAAGTCAGATCCAGGCTCAGCTATGGACGAACAGAGCTGGGCAGGGCTTGAAAAAATAGCGTATCGATCTTTTAGGGAGAGAATTAGAGGACTCCCTGATAAAAGGAGGTTTGTCCGAATACCTTTAGAGGAGAATTTTTTATTCTCAAAATTTCATAATGACTTGAACATAGATATGTGTAAGATTACATGTGGTGTTCTTAATTTTGTAGGATGGTCCTTCAGATGATCAGAGATCACTTATCAATGACCAAAGATAAGCCTTACTTGTTGAAAGGCTGGCTTGCCATCGTGGCATTTGAGGATGTCCCTGAGTTTGCCCAGATGACTGGAAGTGGTCCTGAACTCCTCATCCAGAGCCTGATGTACAGAATGAAGGAAACTGAACAAAACACTGATCCCAACCGCACAGAAAAAGATCTGGAGGTATTTGATTAAGGGCACATAGCTTGCTCTACAGGTTTTACATTTGGCACAGAGAGAACACTTTCATACCAACTGGTGTTTGTTT
Organism: Scardinius erythrophthalmus; assembly: GCF_964197995.2. Taxonomy (NCBI): domain Eukaryota; kingdom Metazoa; phylum Chordata; class Actinopteri; order Cypriniformes; family Leuciscidae; genus Scardinius; species Scardinius erythrophthalmus. Next base: position 8,477,371 of record NC_138238.1, read on the forward strand.
TTTTAAATTGCAGGCAACTGAAAAGGTCCTGAACTTCTTGTTGAAGAAGGTTGAGGAGGACAGAGGGCGGTATGGAAGTTCATTACATGTGGGATTCATTGACATTTAATATTGAGCAGGTATTAATGCAGAATTTCTTTAACCAATAGAATCATGGAGCCCAAGTCATCAGATTTAATCCTTCAGCATTGCATAAGTGTTCACAAGAGTGCTTGCAAGAATGCTCGACTTGTCTCACATTACAAAGTCACAGTGCTCTCTTTCCAGCTCCTGCTCAAAGTGGCTGAAATTCTTCATGATACGTTTTCAAAGGTACTGTATCATTGAGGTCTTCTTGTCAGTCATGGTATTCTGTTTTTTTAAGCAAATCATTTTATTTTGCAGGGTGGAGAGGAAATGAAACAACAGCACAAACAGCTTTTGTCCAAACTTAAGGACATTCAAAGGGAGTTGACTAAGTGGAGAGATGGGTTGCTCTTCAAACCTCTGATGCAGACCTCCGGATTCACTTACCCAAAAGAAATACAGGTGAAGTAATCAGCACAACTAATTAACTACATGACAGTCTTAAGCCACAGTTGAATTGTGCTATGCAGATCTGCAGGTCAGAGTTCTTGACCTTGTGGCTGGGTCTATAAAATAGTAATTTGATATATTCTTCATTTTAGTTGTGGAATGAATTGTATGGGATTGAGTGTTCAATACCAGGCATCTCTGAAAGCTGGATGGGTTTATTAGACCGAGACCTGAAACAGAGAGCGTCCCAGGTAAGATATGAACCTTATTTTAGAAGCATACAGTACATTGGAATTGTAGATAATGTATGTAGCCATCCTCCTTTTGTTTTCCAGACCTCTGACACTGACAAGATTGGTATGTACTTTTTGGAGACGTCAGCAAAGGCTATTGAGAAAAGTCATGCAAACCTTCAGTCTTGTTTCAGAGAGTTGTGTGAGGCTGCTATTAAGAAGCAGTGTCAGGTAATGTCGCCTTTTGAAGCTGATAGAATTATGTTGTTTATGCAGTTTTGTTTTATGTATCACTCACTCTTTTTTCTTTTCTTTATAGAATATTAGGTAGATTGGTGTATTTGTACATCTTGTTCTGGTACCTTTTTGTAAAACATTTTTGTGTCTTTTTGCCTTTTTCTTGCAGGCAAAGAAGGAAGGAGGCCTTTTACGCTCTCTCTTTTCCAAGTATATTTCATGGTCTGTCGTGTCCTCCATTATTGTGGAGTCAGCAGCTCGCTTTGAGGAGAATCACGAAGGTCGTCTACTAGACCCACAATCAGCAATTAACTTCCTTTTGTCTCAAGGTGCAGTGACTATGTCTCATAAGTTTCATGGTTTTAACATTGTCTAACAACGTGACTATTCAGAGAAAGAACACTTGGACGCAATTTAAGAATCCTTGTATATAAATACATTAGGGGCAGCAGTTGTTCATTAACATTGTGGCTTGTTTCATTTTCACAGACAATTGGAATCAGTGGAAGTTAGAAGATGATGCCAGACGTTTAATAGCAGATAGTCAGACATTCTTGGGTTGTCTGATTCAGACCCTTTGTCTGGGAAGTCTACCCCTCGGCCACCTTAAAACTATCCTTAAATATAAGAGCCAATTTCAGAGGCTTTTCAGCCAGTGTAAGTACCTCAGAAGAGCTTGAGCATTTAAAGCGGCAAATTATGCAAATTTAGATATCATAATAGTTATCTTAATAGTTATAGTTCTTGGTGTGAACAGTCCTTTATTCACTTAATTTCTGTTATTATTACTTTTAGAGGCTTCATTGGGCACCAGCTTATTTAATTTATTTTGGTTTATTTTGGCTTTAGATAAGAGCAACAAGAAAGAAGAGAATATCTCAATCGATGTGTCAGAGCTACTCAGCCAAAGAGAAAATGACTTGAAAGCCTTTGAGCAACAGAAGGAGTACATGACCAACTTTATAAATATGCTGGGGAAGATTGAAGATGTCATAGATGGTAAGGAAGGTACCTTAGGGAAGTGATTTTCAATGGGTTTAAATGGGTTTACTTACAGCTCTTATTGAAGCTCTTTGAAGAATTTTCTAATAAAATTTTGTTTTCCATACCTGCCATGTGGGCACATCAGTACCAGAGGTTTCTTTCCTTGAAGACATGGTCAAAACCAACCTTCAGGCGGAAGCACTGCACAAACTGGTCGAAGTGCAAACATATTTCTCCAAAGACGATCTCAACAAAAACAGCACAAGGCAAGTGTTATTCTACACTTCTAATCGGCAAGTCCAAGAAATGGCACGGGAGATGTATGAAGTGAAAACCAGCAACATTCTTCTATGTATATGGCGAGAAAAGGCAACAGAATATTTAATGCCTGGTCCTCAGCTTTTGTCACTAGACTTTACAGAAGTCAATGAAAGAATCTGGAGGCCTTGTCTTACTGAGTTCCTTAACCTTGGCAACCGGATTGCAATTGGAGAAACTTGTTTTAAAGAAGTGGACCAGGCTTTGCACTGGTGTGAGGATCGGGGTGAAGGAGATCGTTTAAAGAAAGAGTTTACTTTGATGGCCACTATGCTGAAAAGCCATCATTTTGAGCCACCAGTTGAGAACTGGCCAGAGTATCGTCTCAATCAGATTCAGGAATATAGACGCCTTCATCATGCTGCGGAATCTGCTGAGGTCATACTGAAAATTAAAGATAGGTTGGGATTGCAAGGAGACTTCAGTCAAATACATTGCCTGACTCAAGTGGTAAGAGACCAATCTTTATTGTGATCACATTAAATTTAGCATGTATGTGTTTTTGTTTAGATTTGTGAACATGTTTTGTTTTATGTATAGAGAGATGACTCGTTCAAACAAAACACTCTGGGTTCGCTGAGTCATGATCTCATCAGCGCCAGGCAAAAGCTGGCAGATGTCAAACGCCAGCACACAGCCTGTCTGAAGGCATTCTTGGACAGTGATACTCTGATTAAATGGGTCATAATGCAAATTCAAAGTAAGATTTTCCAGATTTATCTATTTTATACTGTGGGAAAATTCTTCATATTCAATACATTTTTGTCAATTTACTTCTTATTTTATCCAGGTTTAAGGGACCTGAAAGTTTTTATGGAACTGGCCACAATTTCTGCTGGAGAGAATGATGCAGACATTGATAGGCTAGCCAGTTTTGAAACTGCTGTGATGGGCTATGGCCCTTTGATTTACTCACTATCAGAAAATGCAGGATTTGAAGAGTTCATGGACCATGCTAAGCAAGTATGGGACACCCAAGACAGAGATGAGAAACTCCTGGATAAACTGGTTAGTTTCTGTAAACACCTAATTCATAAATATGAATCTTATGATAGATTGCTTGATAAGTTTGCTTTGGATAAAAGTGTCTGGTAAATGAGTAAATGTACACCTTTTTTATTTTGTTTTCTACTATAATAATTATTATAAATGGTTCTGTATGCCTCTATTCTTCCAATGAATATGTGCCGAATTATGCTCATTTTTAATGCAATTTAAAACTGGCAAGTCACTATCATGAAACATGTCAATACATGCTTTTAATGAAGTGTTGACGATATATCTATAAATCTTGTATACAGATAGACTCTGCTCGGTGGTTGGATTGGCTAAAAGGTTTAAGGGAGACTCATGGCTCTGTAGAGCAATCATCTTTGTCCCTGGCCTCAGCAATCAACACTGGAGGCGTGTATCATGTGGGCTGGCCTGAAGATTTCAATGGGAAAGTGAGTAGACACTAGTATAAAAATGTTAAATGCCTAAAACACAAATGCTCTGTGGATTAAAATCAGACTTTTACCTCTTCCATAAAAAGCTTTCTTAAATCAATGGTAATATTCTACTAAACAGTAGTGATGGGAAGTCCGGTTCTTTTCCGCGAACCGGTTCTTTCGGTTCAAAAAACCGGTTCACCAGTTCTTTTACGTCATCACGTAATGACGTCAATTCTATCATCCCGGCGTATAAATATACATTCAAATAAAGGCATTTGTAATCATAACTTCAGTTAAATAATAGTACTCATCGTCATAATCATCTTGGATAGGTTTCTTACATTTACGTTTTGAAAATGAACCCAGTAGGCCCAAGGCAATGCGCAAACGCGGATGTTTTACATGTCTTAAAGTGAATAAACTGGTCTTCATCATTTTTATTTTATTTGTAATTAAATAAACTTACATTTCGCCGCTTAAACTTACATTCGGCCCCTCATTCAAGTCCTTGGTTCACCCGTGCTCATGTAACAGCACAGCACGCAGTATATAAACACAGCATCAGTTGGCCAAAAGAAAGTTCGGTTCAGAGACGGTGCGATCACGCATGCGCAGTCTCTCCAGCTCATCGGTTCTCCGTATCGAACGTGTCCGAAAGAAACAGTTCTCGGTTCTGTACTGGTGATCCGAGAACTGCTGCAACAACCAGTTCTTGACTCGAGAACCGTAGCATATGCCTGTGTGTGAGCTGAAAACTACTGAAACCTTACTAGGCTAATTCAGTCGACAAAACTAAAAACTCGATGCATGTCTGACTCCAGTAGGCTATGTTTAATACGTTATGTTTTGATTAACACATTATAAACATTTAATTTGCACCCTTTAAAACCTTGGAAAGAGTTTACGTCAAAAATGTATATCAACTTACTTAGAAATTAAATGATCTGTTCCTGAAAATAATGTTTTAGTATAATAATAAATGTTTAGTTTTATAATCCATTCATTGTTTCCAATCTTTAAAATAATACAGTGAAAAGGTAGTAGCCTATGTGATAAACATGTTTCTAACATGTTTTATTTTGTTACACTTATTGATGTTCAATAAAATACTTAAGAAACATGCATTTCGTCCCTCTGAAAAAATTGCACGCATGCTCAGCTCATCAGCTCATCGGTTCTCCGTATCGAACGTGTCCGAAAGAAACAGTTCTCAGTTCTGTACTGGTGATCCGAGAACCGCTGTATACCTGTACGTTCGGTAGTGCGCGCATGCTCAGTATCAACTGCTCGTGCTCATCACTTCTCTCAGCACAACATGTCTCAGTTCAGTGAACTGTTGGATTTACTAGAGTAACATACATGCCTATTTCGGGATATTGGTTTATTTTGAGTCGAAGGGACTGTCAGGACTCAGGCATGTCCGAAAGTGAGTAACTTAACTTGTGGATCAGCGCTGACGCAAGACGCGAACTGTTTCGAACGATTCAGTCCGATTTAGTGTACTGGTTCGACCAGTTCACTAAAAAGAACCGGTTCAAAAGAACGATTCGTTCACGAACCGGCCATCACTACTAAACAGACATTCTGTAGTTTGTGAGCATCCGTTTGGTAACAATAAGTTGTGATATGTTTGTAGACAGGTTTGGAGAATGTCTTTCATGTAAAAGTGACGAAGAACGAACAAGCAAAGACATACAATCTTAATGAACTCTTAGAGCTGCAGAATAAGCTCATGTTGATGTCATCTAAAGGGGAGCATGGAAGGGATCAAGTCAACAAGTTTACTCAGGTTTGGTCCATTATCACCATTGTCCACCAACATTTTGCAAAAAATATTAAACTAACAATGTCTGAAAACATAAATTCCCAATAAAATACCAGATACAATAATTTCTCTATTTGCATATCTTTTTTTTAAGGAAATGAAAGTTTGTTTTGGAGAGACTTACCTCTGTTTTCATCCTGTAGGTTTTTGAAGGAGTTCAGAGGATGGGCCACATCCTTCTACAGTTGCGCACATCGGGTAATATGCTCTTCCGAAACTGGGGAGCACAGATAACATGCAACCACCAAGATCAACCCTGCATTCAAGTTAGCTTTTCCCTTTTAAGCAAGTGTGTTGAATATCGGGGTGAGGTTACAGAGGAGCTTCAAAAGCTGTGTCGCTCCCTGGAGGGCTTCCATAAAGAGTGGTGTAGCCACTTGACTAAGATGCGCTCTCAGTACTACGCACTGAATCACTACACTTCAGAGCAAGTGGTCTATCTTTGCGAATGGATCAACAGCGTCACTATCAGAAGGAAACCTGTGCCACAACATATGTGGCATCTTTTGACTCCTATTAAACCAGATTGCACCCTAAATGAGATCAGAGAGGCATTTGAGAAAGCAACTGAGACTGAATCTATGTTTCAATGTGACACGGCAGAGGAATCAGACCAGAATAGTGAATTTGGTCTGCCTTTACTACACATTGGAATGGAATGCTTGGAGGACCTGTGGCAGCAATTTAAGGAGAACATGTGCAGATTCCTTATCCACCATGTGGATGTTGAAACACTTGGGCGGTTTCTCTCCAATCTCTCTGACATGAATCAAATGCACATCGAACGTAAGATTCCTCCGTTTATACAAGAGGGAAGGCCGAACCTTGTCCAATGCTCTGATGCGGAACTGATTAGCACCACTCTGTCTTTTTATGTGGAGAGTCCACAGCATCCTCTTCCAACAACTGATGAGGTATTAATGTGCCAGGAGGAGACAACTAAAGAGGAGGTGGAGATCTTCCTCCGCCGATGCCTATTACAGGGTACTGCAAGCGGTCATAAGAAGATTTACACTCTGGTCAATCCAGGATCACTGACCTATGATGTGAGTGTGGCTCTGGTGGAATACTTTGAGACACATGAACGGTGTGCTGGGCCTCATTACCGTCTAGTGATGGTCTGTCCTGTAAACCAGGATAGATATATTCCTTCCTTCTTCAGCAACTATAAGGTGCAAACTGGTATGAATATATCTGCAGAAAGAATGAAAAATTATATTCGCCATCACTTCCATATACCGTCTAAGCTGGTCACAAACTCAAAAGTCTATCCAGAGCAACTCTCTGTCTGGTTGATTGCATCTGAACGTCCAGCTGTTGGTAAGCATTGGATATATTATATAAGTCAACATGAAATAAAAAATGTACTCTTATTTTCTTAACACATGTTCTAGGTATCATCAAATTGTAATAGTTTGCTTCATCGTTGCTTCTGAAGCTATTTTGATTTCTGGCTGATATTCCCTCCAAATATGTGCTATAAAAAATTGTGGAACAAAAATGTATTTCCACATTGTGGAAATAAAAAGGGTTGTGTTTTATCTTGGCTTTAAATATGGTGATAACATTCTCTTGTAGATAAGACAAGACATGCTGATACTCTTCTTTCTTTGGAATTTCTCCCTACTCTTGTTGCAGGAAAGTCACTCTATGTCAAGCGTCTTTTTGAGAAGTTCAGAAGAAAAGTTCCAACAGCCACTTTTCAAACAATCAGACTCATTGAACCTTACGTTGACATGCATGGATTTGTCCAAACTCTGTCTGAGAGACTAGATCCACTGAGAGAGCAAGACCCTTTGCTGTTGCACATTGATGCTGCAGCCGTATGTTTTTCAAAAAATATCTTAATCATTTTAGCTATCATAGCTTGCACTATTATATACTATTTTTGGGTGTCTCACTACATTTTCTTTTACATTTTGGATTGCTATTAATGGATTTCTTGACTCTACAGGTGCGTCATGGCTTGGAGGAATTCCTATTCAAATTGCTAATTCTAGGATGTCTTAGTGACAGCAAGGGAACTATATGGAGGAGAAATGCAGCTCACTTAGTGGCAATTGAAGTACTTCAGCAGGGTCAAAAGAGTAAAACCCAAAAGGAGGTAGAATGTTTGCTTTGTAATTTTTTTCTCCTTTTTATTAACTTGTTGCTCCTTGAGTCATAATTAAAACCTTTTGATTGTGGGACTAACCTGGAATTCTGCATTTCTTTGTTTTACAGACAACCCATGGGTTTTTGAATGCACTGCCTACTATCTTCTGCAGACCCCCTAAAGACATCAAGAATTTGGAGATCTTGAGAAAAAAAGGGGTGTACACATCCTTGGATCCACTGATGGATAATGGAGAGTTTAAAAGTGAAGACATTCAGAGACCCTACCAATACCTAAAGAGGTTCAACAGGAATTTCAACTTGGATCACTTCAACTATCAAGCTCATTCTGTAGAAGGTGATCCAGTTGACTGTCTCCATCATCTTTTGTCAAACTATGGCTTGAAGGACCCATCATGGGCAGAATTAAAGCACTTTACTTGGTTTCTTAACCTGCAGCTTAAAGACTGTGAGAATTCTTTGTTCTGTGATCCAGACTTCCTTGCTGACAATTTAAGTGGCTTTAAGGGCTTCATAGTAAAATTCATGATTCACATGGCTCGAGACTTTGCCTCTCCTTCCATTGACATCTCTGACCAGAGCCCCTCCTTTTTCTCTGAGAATGAAGATGAGGAAGACATCCTATCTATTCGAAAACAATGGGAAAATGAATCTCACCCATACATCTTTTTCAATGCAGATCATTCCACCATGTCTTTCTTAGGATTCCACGTAAAGAAAAATGGGACAATTCTTAATGCAGTCGATCCAAAAAGTGGCAAAGTGTTAATGGAAAATGTGATGACACAAGACCTGTTTACAGACATTCAGCGACAAAGAATTAACCTTTCTGAGGACTTTGATGACCTTTCCAGAGAAGACAAGATACGAAGAATTTCCTTTGTTGTTGGTGCCAAAAAAGGCTGGGTAAAAGGAGAGTTTGATCCAGATCCAACGTATGAACTCACTACTGACAATGTTATGAAGATGTTGGCTATTCATATGAGATTCAGATGTGAGATTCCTGTGATCATCATGGGCGAAACTGGCTGTGGGAAAACACGGCTTGTGCGCTTTCTCTGTGATCTGCAACGTGAAGGCAGAAATGTTGAAAACATGAAATTAGTCAAAGTTCATGGAGGTACTACTTCTGACATCATCTATAGGAAGGTGCGGGAAGCAGAAGAACTTGCTCAGAACAATTGGCAAAATTATAAACTCGACACCGTTTTGTTTTTTGATGAAGCCAACACAACCGAAGCAATCTTTGCCATTAAGGAAGTGCTATGTGACAAAACTGTACAGGGATACCCTCTGAAGAAAAACTCTGGCCTGAAAATAATTGCTGCTTGCAATCCATACAGGAGACACACACCCAAAATGGTTGATCGCTTGGAGCAAGCTGGTTTAGGATACAGAGTGAAAGCTGAGGAAACGGAGGATTGCCTTGGTAAAGTTCCCATGAGACAGCTTGTGTACCGTGTTCACCCGTTACCCCCAAGCATGGTGCCTCTGGTATGGGATTTTGGACAGTTAAGTGATTCAGCTGAATTCTCTTACATTCGTCAGATTGTGCAAAAACAAATGAGAGATCATGGATTGCCCCTCTCATGCCAGCGTGTGATCACAGAAGTTTTGGCTGCCTCTCAGAAATACATGCGCAACCAAGCAGATGAATGCAGCTTCGTAAGCCTTAGGGATGTAGAGAGATCAATGGGTGTCCTGGTTTGGTTTTACAACCACAGAGATGATTTTTTTACAACTTTCCGCTTGATTGAAACTAAGCAAATGATCTTGAAATGCTTGGTGCTTGCAGTCGGTGTTTGCTATTACCCATCACTTGAAGACAAAAGTCCATACCTACAGACTATCAGCAAATACTTTCCTGATGAGTTTAACTCTAAAGAGTCACTGGAGAAGGAGATAGCTTCATGCCAAGAGTCCTTTCTTGAGAACATCCAAACAAGAAAAACGATTGCCAAAAATCTGGCTTTGAAAGAGAATGTCTTCCTTATGGTGGTCTGCATTGAGTTGAGAATCCCACTCTTTCTGGTTGGCAAGCCAGGTAGCTCAAAATCTCTTGCTAAGACTGTCGTAGCAGATGCAATGCAGCGCCAGGCCTCTCACTGTGACTTATTCAAGAAACTCAAGGAGGTTCACATGGTGTCCTTTCAGTGCAGTCCTCACTCAAGCCCAGAAGGAATCATTGGTACCTTCCGGAACTGTGCCCGGTTCCAAAAGGATAAGAATTTAGAAGAGTATGTGTCAGTAGTTGTACTGGATGAAATAGGACTTGCAGAGGACTCTCCTCAGATGCCATTAAAGACATTGCATCCTCTTCTAGAGGATGGATGCATAGACAGTGACGACCCACAACCATACATGAAGGTTGGATTTGTTGGAATCTCAAACTGGGCTCTCGATCCAGCAAAAATGAACAGGGGTATATTTGTGTCCCGTTGGGACCCAAGTGAAAAAGACTTAGTTGAGACAGCTGAAGGCATCTGCGAATCCTCATTAACCGTTCTTCTCAAAATCAAGCACCTTCTGCCAAAATTGGCAAAAGGCTTCCTAAACATCAGTAAAAATGACAGTGAGCAGTTCTTTGGACTCCGAGATTATTATAGCTTGATAAAAATGCTTTTTGCAACAGTCAGCGATTCAGATCAAGAGCCATGTGACAGTGAGTTGGCAGAGGCTGTGTTGAGAAACTTCAGTGGACAAAGGGAGGATTTTGATCCACTTGATTATTTCTTGGAAATTTTTCAAAACATTCAAGATGTCCAAAGGCCAAGTACATTGACAATGATTGAAAAAAGTCTTAACCACCACAGTGACAAAGAATGTCGATACCTTCTTTTGCTTACAACTAACAATGCTGCCTTACACATAATCCAACACCATATTTTCTCAAAGGAGAACTATACACGCCCAGAAATTGTCTTTGGATCAGGATTTCCCAAAGACCAGGAGTATGCCCAGATATGCCGCAATGTGAGTAGAATAAAGGCATGCATGGAGACAGGTCGAACGGTCATCCTTTTGAATCTCCTTAATCTATATGAAAGCCTGTATGATGCTTTGAATCAATACTATGTGTACTTCAGTGGACAGCAGTATGTTGATTTGGGACTTGGTTCACATAGAGTAAAGTGTCGAGTTCACAAAGACTTCAGACTAGTTGTGGTGGAAGACCAGGAAAAAGTCTACAGAAAGTTTCCTGTTCCTCTTAAAAACAGATTGGAGAAACACAAAGTTGACAGAAGTACAGATTTGACTCCTTGGCAGCACAGAGTTTTGGGAAAACTCAAACAGTGGGTGCAAGAGTTCTCAAAAGTTCAGCAGTCTGAATCTACTGAAGCAGATTTCAGCTCATCAGATGCCTTTGTTGGTTTCCATGGCGATGCTTGTGCCAGTGCACTCCTGCAGGCTTTAGAGAAAATACAAAAATTGGGCCACGTTAAAGCTACTCAAAATGATGAACTCCAATGCATTCCCATTTACAAGAATGAAATCAATGAACCAAGTGAAGAGGGATCTAACATTAATGTGGCCATGGACATATGCATGAAAAGAGAGGAAACTGTGGCTCATCACATTGATGACGATATAACAGAGTCTCAAGAGGAAATTAACAAATTTCTTGATGAGGCACAAGGAGATGCCTCAATGGAAGTTGACAGTAAGGTACAGGATGCAGAGGTTCATGAAGAAATTGTGACTCTTGGAGATGATTTTGGTCTTGTAAAAATGAATGAAGATCCTGTTGATGTTGAAGCAAGAGACAGCATGGAGTCAATCAAAACCATAGAGTCAAACAAAACCATGGATGAGGAAGAGGAGGCCTATGAAACTGCCAAAAGCTTTCTCTTGAATTGTTCCACACCAGACTCCGTACTTAGGTTGAAGTATTCCGAATTCGGAAATCAGGAGAAAAACACACTTCAGAGAATGTATTTCCATCAGCAAAGCCATCAGTCTCTCAGAGACCTATTAGAAAACCATCTGAACAAAACCGATAAGGACAAGAGCAAATTCTTAGAGGTAATGTTTTACAGATGACAGACAATAGATGCACTTTTCCTAAGACTTTTAACAATGCTCATGTTTTCTGCTAGGTAACCACATTCTCTAATCTTCTCACTGGAGCTGATGTGAGAAATCTTGCTCCAGCCTTGGGTTTGTCCACCGAGCGGCTTCTTCTGCTCTCTTTACACCAATTTGACACAGAAGTTTCTTTTTGCAGCAAGATACGGTTAATTTGATAATATTTTTTTTATTATATATTTAATTTATTCAGTACCTTTCACTTTAGAAACAAATGGTCAACAATTTGTTGTACGTTATCTCTTTTTCCACAGGTTATTCCTGAAGGAATCTGGGCTGTCTCTACACATTCTCTTGGTTCAGATGGACATGGAAGAGTCATTGTGCAAAAATGAACTTATTGCTTCAGCGAAGTGAGTCTTTTGATGTTGGTGGCTAAAAAACAATGAAATCTCTGAGAAAGACTTTTAGAAAAAAGTGGATTACGTTACTCACATTTTACAGTATACTTGCATCAGATTTCAGTTTAGTAACAGTCCGTACATTTCATCTTTCATTCCTCTTACCACAGGTACTGTACCATGAATGAAATATTATCCTTAAAGTCGGATGAATGCAATGTCTATACTGTGTTCATAACAAAGCTCTCCCGATTTGGGGAGCAATGTACAACAAGTGGCAACAAGTACATTGGCTTTCAAGGAGGTAAGTGGAACTATTTTGGTAGGTGAAACATGTTTAGATATTATTTTCAAATAACATGTATCTCTATCTTTTTTACTAAAGGAGTTTGGCTGTCTGCTCATATTGATGATCTCAGAGATTCTGATGACATGAGCTTAAATCTTAATGCTTTTTGTGGAATACCTATAAGTAAACTCATCTCTCAGACAATCCAGTCAGGTATGTAAGGACCACATGCTGCCTGCAATTTGTACATCCACTAATTGCTAAAATTGGAGAAATGAGTCAAATATTTTTTAGATTTATTAGTGGTTCTGGCTAAGGCAACAATATATTTTTAAACAATCCCCTAACACTTAATATTAAACTCAACAAACATGAATTATCCCTCAAATTGTGCAACTTATTAAGGAGATGTGTAAGTGGTTGGTCTTACAGTTTCGACCTGGTAGATGATAAAAATCCTATAGACTTGCACTGAAGAAGAGACCCAAGCCATATCAAGGGTCTATAAACACCCAGAACACCCTAGAAACTTAATATTAACACCCTGGACACCACCCATGACTGTATCATTGTGGCAAGCTTTGCCCAAGCAAGCACCATTAATATTTAAAAAAAAAATTAATCGGAAAACCTTTGACAAGATGCAAGAAAAACAATATTCTTTTACAGATGTCAAGCAATCTGAAGAAATGGATACAAGTGGACCAGAAAGTGAGAGGGTAAAATCCTTTAAGCTTGCAACAGATAAGTTTAAACATATACGTCGATGTGCCATATGGGAAGAAATTGCATTATTCTGACTACAACATAATTAATTTGTTGTCAGGGAGATTCAGTACATCTACACAGTTTGTCCCTAATAAGAGCCTGCACCCAGAAAGCTGCTTCATTGCTGAGAGATATAGGCAAAAAACCCTCCAGGAGTATGGAGCGCATGAACATATTGCTTGGCCTTCTGGGAGGTGACCCTGGGCGGATAGGAGGTCAGTCTGCGCCCCCTAGAAACTAGAAACTGTCAGAAATTATTAGCTTGAGTTACAACTATTTGTTTATATACATTTACAGTACGGTTCCAGAAAGTGTTGCTAAGGAGGCTGGAGTTTGCACTGATGCAGAAGGAGGAGCTGGTTCTTAATCCAGAAGACTGGGCTTATAAAGTGGCAAAGAACCATAAAGCTCTGCAGGAAGGTGGAACCCTTCGGTAATGCAGTACTATGATGCAACTAGCATTAACAATCTATCATCTATATATCCCAGATGGTCAAAAACAGCCGATGCTCAGGGCCAGTTATATTATGTCAATCAAAAGGCGGTAGATAAAAATCTCAGACAGTTAAAACTTGTGCGGAGAAAATAAAGGTAACTACTTTGAACTGTTAAAAAATGACTGTAGAATTATGATTTGGAAGCTTTGCATATCTAGCATTTCACAAAGCAAAAATGCCTTTAAAATAATCTCAAGCTTAATCCCTACTAAAGGCTATTGTGACTCTGCGTGTCTGTTATACAAGCAATCAAAACATAAGATAATTAATGAATGATCGGCCATAGATTAGAGATAACTAACAATTAGCGAGCAAAACATTTCTGTGTTTGTGTTCAGGCACACTTTGTGGCGCTGTCTACAGGGTTTTTTGACCCCAGTGTTGGCCCAAGTGTTAGAAGTGTTAGACAGAGACTGCAACTTGAACCTACTGTATGGAGAAGGGCTCAGTGAGGGTCTGTCTCAGTTCTGGCTGGATATCTTTGAAGATCAACAGCTCCTTGACCTAACTCTCTTTCAAAATGCAAGGTATATTCAATGCATGAAACCTGTTAATGATTATATGCGGCATTCAGTTGGTTTTAAATATCTGATTTTAACTGATGAGGTGAATTTTTACGTCTTTTAGCTCTCCAGAACAGGAGATTAATGTGCAGTGTCAGCTGTTTGTTGGAGAAGTGGAACAACGCTGTGCTGCTCCTTTCAGCTGGCGGATAAAAGCATACTGCCAGAGTTTGTGGGAGGAATCAGAGTTTGTGCGAGGTGAGTTCTCTTGCTTTGTGTTTGGCTAAAGTTGGCCTGTTAGCTAACCAGATACCACATACACTTGCACTTAAAACACCTTTATCTTTGGAATGCAAAGTCATGCAAAACTTTATACTTAATGCTATTTCATTTTCTCTCAGGCACTGAGAAAGGCAGCAAAGCAATGATTCTACAGTTTGTTAGTGCTGTATCAGACAGTGGACTGGGCAGCTATATTCAGAAACTCTCAGAGGAAGAGAAAGTTCATTTGGGTCAGCGTTACTTGAATGATCATGTTCTTCTGTCATTCAAAGTCCGCTCTGAGGAAGAGCTTTGGGTGAGATACATTTGTTTTGTCTTTATGGCAACAAATTTGTTTTCACACCACTCTCGTTTTAATGTGGGCGTCTTTGGGTGTGTATGTATTATTATTTTTTGCAGGTCTTTCGTACTGCAGTGCTGGGTTGTGTGTTTGCTCTGCAAATGGAGATGTCAGTAACTCCTGAGTTCTCTCCATCATGGATCCTTGCAGCAGCCCAAATCTACGCCCCACGCATGGACACATTATCACATACCCTTCAGCTCAACCCTCAGCTGGTTCAAATCATCCAGCGAGAAAGATCAAAAAGAGAAAGCCCTGAAATGGTGAGGAGCAGGAGTGTAGCATGGATTTTCATGTTGATTTAGGATTGTTTATGCTAGTCTGGTCATGCTGTTCATCAGCAAAACGTAGTTAGTTGGTCAACACATGCTGGCGGCTTAGATTCCAGTGCCTATTTAAACTACTGCTATGTAGCAATATAACCTTCAGTGTGCAGTCAAACTACTAAATGATGACTACTGAGACTTGTTTCATTACAGTGCGAAGACATTCTAGCTGTTGGTATCTGTGTTGAAGAAACAAAGCTCCTACCCGTAACATCACTACCTGAATGCCAGACCTTCTTGCAAGGAGTTGAGAAACTTCAGCCATGTTTAGAGAGAGTGCTTAGTCCAGACTACAGCGCCCTCTGCAGCCCTGGCTGTCTCAAACACCTAGATACTATAAAGTGAGTTATAAAGAATGTTCCAGAATTAGAAAATAGGATAATTTAAAAACTTGATTTTATATTAACAAAGATTTTAATATATATTATGACATATATATGTAATGAATTCTTATTCAATTCATGTCGTAAAAATCTTTTTTTTTTTTTTTTTTCTTAGGTCAGTGTGGCAGGGGTTGCTGCTAGTGGCTGCTTTCATTGAAAAGGTGGTCATCAAAATGAAAGTTGGAGATGAGCGGATTCAAGCACTGACTCTGAAACACTGCAGTCAGTTACATGGGGTCAGTCTAGGCTTATTGTCTGCTCTGTTTATTACTTTTGTACAAGACATCAAAGCCATTTTTGCTGTAGTAAGATGTAGTGCTTATAGCGAATTTTCTCAGGATAGATGCTAAATCAAAGTGACACATTTGAGTTTAGAACCCTAAAAGCCCTTAGCATATATGCTGCTTATATTTCCTTTCTCACAGCTAATGGAAGGGTCTCCTGATTTGAGGACCACAGACAATCTTCGGAAAATCATCCGCATACTCAATGATTACCACGATGAGTCCATCATCAGAGAACTGCGGTACAATTGAATTTCTTTTGAGCTGTAAAATTTGAGATGATATGTTTGATTTTATTTGAAACTATGTAACAATATTTTATTGTAATATATTTAAATATATTATTTATTTTAAATCTGCATTTTACTTTACTAAGCATTACTGAATGATTTATAACCTTTGTTTATTTCTGTATACTCTTTCTTCATAGATATGGTTTGAAGTGCTCTGTGTGTCTGTTAGATCTGTCAGAGCCCACTTCTCTTCCTTGTGAGCATGTGTTTTGTCTGTCCTGTCTGAGGAGATCCACGGAGAGAGAAGAAGCGAAGTACTGTCCCAAGTGCAGGGCGCCTCTATCGAACAATTACCGGCCCATTGTCTCCACAACCATAGAGTGAGTTTAATTCCTTGTTCTTGGTAACCTTTGATATATATAGTCTGTAAAGTCTGAGTTTTGTCTGTTACAGCTTAGCCCTGAAGCAGCATAGAGAGATAAGAAAATGCTGTAACACATTTTTCCTGGAGGTGGTTTCTCGCTTCTGTCTGACTGATGATCAAGACCCCTCAGAGGACCTGGTGGAACTGCTTTTCTCTCTCCTCATCTTGGCACAAGGTGGGTGAATTTCCTTGTGGAATTTTCCATCTCAAAATTTAATTTCTGTACAATGAATAAGGACTGGAGCTTTCAAGGATATAAATTTTGCATTCAAATATCATAAAAGGGGTCCATGCGATGTTCTGTATTCCAAGTCTTCTGAAATCATACAATAGCTTTGTGTGAAAAACAGGCCGAAGTTTAAAACATAATAATTTCCCCCTCTAATATGCTAATAACGTGAGAACTGCTATGAACGGATGATTGAGTGTTGTAAAACAGGTCAACCAAATCATTACAAAGATCTAGAAATAACGATTTATTCTATAATATGAATTATGTTATCTTTTTAATGTTTATGTTTACATGTCTAACATTACAGGAGATGTTTATACGACCAGAGAGCTCACCCCATTTTTGCAATGTGTTGACCAGAGTCCTGTGGTGCGCTCTGTGCTGCCTAAACTCCTTCTGCAATACAGGTGTTGCAATACTGACAACACATACATACACTTTAACACACCAGGCATATGTGACCTTTTATGTATGTCTTTAAATATGCAGTATATAGTGAGTTGTTCTGTTCAAAGTTGTCTTGTGAGTTTTGGTCATTATTATTAAGAGCAGTATTAAATAAGATAATCTCTTCAGTTTCAAACAGGTGAAGAAACATATTCAAAGGTACTTAGAAGACCTGGAGAACAATATTCTGGACCAGGAGGACAGAACTGAACTCTATCGACTCTTTGTTAACTGTTTCCAGGTGTGTCATAATCTCACCCTTTTGATGATGATGATGATGCATTTTATTTGAAGGCGCCTTTCTGAACACCCAAGGACACCTTACAGCAAACAACCAGTGAAATAATAACAATATAAAAATGAAATTATAAAATTTACAGCATAATTACATCCATCACACAAAGAAAAGAATGCTGCAATTCACACGTAAGCCTGAGTAAAAAGATAAGTTTTTAGACGGGATTTAAAAATTTGAAGACTGTCACAATTCCGTATGTTGGGGGGAAGCGAATTCCACAACCGAGGCGCCACAAAACTAAAAGTTCTCGCTCCCATTGTAGTTAAGCGAATACGTGGCGACACAAGAGAAATAGAGTGAGACGATCTCAGAGAACGAGAAGGAGTATAAATGTTTAAAAGATCAGTGAGATACGGAGGAGCCAAATTATGTAAAGCCTTAAATGTGAGAAGCAGAATTTTAAAATCAATACGGTACTTAACTGGAAGCCAATGTAATTGTTGAAGAATTGGAGTGATGTGCTCGCGTAAAGAAGTCCTAGACAGGACACGTGCCGCTGAGTTTTGAACCAGTTGAAATTTACGATGAAGTTTTGTAGGAAGACCAGAGAGAAGAGCATTACAGTAATCAATTCGTGAAGTGACCAGCGCATGAATTAGAATTGCTGTGCTGCTCTTAGTGAGAGAAGGACGAAGACGGCTAATATTATGCAAATTAAAATATGCGGCGCGTGTAATGTTATTTACTTTTGTCTTGTATTTACTCAATAATGGCGCTTGCTTAGGCAAGTATCACTTTTACTATTGCTCGAGTACTAAACTTTGGTGCTTAATCCATTTTGTACCATGGACATGAATGATTTATTAAATGTGATCATACTTAAGAGTTTTGTCTGGTGGATAACCGAATGGAAGAAAAATCCCAGGGTGGACTCTTTTGACTCTTTTGTTTTGGGCCAGTAAGCAACCTTCTATCAATGCCTTAGCAACCATCCAGAGTCCCTTGCAAATGCCCAACAATGCACTAAAAGCGTTTTTTTTTTTCATGTAGTATAATCACCAGTGGCTGTATTCCGATTTCAGCCACATACATTTTTATCTAAAGTCTGCATATGTCTCTCTAAAAGCAGAATTATGTTTATTCAGGATTCCCTGTTTTGTTCTGGATTAAATGGAGATCATAGACATCTGAAGGACAACTCAAGCTTCCTTAGCCGACTGGCTCGTAAACAGACACCTTCCAGACTGAATGACCCAGCTGAGTTTCTGCTGTCTATGGCTCGCCTCAGAATGTGTCTGGACTCTGCTGCCCGTATCCTGTCTAGAGCTGTCAGCCAAAGAACCGGTAAGAGGGTCTTCTGGTCTGACTGATTCATGGCAGTTATATTGCAAATGAATAACAGTAGATAACATTTGCAAAACTGTGCAATCCTTCCATATGTTTGATGTCTTTTAGATGATTTTGATGAAGTGGAGATAAAGCTTTTGGAGCAGGTGAAGGCTGTGTGTGAATACTGTGACAACGACTGGTACAGAGTTTACCTGCTTCGGGCACTCAACAGGCAGGCTGGCATGGACTGTCTGCAAGCACTGATCAACAGCACTGATTATGAATGGATGTTTCCTGCGGAGATACTACGCCTTCACGTATGGCCATTCAAAATGATGTTGTTTTTAGGGTGTTTACAGTATTAAATAGTTAGTATAAAATAGTATAAAATTAAGTTTGGAAAAATTGTAGCTGTTCCATTATCATTATTATTTTCTCTTTTACAGAGGTTGATTCCTGCAGAGGTGGATCGTTTTTTGTGTTGTGATCAGTCATACCACATTCTTAGAGATGGAGTGGGAGAAGCACTGCAGGAAGGCACAACAAATGGACTCAAAGATGCTCTACGGGTCAGTGTCTACATCTGTTTTTAAAAAATAAATGTATTTAAAAGAAAAATATGTCAGATGTCTTAAGGACACATTTGAGAGTGCCAAGTTGTTTGTTGAGGCACTGTATAATGTTACACTACTTTTCAAAAGTTTGTGGTAAGATATATATATATTTTTTGTATTTTTTTGCATGTATTTGAAGTGTTTTCTATTTTATTGTATTTTAAAATGTAATTTATGTATGTGAAGGCAAAGCTGAAGGTTCAGCATCATTACTCCAGTCTTCAATGTCACATGATTCTTCAGAAATCATTCTAATATGCTGATTTGATACTCAACCAACATTTCTTCTTATTGTCAATGTTGAAAACGGTTGTGCTGCTTAATATTTTAGCATTAATACTTAGCATTTTTTAGGATTCTTTGATGAATAGAAAGTATAAAAAACAGCATTTGAAATGTCTTAGAATGTCAGTAAAGAATGTATTTGTCACATTTAATCAATTTAATGCATCCTTGCTGAACAAAAGATTAATTTTCTTAAAAAAAAAAAAAATTATAATCTTGAGCCCAAACTTCTGAACAGTGGTGTATAATGTACTTGGAGTTGGAGTGTAAACAGTTTTATAAAAAACTTTTTCAGACAATAGGTGGTTCTGGCCCACTGAAAAACGTCCTGCTGACTCTAGCTGTGTTCAGGCAGGTCACCTGTCGCTTCATGTCAACTGAAAGAGCTATATGTCCTCAGGCACAGGTAAGTGTTGGTTAGGTTTTTTGAGTTTATTAACCCAGATATCAATTGGAATCCATACATAGTAGGACTATATTTGAAATTGCAACAAAGTTTCACATACTTATCATTCTGATGATTTAAATGTATCCAACCTGTAATAGTAACGTGTTTGAGCATGAATGCCTTTATGAGATTCTCAAAATTAAAAAAAATGGCAAAACACTCCTGGCAGACTATACTTTCCTCTCTGTGAACAGGAGATCAGGCTCTTGGAGGACGTTATTAGAGAGAACATCTCAGGACATGCCAGAGAGCTCTGCAGTGCTCTCTTATCCAATCAGATTGGAGGTCCAGGATCTAACCTGAGTCTCAGTGCAGCTGTACCTGCTCAGCGTCGTCCTGTACTGGAGCTCCTAGTGCATGCGAGCGCAGTGTTTTACAGTGGAACCAGACTGCTCAATCCCCTCTACAACATCGCCTCTCAACCTCAGAACATGACAGTGAGGACCACTACTTAATGAATTATAGAGATTTTGATTTTTGAATGGATCAGAATGATAATTAAAATAGCCATGCTTCTCTACTCATCCTCAGGAAGCCTTTCTACCCACAATGCCTGACGACCATACCAGTGAGGCCCGGCAGTGGCTCAAAGAGGGAAAACTGCAGATGTACTGTGAGTGGGACTTGTTCATGAAGTCAATGAAAATAATAATATTTCTTTAAATGCCACCCAACTAAAATAATTTGTTTTTCATTCCGACCTTATAGATTGTTCTAATGGTCATGCATGCTTTGTGGGAGAGGTGAGATATTTTCTTTCATTTTCAGTTGAGTGAATTGATGCTGTAGTCTGGGAAATGATTATGATTGTTTATTTCTCTCCACCTGTTTAGTGTGGTAAACCAGTGGCTTTTTCATCTTGTGCCACTTGTGGAGTGCCAATAGGAGGCCATAATCATAAACCAGTGGAAGGTTTTACTCAAGTCAATAGAGTCACAGACCTGACACAACCTGGACATATACTGGGGCGGGCTGAAAACCGGTCTGAAGCCCCAAACAGGAATCTCACTCCAGCACAGTCTCGTGTCCTACGTCTATGTCTTCACCTGGCCATGTTACAAGGGGCCATTCATCAACAACAGGTAAAAAGGTTGAAAGGAACCCTAATGGCAATATGTGAGAGTAAAATTTGACTTATTAGATGTAGTTTTGCATGCTAACTCCCTTGGTTTTTGGAAACCTTATCTAAATGATGCCAAGTGGGTCACTAGCATTAGAGAATCAAAGCGCTGTTTTCTAAAGGCCTTGGTTCTTCACAGGGAATCAGAAATATGATCAAACCAAATGTTTATGATGTCGAAGAATTCCTTTGGCAACATCTTGAGAAGGACATGGAGGTTCTTGGGAAGACTTTGAATCTTAACATGGACGACTGTGCCATTATAATTCATCTGATCTTCAGCAGGTCTCTACAGACCACCTCAGGTATCCATATTAATCTTTTTTTTTAAAGATTAAAGAAATTGAAAAAAAAAATGTATTTCAAATTACGCTTATTTATTTCAGTTAGTTGCCACAGCAACATTTCTAATTTTTGTGTACGTTTTTTAATATTTGTATTAGTTTTAGTTGTAATTGACAGCAACAACACTGGAAAAACAATTGTGCAATAAGAGAACGTATGTTTGATATTTTCCCCCCTCTACATCAGGTGCTGGCGTGGATCTGTCTTCACGGAAGTCCAGAGAGCAGTGGGAGAGTACAATGTGTAAAACAGTCATCAGTCCTGTTTTACAGGTGAGTCTTGATACTGATAAATATCAAGGGGATACAATAAACCATAAGTCGTCTTTGAAAAACCCAGATTAACTCCTAAACAATTAAGGAAGTATAACTATTTAGTCATTTAACTGCATGTACTTGCTTTTGTCAACCTTTGTCTCTGTTTTCAGGATATGAACAGAATGTTGGGCCGTGCACAGGAGCAAATTGTAACTGATAACCAACTTTCTAACAGCCCCCTGATGAAGATACTGAGGGGAAACCCTAAAAAAATCCTTACTCTCCCCAGTAACTGCCCCACCCACCACTCTACCTTCTGGAGCCCCTCACCTGTCCTAACGGTGGAAAGCTTATCGCAGCAAATAGACCAGAGTCAAGCAGCCCTGCTTAAGCTTTTTGTCAATAAGGTTCGTTAACCGAAGACATATAATTATCCAGGTCCTTGCGTCACATTACGGAAGTTGCAAACATGGTTTCATGTTGTTACAAACATATGCACATGTGTGTGTTTGTGTTTATCAGGTGCACTGCATACGACAGCTGATCCATTTGCCGGCTCTTGCTGCCCTGTCGTCTGATCTAATGAAAGTGCTTCCTTCTGGCTCTGAGACCCAAACCCACACCATCGCTTCACTTCTGCACACTATTCCTGCTGGTCTGTCATGCTTATACTCACTGGTGGAGAGAGCTAGTTGACTGAATTATGAAGCTTTTGTATACATGTTACATTACTGTACTCTAATTTGTGTTACTGAATATAGGCCACCAGAAGAAATTATTGTCGGAAAGAGTAGATATCTTCATGAAGGTGTGGAACCAACTCAGAATGGAAATATCCAGTAAGCTGTTAGAGGTTATACATTTAAAACAGATAAATGCTTAAACATTAAAACGCTACAAGTGAATTTAGTCATTATAACAGCACAACATTATAATGTATAGAATGAAAAATGGATAAAGGACCGATATTTTGTGCATCCCTATGTAGAAAACACAATACTTTGGCTAACCTGCTGAATTGTTTTATTATTTCAGCTTCAGTGGGTTTAGATCATGCACTTTGTGAAAAAGACCTAACTAAGGAAAGCTCCGGGCAGTATCTGTCCCTGAGTCATCGCGGACCAGGCTCATGTCTCCACGCAATCATAGATCTTCTGTCTGAGACCCACAACAGTCTTGTGCGAGAAGCAAGAAAACTCTGTCACCAGGAAGACAGGTGTGTATTTGAGAATGAATGTATACTACTGTTCAAAAATGTGGGGTTGGTAAGATTTTTTTAATGTTAATGAAGTATTTTATGCTCATTAAGGCTGCATTTATTTGAATTAAAATTACTGTAAAAAGAAATATTGTGAAATATTATTAATTTAAAATAACTTTTTTATTATTATTTTAATATATTTTAAAATGTAATTTGTTCCTGTGATGGCAAAGCTGAATTTCAGGAGTCATACATTACATAGAGTGACCATACCATACGTCCTCTTTTGCCAGGATTTGTAAATTTGCAAAAATGTCTTGAAAATGAAACTTTTTTACTGTCACTTTTGATCAATTTATTGCGTCCTATTATGTAAGAGTATAAGCACATTCTAACCTGTATTAGTGGTGACCATTTTAATCAAAGAGTATATGTTTACATGTTTATAAGTCTGCTCAAAAAGAAGGCTGCATCCTAGTGAGGCTTTGTCCTTCTTAGTCCAGTCCTTTGGAGACGTGTAAGCTAGAGCCCTCCTTAGCATTAAATGCTAGAATGAAACGATCTAGTAAGTGCACATGGCTACGTCACACATGTATACCTTCATCTCCGAACTCCGACAAGCTCAGTGCCGACTCATTTTCCATCAGTTCTTTTTATGAATTGGAATGTGTGCAAAGGATTGTTGGTGATTTAAGGATGCAAAGGATATACTTGATGCATCCTTCAAAATGAACTGAATAAAGGACACGAAATGTAGGCAGCTTTCCAAGGATCCTTCAAATTAAGATAGCCTTCAGCAGCGCTTACTAGAATCATGCAGCCTTCCGTTTGAGGAGCACACTAAATGTGTTTCAACATCTTAATGCATTAGTTGTATTTTATCTTACAGTGACTATAAAGTTCCATTGGCGGCACTGTCCGAGAGCCAACTTGCCCTGTGTCACCCGGAGAGGGAGTTGCTCCCCCTGGTGTTAGCTAACTGCCATTACACACTAAAGAAGGGTCAGCAGACAATGAGCTCCTATGATCATCAGGCTATTGAGAGAGAACTCAGCCGACGATTTTTTGCAAGCAAGCCACGCATTCAAACAGTGAGTCCACATATTTTAAACCTTATTATCATACTGTTCAATATATGACCAGATTCATTGGTTACTTAAGACTTCATAATTAAAAATGTATTGCAGGACACTGATAAATATCTGAGAAGACGCCATCAGAATTTTATAGAAGTCCTCAAGGAGGTCGGAGCCAAAATACCTCAGGTAATTTTCTTCAGTCTCTTTGCAATTTTATCAAAAACAGTAAGCAAAATGCCTAATATATAATATAATATAATTCTTATAATTATTTATGAATAAATTTTTATTTAATTCAAAGTCCACTTGAATATTTCTTTAAATGAAAGCATTTTTTCTTAAGGAATCCTCCTTTTTCCCATTTGATTGACAGGAACCTCTAAAGGGCTCTCAGCTCAGCTCCATGAGATCAATGTTGCGTTCATTCACTGATGTGTGTGATGCAGTGTATGCCGTGGAGATTGGACTTCGTTTCCTAGGTAAAACTGGAGGAGACCCACAGGCCCTGCTGCTGTCCTATCTGACAGACTCTTTGAAAATGGACCAACACATCTCAAATAACATAGCTGAGGTGAGGCATGTATTTAAAGCAGTAACTTCAAGGAAACTTTACCAAACGGGTATTTCACCACTACTCTCAGTGCGTATCACCTGTGTGCTTCTGTAATTCGAATCCACACTTCTTGGTTTCAGGCTTTAAAAGAGAACCGGCTCAGTCAGTGCACAGCCACCTGGCAGCTCCTGACTTGCTGGAAAAGTGAACAGATGATGAGGAAAGGACAGGTAATTTGACATTCAGCCTAGCTGTGATGTGGAACATACAAGGTGGCTTTGAGACGCATAGTACTGTACATCATTAAGACACATAGCTATTACGTAGTATTTTTACATCTAAACTATGAATTACATTTATAGCATTTGTTTTCTTCTGATCTACCTACACTAAGCCAATAGGAAGTGTGCATTAACACAGGTTTTGACCATTATAAAATTTCCTCAGTATAGTTCTCAAAAGATTTAGAGTGTAAAGAGTGTCTATTTACAAGTGCAAACCATTCATCTGAACGAGCTGGACAAAATTACAAAATAAATCTCACTGACAACATAATCGGTGACATGTACTGTAGAATAAGGCGGGTGGCGTTAGCCTTTAACATGACCGACCCAGGTTCTTATCAGCTCAGAGTAGTGATTATTTTAAATGAAAATTATGAAAACATGGAAATAAATTACCTATAAAGGGTATTTGATAGTGGGAATGAAGTGTTTAACGGGTAGGGTTGAAGTAGGTGTAGGGAAGGTAATGACAAGTACTGTACAAGTAATGTCCCAATAAAGCAGCATCCATTTATTATTTTAATAAATATGATAATATACTCTGAATATGTTATTATTGCATACTGTTTTATAATATACTACAATACACTGAGGTGCAAATAGTTTCTGCCACTATTTGCCCTAAGTACAAATATTTACACTTAGTGCAAATAGCCGGTGCCTTAGTCCAAACTTTTACACAGCAGTGTATTTTATACTAAGTACGATTTTCAAGAAATTGATAGTTTTATTCAGCAAGGATGCATTCAATTGAGCAAAATGGACAGTAAAGGCATTTATAACGTTGCAGAATTTCTTGTTCAAATAAATGCTGAGTAATGATGCTAAAAAAATTCAGCTTTGTCATCTCAGGAATAAAGTCAATTTTAAAATATATTAAAAAATAAAACCGTTAATAATATTTCAGAATATCATGTTTTTACTGAATAATAAATGCAGCCTTTTTCAGCATAAGAGACTTCTTTCAAAAACATGAAGAAAAATCCCAAAATTTTGAATGGTAGTATATGCATAAATGATTTCTGTTTTCACAGTGCATTCTTTGTCCAGGCATCTAATACTTCTGCTCAGCTATTTAGCCTGTCACTAAACTGACCCCATTACTAGTAACCTCTGTTGACCTCCTCTGATTGACCCTAAACAACAGAGAGAGTGGACAAACGAGGGTTGTAAATCCGAGGGAGAGTGTTGGTCCGAGTGTGCCAAGCTTTAACAAGAGAGCGTGTGCCACAAACAACAGTTCAAAGACTTTTAACCCATACTCTTCTAAATAGCTGGACATTATTGATTAAAGACTTCTTTTTTCACGCTTCATTCCAGAACATACTAATGATGTTTTCATCTTTATTGACCCGGTTTATTACGGTTTTTCTCATTTAAATCTTTTACAATTTTACAGGATCCATTCCAGCAGTTGTCCAAAAAATTCAGAGATAAACTGAAATCAGAGGAAAGAAAGCAGGTGAAGGTTTTCCTTGGCCTCACAGATATTGACATTTTCTCTTTGGAATTACATGAGATCCTTCAGCTCAGGACCAACAGCACTGTGGAAGACGGCTTCGCTCCACAATGGGAGTAAGAACTGATCTTATTTTTTTTTTTTGCATTTTAGCCATCTGGACTGCAGCCTTCTTGGCTCACCATTTGTGAGAGGTTTAATGAGGCAAACTGGCTACAAAAGGCAAAATGCTCACAAAAATGGCCTGACCATTTATCACATAATGCTAGGCATTTGATTAGCAGACTTTTTAAATGTACATTTCACAAGGGATAACTACAGTCAGCCATTCATTATAAACCTTTACAGAATGTTCAGGACCCTGGGACAAAGCATGAAGGGAATGACATGAAGAAATATACTGCAAAATGCCAGTCAAGTATTTTAAAGATCTGAATAGTAATTCATTTTAAAACTGGATGACAACATTTTGATATATGGCTTGTAATTGAAAACATCAGTCCAATTCCAAATGACTTACACCTTAATGGCATTGTTCAGGGTAATTATTGTCAAAATAAAAAGTCAGGAAATGTTCTGGCATCCCAAGCAAATACACTCAAAAAGACCCTAGAGCATTTAATACCAAGTCCTACAACACAAAGTGACATAAGGGTCTTTTAAGTTTTACCCAGAATGAGCACTTTCAATCACAACAATGCAGACCTCCTAGACCTAGTCATTCCCTGGAGACCTGTGGGCTTTCAGACCCAAGAGAGGCACACTTTGACCCCTCCAGGCTCCCATCTGTCAGTATGCCCTGTTCTGGTCACCTACTGAGCAGGCAGCTGGTCGGAAAGAATATGAATGCGTGTGTTGAGAACAATAGCATCCAAAGCTAACTGTTGATCCTAAACCACACCACTGAACACCCTTCCTCCTTTCTCTTTCTGTGTTCCACCACAGCATCAGGTACACCATGGAATTTCATTTGGAGACGAAGAACATCACTTCTCTTCCTGGTCTAGACACTCTTCCTGAGGAAATTACGTTGGCTAAAGCAGCAGACATCTGGAGGCTTGCAGTGGAGTTCAAACATTGAAATGTTCTTCTCAATGAGTCGGACCAAATGAATAATATGTGAAAAGATCTGGACTACTTTTGTTGATTTTGTTGTCAGATGTTGGTGCGTTTGCTCATTTTAGTTGTATAGGACTCATTCCAACGCCCAAAAACTTTCTTGTCTTTTTTATTGTTTATTCAATTAATTAAAAATAATCTGTTTAATCTTTTATGACTTTGAATGTGTCTTTAAATTGTTAAGCACTTTATTGTATAGAGATTTGTTCAGACTAGGATTCAGTGACCAAGAATTAATTGACAATACTGTATTGTTGTGAGACATTGTCTCATTTATTTTGCTTCATTCTACTTTTGCTATTAATCAGGGACAAATGAAGTTGTATTACTGATCTACAGTGCATTTACATTGTGACAAATTTGATTTGTATACAAAATATACAAAAACTTGTCCAATTATTTTAGAAAATAAACCGTTTCTACACTTAACGGGTGCATAGTTTCAGTTTCTGGTCAAATGTAATAAAATTATATTTACAAAATGCAACGTTCAATAAATAAATTAATTTTTGCCATGTGTGATAGTTATAGTTATTAGTTTAATTAGTGTGTCACATTTAAAGCTCCCTTACTAGAAGTCAGTAAATTATTTATCTCAGTAGCTCAAATTGACACCACATCTGCCGCCTGTGCAGCACGCCTACCTATCTTGCCTTTTCGTCACGCCTCTTTCAGCCATCATGTATAAAATACACATCGAAATAGCCAATCAGATAATCAGATTGCTCGTATCTCCACCAATCAAAACTCTTAATGGGCGGCGCTCGTGTGTGTTTTCTGGTTGCCAATGAGAAGATGTTGCGCTGTGGAGTTGGAGACAGAGGAGAAATCACTGTCAGACGCTCCAAACGGGAATAACAACGCTCTTATTTGAATAAAGACAGTTGCTTCATCTGATGTGGACGATTTAGAGAAGGTAAGCAGTGGATTGACAGTTTAATCCTACTGTATTCGTCGTGTTTATCAAGTGAAGCTAGCAAGAAGTGGTGCAAGAAAGACAGTTTCGCCATAGCTGAACCAAGTCAATGCAATCCTGTGGTAGTATCCAGTAACTATTCAATAAAACATCCGTTTATATTTTTTGCAATGTTTCTCAGAGGCAGTGTATTGTGTTTTGACCTTCATCAGGTTTGAGCTGATGATACCGAAGGAGGCCTTTGGTTTTAAAACGTCCTTGTTTTTGTGTGTTTAAACTGTAGACAATTGTAATAGAAAGTTCTAGACTGTCATATTGATATCTAGTTTTATATATAGTTTCCAATTTACAGATAATATAAACTATTTAGGGAAACCAAACAGTGTTTGGAAATCTTTTGATATATGATGGACGGTGTTGATGCTTTGAATCTGTTACCATAGAGACTGGCCCATGGATGACTTTCAACAGCATCTTTTACAGTATTCGTGTTGACATAAATACTATGGTATTCCACCTTCTAATCTATAGGATCTAACGGTCATGGGAAAACCATGAAATATAAGAGACACTGAACATTGAGATTTCAAAGTGATGGAAATGTTTATAAGTCAGCCAATATAGATGTTTCTAGTTATGCTTAGCTCTAAAATATTAAATCAGTGTAAATACAATATGTATAAAATAATTGTATTATAACAGTGATTTATTAATCACATTGGAAATTCATTAGTCTAAAGTTGTGGGAATCCTGACAGTATCCAGCACTACTTTTGTGGTTTTTGAGCTCTTCTATGCTCATCATTTTAAGATGCATACAACTCGCAGTCCATCCGCATCGATCCAGACAGGAGCAGCTGGAGACGTACCGGACCTCAGCCTGACCGGCTCTCAGCTCGCAATGGGCCGCAGACCCAGCAGTGCTTCACCTGGAAAACACTTCTCTCGATCCATATCTGTGTCTGTGGCCAGTGACGGCCGGGGGAAGCGAAACACTTTGGTGAGTCTGTTTGGCTACAATATTATAGTAGGTGTCTCTTGTATAAGGGGAATCAAGATGGTCATAACTTTGTATATACATAGCACTTCAGAGTGATTAAGACAAAGCAGGTTATGCTTTATTTTATGCACAGCAGTTAAATTATGTGTTTTCATTGCCACTATTGAGATAACCATTAAATGAAAGCATAAAATTGGACTCTTGACGCCACCATCTTCCCTTGGAGACTTGCATTTGTCTTAAAGGAAACGTTTCTGTCATGCATGTGTTTGTCTTCACCATTTGACTAATTTATTAAGATTTGGGCTAATGAAAATAAGGATATTTAATATCACCATTCTTTCTTTGGTTAAAGTACAGCAATAAATTCTGTGATTATTTACTCACCATCATATTTTTTGGAACACAAAAATATACTTTTTAATACACCTTCATATAGATTTTTTTTCAGCTCCATATAAGTAAATTAATACATATGACTCTTGCACTACATTTCACATCGCCTAAAACCATGTGATAACTTTGTGTAAGAACAGACTGAAAGTAATGCAATATTACTGTGCAGTTTGGACATCAATAACAGCATTGGTTGTCTTGTAACCAAATGTTGGGTGTAAAAACTGCTCCTTTAAAGTGAGAGATGCTCCATTTTAAACCTGTTCTTAGTCTACAGCAGGCCAAGTAACTGTTTTGCACTTCTTCTTGTTGGCAGACTGATGCTGGATTGGGAAGCTCACGGGCAATTAAGAACCTGCGTCGGTCTAACAGCACCACACAGGTGAACCAGCAGGCCAACACGAGCCCCAGGTACAGAACCATCTGTCATTCATTTGCATGCCATTTGACTCTTCTGGTGCTGATGAATCTCAACAAAAAAAAAAAAAAAGGAAAAAGAATTCAATCCCATTTAATAAAATTAAGCTTGTTTTTAGGATCTATAGGTTTAGGGTTGTTTGTGACATTATTATATTCATTACAATGAAACATTTTCTTTCCAATTCTCATTACCGTGGTGCAAAAAAAAAGGATATTGCACCTTATATATTAAGTTGTATAGTATTTTATACATCATATGTTGTGCTTTCTGTAGTTTATGCTGAGTTACTTTACAAAATGTAGCGTTTGCTTTTATAATACTGTTAAAAAAATACTAGAATCTAATGGGATTATATTATTATTAAAGGATTAAGATATATTTTAGAATACAGTTGTTTGTTTTTTTGCATTACGGTAATGAGAATTTGAGGGAAAAATCTGTTTAATTATAATTAAAATGCTGTCTCAATGCAAAAATAAAAAAATGGCTTTTATGAAACATATAATTTCTGATTGATTTCTTTTGATTTTGCGATGAAATAAGATCATGTTTTGTGAGATTCACTGCCAGCTGTCCTATTCAGACCTTGAGAATGGATAATCCCCAAGGGACATGAGTGAGAGGTTATTCAACATGTATGATTTTTTTAAAGCAATGATGGCATGTTTGTGCACGCACATGTCTAGTGCACATGCCTTCATGCACTCGCTTCACCCAAGCTGTGGTATGCTTGCTTGATCACCTCCTAGACGTGGAGGTTGGGGGTTTATACCCTTAAAGCAGCAACAGCTGGGGGTTTGAGTGAATTTGGTTTTCCCCAGACAATAGCTATTGTGGCCCGCTGGCTGCAACACTAGACAAGCAAGAGGGGGCCCGGGTTCAGCTTTGTCAAGAGGGGAGCCGGGGTCTCCGGTTTCGTTCGAATGAGAACGCAGTGAAAGGAGAAGTGTGCATGCTGAAATTCTTTTGTCCGGCAGCTGCCAGTCCTGCCCTCCCCTCCCCTCCCACTGCATCCTGGGATGCCACAGAGGGGTTTAAATGAAGGAACGACCCAATACCCCTTCCCCCTTCCTTCTGGTGTTTAATAACTGTCATTCCGTGACCCCTCTTTCCTCTGAATCACTTAAAAAGAGGAAATGTGGAGGAATGCAGTACCTTGAATTGCTTTTCATTGGACCAGCTGACGCTAGGCGCCCCTCACACCCCCAAAACACTCACAAATGCATACTGAAGTTGCTAGCGCAGATGCCGGTGGGTCAGACATAGGGGTGGACATCATGTTAAACATTTGATGCAATTTAAATGTTAAGGGGTGCGATTGCCATATGCTTATGGACATCTGCCCCTCTGCTGTAGCATTCCTCTGCTGGGAGCCCAGTGCAGCTGTTGTCACCTCAGAAAAAGGAACTTTTTTTTTTGATATGCTCGTCTGATATGTTTAGCTTAAATAGTCTGGTTGGCTTTACTGGAGCTGAATCTCAGGTCATGCACTAGATTTGCCTTTATTTTTGTTCTAAAGAAAGGAAACACATGCTAGGTATTCCTAATGTTTATAAGAAGCATTTGAACAAACCCTATACAACAACTATTAATTTATAGCATGTACCAATAGCAATAATATAATTATATTATATAATAAATATACCTCTTTAATAAATTATATTTTGAATTACATTAAAATAGAAAACGGTTGTTTTAATTTCTAAGAATATTTCACAATAGTACTGTTTTTACTGTACTTTTGATCAAATAAATTCAGCCTTGGGGTTAAAAGAGACTTAAAAGAGACTTCTTTTAAAAACATTAACGGAAGTGTCAGTATTATATGTTCCTCATGTGTGTTTGGTGTGTAATAGTCTGACCTTTCTTTCCTTCCTTCCTCCCTCTCTCTGCGTCTGATTGCAGTGAAGGCCACACAGAAGACTTCCTGGCTCTGTTCAACAGCAGCTCTGATGGACGTAGAAAACTGGCCGGCCTCTCCAAGACGTCCAAAGACCGTACCACTTGGAACATCCTGGTAATGTCCAACTCATCCACTACTTTGTCTCATGCCATTGTGATTGTCAGATCTTATTAAACGTTTTTTAAGGGTAACTGGCCCTTCTGATTGTTATGCCATGAAAAGTAACTTAACAGAATGTATGAACTCAAAAGGCCTTAAACAGTGGTAAGATTAAAAGTCACGTGGTCTGTCTTGCTTTCAGGATGATCAGCAGAGAGTGTTCCCTGTGCCCAGCAGCTCTCACAGTACCTGCAGTATGGATTCTCCTACAGGGCTGAAGAAGAGGGAAGCTGGCGTCTCTCTGGCTGCCAACTTCACTGCCAACAACAGGTGGGAGGCCATTTTCTCCGACAGCGTAGACACTGTCCTCATGGTTTAGCTTTCCAACTCTGCTGTTGCCATGACAACAGTGTCACTGACAAGTTTATGCCTTTTTTTTTGTGCTTGTCAATTAAAGCATGAGCATGCCCTGGGGAGAAGATTGCTAGGATTCCTTTCGACTTTAAGGCTTTTAAATATACAGAACCAGAATGTTTAGATACACTTGACAGAATTTATGTTTCTAATTATCTTAAAAATCCTTTTCAAATAACAGTTCATGCTTGAAGTCTTGAAATTTGCTCCTAAATTGTGAGTTTCTTCTGTAAGGTATCAGTAAGATTTAATTTTTATGCATTTTTATTTTGAAACATTAAATTGATCAAAAGTGACAGTAAAGACATTTCTATTTCAAATTAATGCTCTTCTTTTGAACTTTCTATTCATGAAAAAATCCTAAACAAATTTTTATTTGATAATAATAAGAAATGTTTCTTGAGCACCAAATCATCATATTAGAATGATTTCTGAAGGATCATGTTTCACTGAAGTAACAGAAATGGCTGCTGAAAATTCAGATTCGCCATTACAGGAATAAATACAATTTAAAAATATATTAAAATATAAAATGGTTATTTTAAATTGTCATTATATTTCACAATATTACTGTTTTTACTAACGCCACACAATTTTGAAAAAAAAAAAAAAAAAAATCATATTTTCTGGATAAATTGCGTTTTAAAATGCAACATTTAAAGCAAATTAAAATTAAAAATTATAAAGAACACCAGGTTTGTTGTGCCTGCTTGTAGAGCTGCAAAATTTGGCCCCAAATTTTGTGCTTGTACATCAATATGACTAATAATAATTATGAATATTAATACTAAATAAAAATATTAACAAAAATAAGAATTATTACTATTTTATTATTAAAAATTAAAAATACAATACATTTAAGAATAAATATAATAATATAATAATTAAAATTATAACAATAATATAATTTTTTAAGAGAAATTTTATTTTATGGAAAACTGCAGGTCCTGTTAACATGCAGACGGCCTATAACTATAAATCATTAGAAAGGAGCTTTTCTGTACACTACACCGGAGGAAAAAAACATTCTTTAGAGAAAATTTCTTTAGAGAGAATAGGGTGGTATGAGCATTATTGAGCGTTATAAACACATGTAATGTATGTTTCATTGATACTGGAAGCTGAAGGGCGCCCTTGTGCAGAAAGTCCAAATATGCCTCACAGAAGTAATAAAACTTCCAGGAAATTCCTAATATGGACAAAGGCATCCAGTTATCACTGTAGGTAGCTGAATAAAAAAAAAAAGATAGAAACGCTTTGACTTACTAAACATGAAGACAGTAAACATGGTTTATCTGTGTTCAAGTCATATCAGGTATTTTCATAAGAATAAAGTATAATTATAATGCAGTGCTAATCGACTTAGCATTAATTACAGTATAGAATACTACAAAGTAACATATTGTCTGCCTCATTCTGTGATAAGAAGCCACTTCAGATCCCAAATGGAAGTTATTTCAAACATTATGAAGTGAGTTTGGAGTAAAAACTTAATGTTTGGTGCATTTTACTTTTCAAATGCACATTATAAGTGACTTGAACTCAGCGTTTGCAGAGATAGAGCAGCATTTTCTGAACCGATCAAGCCGCTCTGATCGCAGTGTTCCATATATTTAATTAAAAATCACAACCTTTTTGATTTCATATTCGCACTAAGCAAAATCGCGATTTCAGTTTTATTTCAATTAATCATGCAGCCATAGTTTTAACGGTTTTTAATCAAATAAATGCAGCCTTGGTGAGCGTATGAGACTTTCAAAAATACTTCTTTCAATATACAGCATATTATATTGATATATATTAATAGAATTAATTATTATATTATGCAAAAATGTATTTGAATATGTAGGATGTCTGTGTGTTGACTTTCAGGAGCAATAAAGCAGCTGTGGGAAACTCTGTGACCACCATCCTCCATAACAACCACTCAGAGAAACCCCTCACTCCCAAGAGCTCCAATCAGAAACCCTCCTTCAAGTAGGTTCATAATGACCGTTAAATGATTGCACAGCTCTGTGAACTAATCTTAGACATAAGGCTCTATTTTTGCTAGAGTATGCTGTTTCCAGGCTTACACATTTACAGTTTTCTCCCTCTTACAGTAATATAATCAAAGCCACCGTAAATGATGATTCGACTCTGGATGTGAGTGGTTCTCTTACTAAGTCTCAGAAGAATTTCTCTTCTGCGTCATCGAGCTCCAACAACAACGCCCCCCGTAGTCCCCGAAGCCCAGGTCAGCCACGCAGACGAGAGGTGACCGAGGAGGAGGCCGAAAGGTCAGCAGTGTTTTCCAGCCCTCATATGTTTGCACTTGAGTTGTTTTATTACGTAATCATGTCCGTACAAATGTTTGATTGGCCTTTAGACATTTCAGACTTTTCAAAAATGGCCTTTGTTTGTACATGGTTAAACACTTAAAAAAAAAATTACAGGTATATTCAGCAGGTGAACCATGCTGCTATTATCATCCAGCGTTGGTATCGTCGCCATGCCAACAGAAAGAGAGCCAATGAGAATACAATCAAACACCTCCTCACATCTAAAAAGAAGGTAATGTATTTCACCCAAGAAGGTTTATAATACCTTGAATTATATTATATTTTATTGTATTGTATTGTATTATATTATATTATAGTATATTATATCCCTGATAGCACATGTACATCACAGAGATGTCTATTTGATGTCTGCATTTACATCTGCAAGATGCATTTTTTAGAGTGTTTGCTCATCTGCAATATGTCTCTTAGATGTTACATAGACAATTAGAAAATGTCTTTAAGATGACCACTCTCTTCCACCCTCATTACCCACAACTGAGGTGCCCTTGAGCAAAGCACCTAGACCCCAATTGACCGGTAAGCCCAGCCCCCCTTAGTTATTGTTGCTGTCTCGGAAAAACAAACAGAGTTGCTAACTATCTTACAATGACAGCTGTCCGTGTGAAAACCTTGTCACAAGATGCTTTTGATACATTTTGGACACAGAAGGACCACCTCTTGTCGAGGAGCATTCAAGTGGGACTTAAATATGCTATGGAGGGATATATAAAAGATTTCAAAATAAATATGGTACGTAACACGATTAATTTGGTAGCGAGGGTTTACAGATCACAATGCAAGCGGGAGAAGCCTTGTGTTACGGTCGTCAAGTTCGCAGATGGCTGTCTTTTGAGCCATCAGGTGTTTCTGACCTAAACTGTACATGACATGAGAACAGTTAGCTATTTAGGTTTGTATGTTAGCATGGACTCACTAACTTTAATTGTAGCTTATTGAGAGTATGGCAACCAGAAAATTAACGTTTTTGTCTTCATTGGGATTGGGGTTGAATCCTTAGGCAACCAGGTTACTGCACTCACATTTATTGATATTATGAATAAACCTGGCTTCATTCGTATTGTGCTGATAATTGGTCCATTCGCGCAAATCTTATCACACTTTTGAAACGCGCTGGTGAACGTGCGCACAGTACAGTGATTCAATAGATGAATACCCATGCCCATCCTCTCGGGATACCTGGAATCAGTGTTAAAAGAACCTCATGCACATAGTTTTACCATTTTTGTAACATAAACATCATAAAATCGATGAGAGCTTCGGATCTTCCAATGTTTCTCTATGACGCTGAAACCTAAAGATGTCCCAAGTTCCGGTCCCCGTGCAATTGATACTTAACTGCCATTGGCTCATCTGCGTTCGAGGGGGGGGCTTACGGATAGGTCTATTGCTCCCCGGGCACTGCAGTAAAAAATGTATGTTCACACCACGGTGTGTGTGTGAACTTGTATGGGTGAAATGCTGAGAACAGATTCCGAGAATGGGACACCATACTTGGCTAAACATCACTTTCACTTTGGTATCTAGCCTATTTCAAAGGTATCACTCCATTCTTGTGGGTAATTCTGTGTATTTTCCCTAGGAGAGGGAGCAAAGAGCAGAGGAGGAAAAAACCACTGAGTCACTGAAGAAGAAAGAAGATGATCGAAAACACATCAGGGAGGAGAAAGCTCGTCTGGCTCGGCATACCGCCATACAGGTAGAGTGTAGTTTGCAATGCTATTGTAGTTTGTGTTGGCTAATGTATGTTAAATGTTTTCTGACGTATTATTGCATCATTTGTGCATCCAAACAGGAGCTTCAGCAGAAAAGAGCCCAACGTGCTGCAGAGGTACAACAGATCGCAGAGGAGGAGGTAGAGGCAATAAGACATGCTGGGAAAGTGGGCCGTAAAAAACTCACCAAGAGTTCACCCACTTCTCCCACTGACGTCAAGGCTATGAACACAGGTGTGCACTACTCTGGGTCTCTGATCAAACTCGATTTCCTCTACCTTATTCTGCGTCCTTTTATACTTTGTGGGTGAATTTCATGTGGTCACATAAATCACTCTTAAGTAGTCTCAAACTTTGCCATTTATTCTTTAGATTCTAATGTAAATGTGGTGCCTGATCTGGATGATGTGACGAATTTGAGGGCCGCGTCACCTGTTGGTTCTGTGTGCAGAGGATCTCAGTGTTCACAGGTAACCACTTACAACAAACTGGCCCTATTTTCACCAGCTGTGAATTTTTATTTTAAAGCTTTTGCTTATCACATTGCTTCATGCCCTAAGGAGATCCTCCAGAGGTCTGTGAGCATGGAGGACCAGCGGCAGGGCGCGCCATCGAGCAGGACGCAGTCAAAAACCACTCTGAATGACCTGCTAGACACACTGAAGCTCTTAGAAGAGGAGCCAGAGAGACTGTCAGAGCCCAAGAGCTACAGGAAGGACAAGTATGCGTGGATTGACAAGGTGGATTGACACTTTCTTATCTTCAGTTCTGTATATACACTACTGTTCAAAAGTTTGGGGGTGGTAAGGTTTATTTTTTATGTTTTTGAAAGAAGTTTATTAAGCTCACCAAGGCTGCATTTATTTGATTAAAAATACAGTAAAACTAATATTGTGAAATATTACAACTTTTTATTTTATTTTAATACATATTGAAACATAATTAATTCCTTTGACGGCAAAGCTGAATTTTCAGCATCATTACTCCAGTCTTCAGTGTCACATGATCCTTCAGGAATCATTCTGAAATGCTGATTTGTTGCTCAAAAACATTTATTATTACTCTTATTAGTTGGGCTGCTTAATATTTTTGTGCAAACTGTGATACATATTTTAGGATTTTTTGGTGAATAGAAAGTTGAAAAGAACAGCATTTATTGAAAAATAAATATTTTGTAAAATTATAAATGTCTTTACTGTACCTTTGATCAATTTAATGCATCATTGCTGAATACAATTTCATTTTTTTTTTTACATAATTAAAATCTAATTGACCACAAACTTTTGAACAGCAATGTAAATGACCTTTTTATGATTGGCTAACCTTCACATACATTTTCTTCTTAGGATGGAGACGCCAACTCCCTGACGACTGATAATGTGGAACGGCACAGGCAGCTGAGTCAGACTCCAGTCCTTCCAGATGGGGGCGCTCTGCTTTCAGAAGCTAAACTGCAGAGCATTATGAGCTTCCTGGATGAGATGGAGAAGTCCGAGCAGGAGAGACCACGCTCGGTCACCTCTGGATCACATAGAGAGGTAAACATTTGAACTGACTATATGAAGTTATTAAGTTTTATGTTATATCAGCACTGAATTTTATATTCATATGTGTGTGTGTGTAGGTGGTGTTGTCAGAGGAAGATCTAGCAGTTGTGGAACAAGCCTCGGCCACAGCTGCTGAGGTCACCGGCTCTATGATGAGACTCAAACTGGAGCTAGATGAGAAAAAACGCACCGTCAATATGCTACAAACAGCGCTGGTAAAACAAACACACATATGCATATATTATCATCTGTATGTTTCAGAATACTCTACACAACCTCAGATGACTTTCACCAATGTTTACGTGAAATCTGCAACCGCAGATCTGTGAATAGTGCTGCCTGAGACTAATTTGTAAATATGAATGTGTGTCTTTAGGCCCAGCAGAGGGAGCTGACGATCCGGCATGTGAAGGAGACAGAGAAAGAGCTCAATCATACGTCCCAGTTACAGAAACAGCAGTATGAAGCTACGATACAGAGACACCTGACGTTTATAGACCAGGTATTAATCTCAAGCATAGAGAAACCAAGACATTTAAAGACAAGACAATAGCCTCTATACAGCATCTATTCAGCAACTTTCATCAATCATCAAATTTGTCTTTACAAACTTCTCTTCCCTAATTATTGTTTTACAGTAATAAAATTCATCATTGAGAATGGTGAGAATTACAAAAATAAACAAAATCTAGAATAAATTATTTGGATGGATTACAGGGATCAGGAGAAAACAGATGTTTAGTTGTCATGAAAATCATGTCAATTTAAAAAAATGTATGCAATTGCAAAATTTACAAATGTTTATAAGGGTATTTTTTAAAAGAAATTAATACTTTTATTCAACAAGGGTGCATTCAATTGTTCAGAAATGATAGTAAAGACATTTCTAACATCACAAAAGATCGGAGCTATTCGTCAAAGAATCCTGAAATATTTTTACGTGAGTTTCCAAAAATATTAAGCAACACAACTGGTCCACATTGATGTGGAATGTTTCTTAAACTGCAAATCAGCATATTGATGATTCAGCATAATGATTTCTGAAGAATGCTGTTGAAAAAATTACTTTGTCATCACAGTAACATTATAAAATAGCTTTTAGTTGATTAAAATTTTTATTTTAAATTGTAATAATATATATTATATAATATAATAATATATAATACATAATAACACCGTTTTACTGTATTTTTGATAAAATAAAATCAATCAGCGTGAAATATTGTGACATTCTAGTCTTACTGCTAGATTAGGTTGTGCTTGTATTAATGTGTCTCTCTCTCTCTCTTTCTCTCAGCTGATTGATGATAAAAAGGCCCTGAGTGAAAAGTGTGAGGAAGTAGTAGGAGAACTCAAGCAGGTGGACCAGAAATACACTAAGAAGATCGCTCAGATGCAGGAGCAACATGAGCTGGTGAGTTGAGTTTTAATGAAGTGGTGCAGTGATCCTATCAGGACCTGCTGCAGAGGAGGTGCCTCAGGGTCTGAGCAGTTTTTGCATCAGCTTTGGCCACAAGGGGGCGATCGACCTTTAAATGTCTGTTCAAGTGTATCTTGTAGTGCCTCAATCTCAAACGTGTACTGGTTTCTACATTTCTTATTTTCACTGTGGTTTGTGGTTTTCTCTGCTGCTGTCATTAGCTGTGTTTCTGCACACAATCTTGAGTATGTTTGTATTAACTTGTGCACACCATCAAATGCATGTTCGCTTGCTCAGTTGCTTTTGCCACTGCTAACGGTTTCTCTTTCTGCATTTGTTGTGCGTTTCTCTCTTTATCTGTCCTTCCGTCTGCCTGTAGGTGTGGCAAATTCTGGGTCCCATGTGCGAGGTAACTCTTGTTTTTCTCTCTAACCCTCATCACTCCATTGTTCTGTCATTTCCATTCTTTTATTCTTCTCTCAACGCTGACTTACAGAGACAGCTTTATTTTGCTTGGAGCCATTAACCTTGCATTCTTTTTTTAAACTTCAAGGAACCAGCAGTTCTTGTAAGGCAGCAAACATACAGTGTTTATTTTCAGATTTAGGCTTTGATTTTGCATAAAAGAAACGCTAAATTGGAGCTGCTTTGCCATTGTCATAACCCTCTGCAATGTGACTTGTTTTCAGTCTGTAATAAACACACATCACTGTGCAGTGCAAGTGGCTGCATGTAAATGGTTAAATATTTGCTGAGTAAGATGAGTTTCGATTCAGTATGCTAATTTAGTGTGTGATAATATCAATATTCCAGTGATTTTCCATTGCTTTGGCACTTGTTATATTGATCTGTCATGCATTCATAAACAAAATACAGAAATAGCCAAACAGAAAAGATACCGTAAAGGTGTAATGTTGAGTGCACATTTAATATAATTCAAGTTTAATACTTTTATTTTCATGTTCCATTCACTCATTATTCATCATTCTGTTCCACTGATTGCTCTAGTGAATCCCCAGCGACATGGAAAGATGCACAGAACAAATTCTAACATTATAAAAACTGTAACATGTGTGGCCTGCTGTATAAACACAACCATCATGTGAAGACTGTGCCTTAAGAACTAGTCTGACCAACTAGCAGTTAGCCAAGGGTAATCTGTCTAATTTAAATCAGATTCAAATTAGGCCAATGTAAATGACTTTATGAAGTTATGATCGGTCTTAAAGAGGAAAATTAGTTGATTTACATGTACAATCGGTCTAAGCGGTGTATGCAACCAGCCAATGGTTGATGAATAAACCTATTCAGTGACTTCAGCTGTTTAGTTTCTTTTTAAATGCAGTAGTAAATGAGAACATCCCCATTGTTATCATTTTAGTTCTCATCCAATAAACGAGTATTTTGTGTTATTAATTACTCACAGTCATGTTGTTCCAAACTTGTATGAGTTTCTTTTTTTTTCCCATGGACCACTAAAATTATGAATAATGTGCTGGTCACTCTCTTTAATGCAGTTACAGTGAATATGGAATGGAGCTTTTAAAAAGACAAAAGCATTATAAAAGTGATCCATATGGCAATATTTCAAGACTTCTGAAGTCATACAATATCTTTGGGTGAGAAAACGAAAAAAAATTAAGTTGTAATAAACTGAAATCTTCAAACATCGGCTATGGTCACCTTGGCACATCAATGAGAAAAGTAGTGATGTCTGATTCATGAGCTAATTATTCTTTGTGGATCTTTTTATTGACTCAATTGATCCAGTTCACAAAGAACATTTAAACAATTAACAAATCAGTCATCACTACTTCTCTCATGAACTTTTATAAATGCAGGGCTAAAGTGGATGTCAGGATGTTCTGTGTATGACAATATATATTTAGATCTACTGTACACTACTGTTCAAAAGTGTGGGTCAGTAAGAAGAAAATGACAGGCTTTGGTGTTGCTGAAGACTTGATAAAAGGAAACCGCCTCAAAGCTCATCTTTTTGTGCTGCCTGCAGATTACCGTAGTTATCGTAATAAGCGCCAGACTATTTTATTTTTCACCGTGACTGGCTTGGCGGGAGTTAATCACTCAGCATGGTGTTATTAATGCACCGTGTCAAGTTAAAATAGTTATTTTAAGAGCCTGTCTCAAGATGTAGCAGTCTTTCCCATTCATTTGCGCTCTTTCTGGGGCTGGTGATGTTTTCTCTTTCTGTTTAACCATCCTTCTTCCTCCACACAGGAGATTAAGAAGCTAAAAGAGTTAATGAGTGCCACAGAAAAGATCCGCCGGGAGAAATGGATCGATGAGAAGACCAAAAAGATCAAGGAGATCACTGTGAAAGGTCAGCAGAGTTCGACAACAAGTGTCTGTTTGTACCAGTGCCACATCACCAGATGCTTCAACAGTATCCATTTCAGCCCAGTCTGCATGTTTCTGCCAAAATGTGTCACATGTTTATGATTTGTCTCTGTGCCCTAAAGACATAAATAAAATGGCTGATATATGACACACCTGTGAAAAATGTATTCACATTCCATAATTAGCTTTGTGCGTAACCTGGAGACAGAGCAAACTGGTTTTTAATTGCTTACATAATAATGAGAATAATAATGTCCCAAGGACTTTCAAGCTGTTCAAACTGCATATCACTCATCTGACACCCGTTTTGATTTTAATATATACAGTGTGTATATACAGTACTGTGCAAAGGCATGTTAATACCTACTTGCATCAGCAAATAGTGTGATGTTTTATTCTTTTCCTCCTTTAAATTCTGTTGGAACTCCCATGATTATTTGAATGCTATACTGCAAATATTTATATTAGTTCTTTATAATGTTTGAAAACTGTCTCTTCCAGGTCTGGAGCCAGAGATTCAGAAGCTGATCTCCAAACACAAGCAGGAGCTGAAGAAACTGAGAGTTCTTCACGAGGCAGAGCTTCTTCAGGCAGACGAGAGGGCCGCTCAGCGCTACGTCAGGCAGAGCGAGGAGTTACGACAGCAGTTGGAGAGAGAAAGAGATGAACAGTGCCAGAGAGAGAGAGAACTGGCTAAGCAAAGGTACACACACTCACATGTGTCCAGTGCACATCTGTTCATCAGAGATCAAACCAGTGACAGAGATGGGCAGCCAAGACGACGTGTTCACAGATGTTAGAAAACACAAACACACTCAAACTGGCCTGGAAAGTGCGACAGAGGAAACTGGCTAGACATGATCTCAAAGCTAAATACAGCTTTTGAACACACACACACTTACTTAGTTATAAGAATAAAGAATATAGAGTCTGCTGTTTTTATATAAAGCTAATTATAATTATTTCACACTAACACTGCTGTTCTGTGAAATTGTAGTTTTCTTTCCTGTTTATGTATTTTCTGTTAAAAAAGGATGTTGAAGTAGAACATGTCAAAGGCTTTATCTCTTTTTTTAAATTACCAATAACCTTTGGTTTATATCTGTGAACCATAATTTGCTACAAAGATCATTTTATTTCACACACAAACTTCTGTCATACACTCCTCATGCAGCTCTTTCTCTACAACAAGAGTTCATAATTACCACATCGGTCAAGCTCCTAAAAAGACATATAAATACAATAAAAGGACCATAAACGTGGCCCATATGATGCTGAAGCCACATGATAGCTTTGTGTGAAGATCAGACTGAAATACAGTTTTGGATAGCGTTCAAAAGTTTGGGTTGGTAAGATCACCAAGGCTGCATTTATCTGATTATAATATATAAACGAGATATACATACTTACAATTAGATTATATTACATTTTTAAAATACTCATAATCAGATTAAAATTACTTTTTTATTTTTTATACGATTACATATTCTCACAATGACAGTAATTTCATCCCTCAGATCCTTGTGTATACGTAAAACAAAGATGAAGTCTTAATTTCACCTGCATTGAATTATGAGAACACAACTGAGTAAATGAATGTGTGTTTGTGTGTCAGGTTTGAGAAACAGCTGCAGGAAGAGGAGAACGCACTGCAGCAGCAGAGGAGGCGCCTGTATAAGGAAGTGTCTGAGGAGAAAGAGCGAATCACACAGCTGGGAGCCAGGTCAGGTTTAAAGGATGTTTAAGGTCACATGACCAGGCTGTTTATCTGGCTGAACCATTGGGTGACAAAAGTTGCTAGCTAGGAATTGTCATAAATAATTACACTAAGAAACTTCAATACTTTTCCTCGTTGGGATGGTTGATTTTTGTTCAAGTAAAAATATCAACACATTTTTTTTAAATCATTTTCAGAGAATACATCTTGAGTCTTGTAAGTTTATTTTTCCTTTTTAATAAAAAATCTTATTAATGCTTAAAACGAAAAAATCCAATGGAGTAATAGCTATAAGATATATTACACGAAACAAAATAAAAGTATATCACATAAAACAAAATTATTTTGCTTCTCAAGTGACTCAAGATTCTCAAGATTTATTTTAAATATTTATTTTTAGTTGACTAAAAAATACTGATTTGAAAATATTTAACACTTTACTTAAAACCTTTATATATCGTGCATTCTAAAATTATTTTAATGCATTAATTATGCCTTATGTTGCATTGAATGGTCTCATGAATAATTGCAACCACAGTTACAACCATAACCATTTACCGTATATGTAATTAAATAATACATTATAATACTTGTCTGTTCACTGAACACCTTTATAAAGTGTAAAGCATTAAAACACATGGCAAACAACAAATTTCAGATGCAACAAGGGATCTGCAAATAATATAATGCATTTTAACTTTGGTTACAATTATTTATGAAAAGATATAATGCATTATTACATAATGTTTATTATGAAGATCTTTATAATGCATTATAAATAAAGGCTTTAAGTCTTTCCAAAAGAGAGGGACGAGATGAAACATTCAAGTTACGTTAAAACTAAATGTGAATGTGTGTGTGTGTGATATAGGCAGCATGCTGAGCTGGAAGACTTAAGGAAGCAGTTGGAAGACAACAGCTCATTGGCAGGAAGAGCGTTAAGAGAAGAACTGGAGAAGAGCAGAGATGAGCAGGAGAGACGTCACCAGGTAACACACTCACATCTATAGTCATGTTAGTCCACACAAACTGTTATGTATTCAAGTAAAGCATTCTTCCATCATTTGACTCTGCCTCTTTTTAATTGCATCGAACACAATGAGATGTTTAGCAATCAGAAATTGTAACATCAAATGCTGCAACCAGCCACATGCTTTGGTTACAGTTCTGTGTGTATAACTAATACTTTCTTGTGAGTAGTACCAAAAAAATGTAAGAACAATGAACAAAGGAAGCCA
The DNA here is from genome assembly GCF_964197995.2 of Scardinius erythrophthalmus. Classification (NCBI taxonomy): domain Eukaryota; kingdom Metazoa; phylum Chordata; class Actinopteri; order Cypriniformes; family Leuciscidae; genus Scardinius; species Scardinius erythrophthalmus. The sequence continues at coordinate 8,522,284 of NC_138238.1, forward strand.
GCAGTAAATGCAACTTTCAGTATTATTGAATTGATGCCAAGTATTATTGATACGTTTTTAACATTCTCAGGAAATGTCTTTTGATTAAAGATGTCATTCTGTGCAGCACTCATCTCCTGCCCTCCGTACATCATTCCTTGTCTAACCTGTCTAGTCTGTTTTTTTTTTGCCTGAGACTTTCAGACCAGAACTGTATTTGGTGGTGCAATATTTGCAGAGCACATTTTTGTGGCAATATAGAATGTTGGGTCTCATTCTTTTGGTTCTTTTAATTGTTTTTGTCTGTATTTTTCATTAGGTTGAAGTTAAGGCCCTGAAGGAAAGGCTTGAAATTGAGAAACAGACATGGGAAGAAAATTATATGAAAAAAGAGGTATGTGTTTATGTATACATGTTTTGAAATTAGTTTATATATTTTATCTTGTACTACACTTATTTACATGTTTACAGAGTAAGACAATCGTATGCATGTATGCATATGTCATAGTTGTGCCTAAATGTACATCTACAGTACTTATCAATTTCATTTTCTCATGATTAATGTTAGGTGATCTCACATAAAGCTTGAGTGATCGACTAAGATATAGGATGGATTCCCAGTACACTGGCAGTTAACTGGGAGTTGGAAATTACATCATCATAGAGTCCACACTAATATCTTCTTTCTAAGACTCTCAAATTTACACTTCACTAACAGTTGTTATGATTACATTTAGTTCATTATTATTCAACAAGAAAATACTATATACTGAATTTTCTTGGCTTTGAGTTTTACCATCAATGCTAATTGATACATTTTTCACTACGTTTCAACAATTTTGGGGCAATATATATGTTTTTTTGGAAATTATACTTTTATTCAGCAAGGATGCTTTCAACTGATCAAAAGTGATAGTGAAGACATTTATTGTTACAAAATATTTCTGTTTCAAATAAATGCTGTTCTATTCTTTGTTCTTAACTTCCTACGGTATTCATCAAAAAATCCTGAAAATAATGTATCCACAAAATATTACACAGCACAACTGTTTTCAACATTGGTAATAAAAAATATTAAATGTTTCTTGAGTGGCAAATCAGCATATTAGAATGATTTCTGAAAGATAATGTGACACTTAAGACTGGAGTAATGTAAAGCAAAGAATTTTGTGTTTTTTAAATAAGTGCAGAGTTGGTGATCATAAGAGACTTATTTCAAAAACATAAAAAAAAATGACAGATTCCAAATATCTCTTTTGTGCATTAAGCTTTTTTGCTCTAAAACAGTCAGAATTTCATAGCAAATGCAAATTACCTGATTGGCTAACCTCTGTGTACCACCAATAGGCTATTTGGACTGGTCGAGTTTAGTAATAATCCACCTGTCCCAAGAATTAAAGGTGATAACAGAGTAGTTTGCTATGGCGTAAGTTTTCAGGTTTAGTGTGTTTACCCACCCCTGATACCAACCATACCATCTCTGTATTAACAAAGTCAAAAAAGTTTTACAACTGTAAGTGTGTGTAAGGTTACACAGTCTTTAAGGTCCTCTCAAAACATGGTGTTTCCCCTCACAGGAAGCGTGGCTGCTGAGCAGAGAGAGGGAGCTTAAAGAGGAAGTGCGCCGAGGGAGAGACAAAGAGATTGAGCTGGCCATTCAGAGACTAGAGGAGGAGACCAGAGGGTCAAGAGAGGAGTGTGAGAGAGCGGCTGACAACCGGTGTGTTTCCACCTTCCTGTTTATGTGAACTTGTGTGTCTGTGGAGAGCTGGATAGCACAGGATGTTACAGTTTTGTTCACATCAGTTTATTTCCACTGGTGGTAAAACTTGGTATGTGCTACAAATGTCCCTGCTGACCAGTAACTTGCTGGTAGACCAGTGTAGCCATACTGTTCATCATGAGTTTCAATTATAAAATAATAATAAAAAATATATATATGTATATATATATGTATGTATAGTATATATACTGTGTGTGTGTAATTCAAATTTCAAATTTGAAAAAAATTAACATTCAGCTCATATGCTGACTTTTTTCCAGCAGGGTTTTGAATAAAACAATATCCTTGTGAGCCACATATTTAGGCTCTTCCTGGATAGTTTGAATTTAGGATATGTGGCCATTTACATTTAAGTCACTGAAGCCCATCCATTTAACATATATGGCAGAAGAACTGTGGTTTTTACAACCTGAATGTAAATGTGGATGTCATGTGCAGGATAAAGCGCGTGAGGGAGAAATACGAGGCCGAGATCAGAGATCTGGAGCGTTCAGAGCGGGCGGCACTGCAGAAACAGCAAGAGATGAGAGAGAAACACAGTGAGATGGAGGCAGAGCTCCTCCGACTGCAGTCACTGTTACGACAACGAGAGCAAGAGATAAGCGACCTCACTCAGGTAACCGCCGTCACGGGGACGCTGCCTTGTTTGTCCTCGCTCATAGTTAATAGGTGACTTATAAATCTACAGACTCCATTGTAGATTTCTTGGTAGAGATGGGAATCATAAGGATTCCATTTTCACATAACGTTTCCGGCTTCCGGCACAATTCCGGCGATTGTGTTCATAGCAGCAGCGAACCCTACTGGAGATCACATGAACCGTACACCACACCAAACTTTTTATGCAGACTCGGGTACGGTTTGCACCCAAGTTCGGAAAACAGTGCTCACGAGATCGCACCTAAAGTGCTAGTGTGAAAGCACTACGTTTCACAAGCTCTAAATACACAACACTGTAACAGTTCTCAGTTATAAGGGGCCAAGCACTGAAAGTGCATATGCACCTCTTGAAGTTGTTGACGTTCCTATTGATCTTCCAAGTCTATGGCACCCCATGGAACCGCTTGCGGGAATGTTATGAAATTTGCACACTGATAGAGGCCAGTCTGAACAGTCACCATAGCAAATTTGTAGTCTCTAACTCAATCCCTCTAGCGCCACCAACTGTCCAAAGTTTCACTCATGTTTATGCTAATAACTTTTGAACCGTAAAGGCTAGAAACAAACAAGGTGTGTTCGACATCGGCTGGATGTCACCGATCGGCGAGAGTAGCCGCGTGCAGGCGGGGAGGAGCTGCAAACGGAGACGTGAAGTCGGACACTTTGTGGTTCCCGTAGTGACCGCTCACGTGGTGTTTGCATACTTTACCACAGCTGAAGTGAAATAAATGCAATATTTGCCAAATAATACACAGATGTTTCAGAGACATTTTCATGCAATACTTTATGTACTGCTTCATACAGCGTCTGTTCAAGTTAATCTACTGTTTAAGTTAATCAACATAAGCTACTATCAATGAAGTGGAGTCTACGTTTTTTAATCCGTTTTAATTTGATAAACATGACACAATATAACATCGCAACTACATGAAAAGAGTGTTTACTGTTATAAAAAACTGATTTGTGAGCTTTAGAGGAACTAAAGGTGTTCGAATAAACACGAAACACACGTGATCGTTGTCATGCGGTGAATCCGGCCAATCATGGAACAGCTGTGTCGTCATCAGCCCTCGTGCAGCCGCTCTTGAGAAGCTGCGCTGGCTGAGTTCTCCGGCTACTCTCGAATCGCTCTCGCGGTACTTTGATGGCACACGTCACAGTCACGTGGCGTTGGCGCTGCATCAAGTCGGACAAAATTTCTAACCGGCATGCACTGCTTCAAGTCAGCCGCCGATCGGTCTGCGCAGAGCTGCATGAAGTCGAACAAGCCTATAATCTTGTTTCCTCTGATTACGTGGCTCAAGCCGATTCGATTGCACCCTATGACGTCATTTTCTGTCATGGAAATCTTTCCACCACAGGGCTCGCAAAATCGCTAGCCCGACGTCCCGGGGCTATTGTGTTTTCCAGTTGGGCTACCAAAATGCATTACGGCCTGCCCGACGGGCTATCTGAAATAGTGTTCGCATCAGTCTTGTTATAATCAGATTCAGTGCGTTCTTCATCTTCAATCCGCAGCGCCGCCGAGCAGAGTGCACGTCAGAAACAGAGGACAGGGTGTGTGTGTGTTCATCTGAGCCTCATTGGTCTGTCACTGCTCATCAATGTCAGAATATTTGAGATGACCAATCAAATCAAAGTAGGCGGGATTTATGTTCACAGAAGCTGCTGAGTGCGAATTTTAGCAGAGCGACTAACGCTTCAGTTTAGGGTCAAGTGCGAGATAAGATGGAAGTAGCTAAACTAAACATTTCATATTTGACAGTTTTTTTAGGTCATAAATGTGAAACGAATGACAAAAATAATCAGGCAAACGAATATACTTTTGTCTAATTTCACCATTTTGAACTGAAAATAGGCCTATGTAACGTGACTCATGTAATGTAATAATTAGTTTACTGTCATTGTGAGGGGACAAGAAACATTAACAAAGCCGTTTTCATCATGTTAGGTACAAGATTAATCATGAATGTGTACATGTTAAGAATAATTTGGAGCCTTCAGTAAATTGAAAAAGTTCAGCTTTAGGAGGGGAAGAGACAGGGCAAGATGAGGAGACTAAGAGAAAAAGAAAGAGTGAAGGATAAGAAGTGAGAGCAGGTATTGACAAATAATCTACTGCCCGCCCGCTGACATGGTTTTAAAACTATTTCTTATCCTTTTTTTGGACTTCAAACGTCTTGAAATGCACATATCAGAGAAATAAAAAAAATTCAACCTTATATTTAGGACCTCTTTGATTATAAAGCCCTGTCTACGGCCCTGTATTAGGAATAAGATCAATAATGAATGTGTACATATTGTGAATGAATTTAATAAACTTACTTAGGCTACCTAGGTTTCCTAGTAGCTTTCAGTAAATGAACGCGTCTTAGAAAATGATTCATAAATCAACCTATCAGTTGACCCTATGTTTACTTTCTTCACTGACAGACAAAAATGAAAAGCCTATATCAGTCAAAGCTCAGCTTTAGGAGAGGAAGAGACAGAGCAAGAGAAAAAGAGTGTGATGCTGATGAGGAGAGAAAAATAATCAGCTGCGTGACATGGTTTTAAAGCTATTGTTATCAAATTTTTTTGGCCTTCAAAACATCTTAAAATGCACATATGTAGATCAGAGAAATCAAAATTTTCTTGGGGGAGCCCCCGAACCCCCATAACTAGCCTACCTCACATTCGGGACCTCAGTGATGATAAAACCCTGCCATCTGCATGTTAATGAAACTAGTTAATAGTGAGCATTAGACCCTAAACTAAAGTGTTACCTTTTTTTTTTTTATCATACCCTCATTGGGGGCTGACCCACAGACACAGACTGATTCATGTTCCATACAGATTACTTACGCCACCAGAAGTGGTGCAAAAGATGCTTCAGTTCCAGACATGGTGTCTATCTGAGAAGGAACTCAATAAGACGTGGTGCATATAAAAATTATCATTTTGAGTTGATTCAGGGGCTTGGTCCCTGATATATTGATGAGTTGGTATGATATATAGTATGATATGATATATAGATCTATAGATGGTATGATATACTCAAAAATTATATATTTTTGAGTTGGACTTTATAAAAAAAATAACTTGTTTAGTAAGTCAGGAATTCCTCAGATGGAATTCCTCAGAAAAAGCTAGGCTACTTGTTTCTCTAAAAGTGTGATAAACTGGTTGACCTTTGACACTTTCTATTTAATGTTACACCTAACTGTAAATGCATGTGTGTGAAACGACTGAAAATAGATTACCAATTGTGGTTATATAAGATGTCCAGGATTAGAGTTTGCACATGACACACAAGGCCAGTTGCTTCACTCTTTAACTACAGCGGAGAATGTCACAGAACTGCCAAGAAATGTCTTTTTTGCCAAGAAGACTCATTTTTTGACCCTAACATTATAATTTATATTATAATTTAAGCCTATTTTAATACTTTTAAACTGTTTTATTTGCATATTTATTTATTTATTTATTTGGGAATTAAATGTCTTGGAATTCTAAGCATCAGTAAGTGCTGTGATTTGTTTAGCTGGGTTTTCAATCAACTACTGTCCTCATGCTTTGCCTCTGTCTCTTTTCATGAACTGGCTACAGGCTCGTGATAAGTTGTCAGATGAGCGCCGCAGCCTAGCAGAAGTGATCAGACAAGAGTTTGCTGAGCGCCTTGTAGAAACAGAGGAAGAGAATAGGAGGATGAAGATGGAAATCTCTGAAGCCAAAGCACGACTCCGCTTAGAGGTGGAGCGAGTGAGCAGAGAGAAAGAAGAGGAGCTTGCGGAAGTGCATCAGAGGTCAGAGGCAAAGAGTATTTTTCCTTTAGTGCTGATATGATTAGCTTTAAACCTTCAGATGAGGTGTTTTACTATGTTTGAATTAAGGTTCTGGTCTCACCACAATAAAAATGGTTCTCTCTTCCTTTAATAGAGTAAAGTCAGCTATTTTGAAGAAGGAAGAGACTGTTAATAACTTGCGGAAGCAGCATGAGGTATATCACAACACATTTGATTCAATATATTTGCCTTGCAGTAAATGCAATGCTTGTTGTGCATACATTTTGATTCACAACTAACTTGTCTTTTCCTCTGTCTTTTAGGCTGCGGTGAAGAGAGCAGATCATCTTGAGTCTTTGTTGGAACAGCAGAGAAAACAGCTGTTAGGGAAATGATTGACAAGTTAGGGCATTGACCCCTCCCACCACCATAACCCCGTCCCTTCTGTTATACCGTCCTCCTGCACAAAGAAACATCCACCTCTCTTTATTTGTTTTTTATTTTTTTGTTTTATTTATTTTGCTTGTTTGGATGAACTGTGGATTCTAGGTGGACATTTTAGTTCCACCAGATTTTCATCCAGAAAGGCGGCCTTTGGCATTCCCATGGGAACAAGGCAAGAAATAAGAGAGGAATTTAATCTTCTCCGGGATTCCAGGAGAGGCTTTTGTGGGTCTCTCTTGCACGGATATGACCAAATTACAGATTCCTTTGAACCACTGTTTTCACACAGCCAGACAAATGAACTAAACATTTTCTCACTAGAGTTTAGATCTATTATGTTGTTGAATCTTACAAAACCTCACCTCATAAACTCATGCATATTTCACCTCAGAATCAAAATATATAAATGAAAATTTTCTTTTATGAAAAATTATGCCTCATTAAGCAACAAAAAAAGTTTCAATACAATAATATATTATTTAAGTTGTAAAGTATTTATACAACATGGTATTTTTATTTATTTTAACTTTAATTTATGCTTTTATTATAATCATTTTATAATAATATAGTAAAAATGGAAATCTGATGAGAATCCCAATCGAGATTAATGGGAATTGCAAAACCCTCAAAAGTAAAACAATAATGACGGTTCACATTGTGGCAAAATGTCATTGATTGTCATGGAAATTGTCACTGCAAAATGGTCCTAAAAAAAAGCTTTTCTAGCATTTATTATTTTGATTTGAGGGTAAAATCTGTATGCGTTTGTGAGATTACCCAAGAAGTGGAAAAGCCCCTTTTGCTGGGCACAAAGGCATTCACAGTAAACTGTTCCAGATGTTTCTGTTACTTCATACTCTCTTCCCGTCTCTCTCCAGCACTGGAATGGGTGGAGATTACAGTGGACAGGAGAAGTGGGAAGAGCAAAGGCTTTGATACTGAGCAGAGAAGTTAACTCTTCACATTAAAGAGGAGTGGCCTATCCCCCTACTGACACAAACATCCCCACTCCCCTGCCTTTTATGTGTTGCATACAGATGCCTTTTGTCCTGATCCCCCCAAGGCTATCTCTAAATTACAGGAGATTTCCCAGAAGCCCCCAGGACACCCAAACATGCTCACACAGAGCCCTCAGTGAAGCCCAGTTCTGGTTCGGATGTCAGTGAATGATGGCAGCACAGCTATGCGATAGAGATTTTCGAAGGTTTGTTGACAGTAAAGCAGTAAGGTGGAGAAGTTAAGTATGGAGCGTCTCTTTAGATTGATAGGGACTGACAGTAGATTTAGCGGCTCTCACGGAACGTATATGTGCAGTCATTTTGCACATACTTAAGTGAGAGACCTGGATGAGGTTGAGTTGAGATGGATGTAGAAAGTTGGGTAGATAAAAATATCAGATGGATAGAAAATTAAGAGTATAAATTGGGATAGCAGAGCTGGGTTCTACAGAGCGTCATGGGACAAGATGACTAATTTGTCAAGAAGGATGTTCCTGAATCAACATACAGGGTTCCCACAGTCGTGGAAAACCAGGAAATGATTTTGAATTTGAATTTACAGGAGTGTTGTTCTTCCACTAATGTACTGTAATATTGATCTTGGAACACTTCTCTCTTGGTGAAATGACTTTGAGCCCGGGGAGACGTAGCATGCAAAACATTTAGAGCCAATAAAAATGGCACAGTCCAGAAAATCATTGAATGTTTGGTCTATTATCTTGGGAATGTTTGACCCAGGTGTTGATCCCATTTGGGCAACCTTAGGTTTTGTATTCAAAAGAGAACTTCTATTTAAAAACTTCTCTTTATCTACAAAACACAACCCTTGTCAGAGAAGTTGATTTATATGGCAAATTAAATTGCTTATCGAAAGTTGAACTACACGTGCGAGCCGTAACTTCCCGTCCAATGTTAGACAATGCTTTCTTGTACCATTGTTTGATGGATTTTGTATATCAGATTCTTACTGATTTGTGAGCTGTTTAGTCAACGGAACCACATGGAAAAGGTCAGAGTGAAAAGTGCCTCATTCCTGTTCTCTAATGAGTGGATCAGGTGTCTCATTTGAGGACAGAGAGGGAACGCCAGAGTAAGCTTAAACTGCAGACCCGTTGCAGAATACAGGAGGCTCAAGAGTAAATACTGAGATTTCTCTGAGGCATAATTTCATGAGTCACCTGTTGACATCACACTTAAATGTGTGTATCCAAAGTCAGTTGGATGCAATTTATTCGAACCCTAGTGTGAGGTTCAAAGCGTTAAAACATTCTGAGAATGTTTCAGATGCGTTTGGTGAAGGTCAGATGCAGATTGGCAGCAGATGCAGGTCCTTGGCTGACTTTCTGCCTTTGAATGGCAGCGTGGTTGGCATGGCCAGTGCGTGTCAGTCCCACTCGTGCCAATGAACCATTCTTTTGTGTGTAGTGTTTAATAGCCAAGCGCCGGTCGCCATTTTCCTGGCCTTTTGTAACTGTGGTCTGAAAAAACACTACTTTTATTATCTTAAATAATGTCTGGATCATTTCGCCTTCAAACTACTCTCCCTCTGTGTTTTTAAAATGTTTGTTTTTGCATGTCTGAGCTTTTAAATAAATTAAATGTGCCCTTTAACATGTAGCTCTTAATTTGATTTCTTTACACACATGCTGTATTTTGATCATTGAGTTTAATAGCTGTTTTTTTTTTCCTACAGTGAAGTAACGAATTTTGTCAGAATGAAAATAAATCTTGAAAATTAGTTTGTTTGACTTTTTTTTTTTTTTTTTCTCTGGCAAAAGCCAGCAATTACATAATCACTCCCGTTCTCCACCCTGAGCATTCAGATCTGGTGCTTTTTGCTTGGTTTTTATCCCCTGCAGAAATTGTCCTATTTCAACCAGCTCTTTTCTTCACATTTAAAGCGAGTTCCATGTAAAACTGTTGATTCAAATTGTTCCACAATGATTGGTGGAATGAACTTCCAAACTAACCTACTTTAATTGCACATAAAAGACCTTTTTCTACTGTTCTGCACTTCTGATAGTTGACTAAATATTAGTCATAATTTTTCTCGTCTATAATGTGCATGCGGATTCATGACCTCATGAAAGTTCAGGAATATTTATACTTGTAAAAATGTATTTGACACACCGCCGTCTATTTAAAATTATAAAGTGAATGTGAAAAAAACAAACTCTACTGTTCAAAAATTTGGAAAGTCTTTTAGAGTCAGCAGTAATATTATAGTCACACGATTCTTCAGAAATCATTCTAATATGCTTATTCGGTGATCAAGAAAATGTATTATTGTCAATTTTGTAAACCTTTGTGCTGCTTAAAATTTTTGTGATGCATTTTTAAGGATTCTTTGATTAATAGGAAGTTCATAAGAACGACATATGTCTGAAACTTTTGTAACAGTCTAAATATCTATACTATCACTTTTGATCTATTTAATGCATCCTTGCTGAATAAAATAATTTAAAAAAATCTTACTGACACCAAACATTCACACAAAAAAAAACTTCACAGGCATTTTATCTCACCTAACCACTTTCACTTCAGCTTTAGAGCTGTACTTCTTATGTTGTTTTCTCCCCAGTTCAAATCGTTTCAGCTTTGCCATTTGTAAGTTACTTTGTATACAAGTGTCTGCTAAATAAATAATGTGAATGCCAATCCGAGTCACATCCATTTGCAGGAAAGTCTGACCCACATTTCTTACCCCTGTTTTATCTCTTGCTCCCTCATACTGTATGGTGTTTCCCATTTTGCACTGCATTTGTTTTCTGCAGCTTCTTGCAAACCACAAGTTGCATGCAGCCTATTTACTTCTGTATCAGTCTAATGTGACTGTTTTTGCCCTCCTGACGGGCCACTGTGTGATGATAACTGCCTTGTATGTAAATGAGGCAGCTGTAAGTTGTGATAAAGCAGACTATCAGGCTCCTTGAACATGGGGTGCCTTCAGCATGTCACTGCATGTTGTTTTTTGGGTAGTTTTTGCACTGTTGCATGCATCCTTATGTCTGTTCCATGATGCCTGAACGCTCACGTTTGCACATTCCAGGGTCTGTCTTTCAATGTCAGCTGACTTTGTTTTGTTTCCTGTTGTCTGTTATCACCAAGCTCTGAGTTGAAGTAGCCATCTCTCTTCCTCGTATTTTATGTCTTCCTTTGGGGGAGGGGGAGGGGAGTTGACCAATTGCTAGCAGCTGTTACTCATTTCACAATAGGCCCGCCTCTACAGCCCTGTGTGTGTGTCTGTGTGAGAGTGACTGAGAGTTGTGTTGTTAAACTAGGCACATTGCAGCTCGACTTCCCCTCTCATTGCTTGACAGGAGTTTCCCTTCAGGTAGGAGATTTATTTATTTTTTTTACTTCTTTTACAGTTCTTCTTTCCTCTGTCTGTTGACATATTCTGTCAGTTCTTCTTGAGTTTAAGGGCTTTAGCGAGTCGGCTGTCTTTGAATGTTACATATGGTGACAGTTACTTTGTCTGATGTAGTGGGAAAATTGTTATTTTGGTGCTTTGACAACTTTTTTTAAAGTTTCATTGGCTTTTATGCATTTTGGGAGAGATTTTGTATTATTTTCTTTATTTAATTCTACCTTTAATGCATTTAAAGAGAAATGTATGCAGTTTCCTAAAGGATTTTGGTTTATAATTTAATCTTTAGACATTACTCAGACTGAGTTTATAAGAACAGCACGTTTCTGGAGCATTTCTACTCACTAAAACACTGATTCACTCAAATAGCATTCTTGTCATTCCACAAATGTCAGAAAAAGTAAGGCTTTGCGCCTCTGAATTCAGCTTTATTCTCTCGGCTTTGAGACAGAATTGGAGAATTAAACTTTGTTAAACAACCCAAGTGAAACTTTTAGAGCATTTTTTTTCTTTCCTTATTCAGATATTTTTCACTCTAGATGTGGTTGGTGAACCTTCAAGGTATGATAATGACTAGTTCATGAATGTTGAATAGCTTAAGATCAATACAAGTCGTGTTTCCAGTTTTACATAAATGATTTTCAAATAGTTGTTATTTGTATTAATGTGATTTCTTTTTAGTGAATAACAAAGCCTGACTGTGAACTCTAGAGAAAACAGAGGTTTTTAAAAGAAATATGTGCTAAAACCTAGGCCTACTTGTTGCATACTTGGTCTGCATACAAAATGATATGTGAAGTTACGTGTTTCCAGACTCATCAGCAGGAGATGTGGTCATGAGGAAATATTTCCTGAGGGAGTAATGCTGTTTTGCTAGAAAAAAAAATCCTGTACTCGGGGGAGAGTTGCTAACAAGCAATTTCACCACAATAGCTCAGGCTTTTCCTCGCCCTCTTCTGTATACAACTCTGAAAACAGCCATTTTCTGTCTGTATGGTATTTTCACGCTCCCTCTTTCCGTCTTTCACCCGTTCCCTCTTGTTTCTTCCTTTGTCAAATCATGCAGTCTTTCTGACACCATTAATTAGCATCTGAAATGCTCTTTGAGCAAAGGTGCAATTTGAAACTAGGATCACATCTTCCTGGTTTACCAGGCCCTTTAATCAAAACAGGATTAATAGCGTAGAAACCGCCATGTGGAGTTTTACTGTGTTATTTTCTTCCTCTCACAGATATCCTCTGTGGTGCTGGAGACTCCCACGTGTGAAAGCCGGAGCTCAAAATGAACTAGTTAACTAACAGCGACCCTCCCAACCCTTCCCCTGGAGGAGCGCTTTCAAACCCCTATTTCATCAAAGCTCCACTTCCTCAGGAGAACGCTAATGTGCTTACATGGTGACCAGACGTTCTGGGGAACTCGCAGCAACTTGTGCACGAGGAAAGTAGCATGATGATAGGCCAGCTGCCTCAGAGGCTTCTGCTGTGGTTCATTGGGTTGTTGGGAATCGCGATACTGACGTTAATCGTGGTGTGCGTGGCTTTGCAGATCCAAGTGCCATGGCACGTGATGACCCTCCAAAGCTTCACCATGAAACATTACAGGTAAAGACAGATCTCTTAAAATGCCATGTGGACTTCTTTACACTCTTAAAAATAAAGGTTGTTTATTTATATATAACGAAATTGAAACCGGTTTACCGCCCAGCACTATATATATATAAATATATAAATATATATATATATATATATATTAGTGCTGGGCGGTAAACCGGTCTCAATTTCGAGACTATGTATTTTTCAAAAAACGTCATACGTTGAAACAGCTGCTGTATCTATTCAATAGCCATGAAGAGCGCTATGAAGAGTGTATAAAGAGCGGACTTCTATTAACTGCATACCCTTCTTACACTAATGGTAACAACTTTATAACACAAATGGCACTTAGTATATAGCCTAAAGTGGAACATCACAGAATTTGGCAAGTTTTGGATGATTAAATCAAAAGTAGGACTGTACAATAAATCAGTTATCGATACGGACTAGTGTCTGAATATTAAAGCTCAAAAAGACTGCTATTGAAGTCTGTATGTTCTGCCGTGTCTGTGGGAATGAGCGCCGCAGTTTCGTCTACTACTACACATACAATACCTCACAGATCATTTATAAATCTGTAAATCCCCATTTCTGACTACAGGCTGTTTTCGTGCATGCATATGAGCTGCTGTGTGCCGCCCACTCCACTTAAGTTCCTGCTTGAATCAGATTCTCTGCCAAACATAACAAGACATCTACTTGGTTTTGATTATCATTTACATCACGATCACACTCACGGCTATAATAGTTCTTTCATCATTAAAGGTTATTATTTCCACGTGTTTTAAAGCTTTATCAGTTTAAACTTCTAATGGATAGTTTTCTGAGCGCCCTTATCTAAACCAAACGCACACAGACAACTGGCTGTCAGACGTCAAGTCTCATGAGTAACTTCTCTTTCACATTTTTTGTTGTGTTTAAACTGTCAAATACACACAAGGGTCTTGTTCACCGTTGTTGTTTGCTAAAAACAAAATAGTTCGGCGCCGTTGATGGGAATGTGGGGATTAAGGGGTGGTAATATAAAGATCCCCTTCCTACGTCACAAGGGGAGAGAAATCTGAGCTGCTCATTTTTTCAGCATGCTTGCAGAGAAAGGCTTACCAAAACAAAGTTACTGGGTTGCCACTTTTCACGTTTTCTGGGTTGGAAAATGCACCGGGGACCCGATTATAGCACTTAAACACGAACAAAATTCAGATTTTCTTGATAGGTCCCCTTTAAAGGTGAATTCAGTTTTTTTTTTTTTTTATGTACACTTAAGTGGCGTGCAATATGGGGAAAAAGTTTGTATTTAATTATTGTAGATTTTAGCTCAGTTGCTTTTCGGTTTATTTCTTTTTGAGAAACACTGTTGTTGTTCTTCTTCTTTTTACTAAAGAAAACACCACTGTTCCAAAGCTTGATAATAAGGAATGTTTCTTGATAATAAGGAATTGATTTCTGAAGGATCGTGTGACACTGAAGACTGGAGAAATCAGAAAATTCAGCTTTGCAGTTGCATAAATAAATTATATTTTAAAATGCTTTAAAATTGAAAACAGTTCTTTTAAATTGTAATAATGTTTCACAATATTACTATTTTTTACAGTATTTTTGATCAATTAAATGCAGCCTTGGCAAGCATAAAAGACTTTTAACTCTAAACTTTTTTTAATGTTTGTGTATAGATTTTATTTCCCCATGTCAGATGAGTAACAAGCTATTTGACATTGCCCCACCCCTGTCTAGTTTCCTTGTATATGTGCATATTCTGCTACATGTGTAATCCACACAAAAAAATTAGTTTTCTTTCTTTAAAAGACTTATCCCCAGTTTCACAGACAGTTTCAGACTAAAATGCATGTTTGAGCTGTTTTAACTGAAAGCAGCTTGCAGTGACATTACTTAAAATAAAGTAATTTGTTTTTCTAATACACATTTATAAAATCTATCCCCTGGTTTCACAGACAGGGCTTAAGAGTCCTAGACTAAAATGTAAGTCTGAGCTGTTTCCACTGATATATTTTTAAGATCAGTCAGTGCAAGTTTATTTCAGTGTCTTTTTAATTTTAAGATGCACATCGGTAATGTTTTTTTCGAAGCATGTTTATAAAAATTACTTAAATGTCCTAATTGATCTATGGTCTAATCCTGGCTTAGTCTAAGCCCTGTCTGTGAAACCGGGCCTATATGTCCTAATTGAACAAAAGCCTAATCCTGGCTTAAAGACCTAAAACTATAAAAATAATAATATTATGTATATATATATATATTGACTGACAGCCATATTTTAATTAATGTCAAATTCAGAAAATATAATTGGGGAAAGTTGAGCACTAATTTCAAATGTGCCATGTCACAGTCCGCATGTTATCTCTAGAGAGCCATGATCACAGTTCTCTTCCTCTGCTAATTATTTCAGCATGTTTGCTATTGCTATGGAGACGGGCGTCAGAAGCTAAGAAAGTGATTTCATGTCCTTTTGCTCTCTCTGCCCTTGTTTTCTGTAGTGAGGGGGAGGGGGAGGTTTTTGGATTTCAATGTATTTGCACGGCGCTTTCCAAAATAGGTATTGTTCCAAAAAACAGCTTCTCAGAGAACACCGGCTTATAAACCCTTGAGTGAGCAGCTAAAAGCGTTAGAGACAGAGTTTGAGTTTGGATATCCCTTTTCCTAAGTTTTCTACTTTGTTCTCCAGTAAGGGACAGAAACAAACAACCTGAGATTTACTGCTGCTCCTTTAAATCAGTCAGGCATAGAATCATGGTTTGGCTTGATTCTCTATAGAAGTGCACAATCATTGCTCTGAAAGTAGGGTCTGTTATGTGAAATGTAGCCCAGATGCTTTTAAAAGGGCAAAGCTCTAATTTTAACACAGGCATGGTTGAAGAAAAAAAAAAACCCAGAATGTCAGGAAATTACACATTACACTAACTGGCGTTACAACTTGTGATTCTCTAGAAGTTATTTTAGGCCTTTTAAAATTGCACTTTGAAAACCTGTTGTGCCAGTAGCCACGTCATAAAAATAACTCATGTGTGACAATTAATGGATAAATAATGAGCTATTGTTAAGTGTTCAATTATCTGACAGTGTTTGTAATTGATTTATTATTATTATTATTATTTAGTGAAGTGTTAGTATTATATGGAAGCTTGTTTCCGCCAAGTAATAAGAAAAATGTAAAAGTAAATAGCATCTTTTTATTGCAAATCTCACAATTCTGACTTTTTTTCTGACCTCGCAATTGCAAGTTATAAAGTCAAAATCTGAGGAAAAAAAGACTGACTTTATAGTTCATAACTCTGAATTCATAACTCAAGATGTAAATTCGCAAGTCACAATTACTCTTTTTATTTTTTATTCAGTGGTGGAAACAAGCTTCCATAGTACTGCTTCTAATCACTGTTTTGGTGGTGGTGGTGGTGGTGGTGGTGGTGGTGGTGGGGGGGGGGGGGGGGGGGTTCAGAAAGATAAGAGGATTTTGAAGTATGATGATATTAATAATTTTCCCAACCATTAACCTGATTACACACTGTGAAGCAATAATGAAAAAAGACATTCAGATGTTTTCTCTTTCTTGTGTTGTCATTTGATTTAAACCTCTGCGAGATATTAATATGTATTTAGTTTGATTACATTTCTCTTATTAGTAATTTGCTTTTTGTTGTCTTGAACAATTATGCTTGTCCCAGTTATGAAGTCATTGGCAGGCATATGATGCATGTTTGCTGTTCAAGATGTGTTTGCTGATGTATCAGATATCGAGACTGGCGATAAAAGCTCTATTCTGTCTTTACATGGAAAACAGTGGAATATTGATATGATTTAGTGGATGGGCGGTTACTAATGGCGTTAAGCTGGTTGTTCTTAGCTTCATTCTTTCTGTTAGAAAGTGAAAAACATTGTGTTTTTTTTCTTTCTTGCCCACAGGTTATATTCTGTCAAGAGTGACAACAGCTCAATGGAATATCAACAATCTGCTGAGAATGAACTAGACACTGCTGAAGAACTGGAGGATTCATCAGTATTAGAAAACAGCGCAATGTCTGGTCAAGCTAATTTAAACACAAACTCCTTAAAGCCAATGCCAAAAAATGAGACAAAACCCACTGAACCAGACTTTTTTGGTGACCGGTATGCCACGGATGACTTTCCATCACAAACAGTGAGTGTCTATTTGTGGTTTTTGGCCTAGTATTGTGAACTATCGTGCCTGTGTTAGTATTGTGAGTGAGTGCAATTTCCAGAAGAACCTGCTTAAATTCAGTTTAATTCGAGTGTTTGTACAAATGCAGTGGTCATTCAAATTTAATGGTCATTCAGATTCAGGGAAGAGCCAGTGGAAGTTTGTAGCAAGCAAAGGTTAGTCTATCACAACAAAACGGCAGTATTTTATTCAGATTAAAAATGCTAAAATAAATGACCCAAAATAAAATATCTGTGACCAGTGAAACCCATCTGTAAGGCTTTAACACACTCTCTCTCTC